>NC_041385.1:653660548-653754197 GCF_002162155.2 Triticum dicoccoides
AATAAAGATGACCCTCGGGTTGGCCGACCCAAGGGAAGGGTATAGGTGGTGGTGAGGCAAATGGTAAAACCAAGGTTGGGCCTTGCTGGAGTAGTTTTATTCAAAGCGAACTGTCAAGGGGGTCCCATAAATCACCCAACCGCATAAGGAACGCAAAATCCGGGAACATAACACCGGTATGACGGAAACTAGGGCGGCAAGAGTGGAACAAAACACCAGGCATAAGGCCGATCCTTCCACCCTTTACCAAGTATATAGATGCATTAATTAATAAGAGATATTGTGATATCCCAACATAATCATGTCCACCATGGAGCACTCTTCAACTTCACCTACAACTAACAATGCTATAAGAGGGGCTGAGCAAAATCAGTAACATAGCCAAACAATGGTTTGCTAGGAAGGGTGAAAAGGTTAGAGGCTGACATGGCAATTTGGGAGGCTTGAAGAGCAAATGATAGGTAGCGCAGGAAAGCGATAGAACGAAGCAACTAGCATAGCAATGATAGTAGTGAGATCCAGGGTAGCGGTCATCTTGCCTGAAATCCCGCAAGGAAGAAGAACGAGTCCATGAAGAAGACGAACAGATGAAGCCGAACCAAGCGTAGACGAACGAATCCTCACGATGGCAACGAAACGGGAACTATCGAGAAAAAGCACACAACATGGTAAACACACCACACATATAGAAGACATGATGCACAACTAAGCATGATGCATGACAAGGCTACATGAAGCTACTCATGGCAAAAGATGATGCAAACAAGAGCAACACATCAAGGCAAGTTTAAATGAGGCCGGGAACAACATATAACAATTCCGGTAAGTCCTCATATGCAAATTTCGAAATTGGTCCAGATCTGAATAAAACTTATGTTCAAGTTGTTAAACAGCAAGTTAAAATGCACCAAGATGATCTACACGAGATTCTAGTCAAGTTACATATAAAGTTCATTTAATTCGGAGCTACGGCCTAGAAGATATGAGCAAAACAAGTCAAACATGGCATTGATGCTAAATGCATTCAAACATCAAGCAAACACCTCAAAACAAGGATGCAACATGATAATATAAAACTATATGCAAATTCAAGCAAGTTTCATATAGAGCACACTCAAAACGGAGCAACGGTTCCACACATACACTATATACAAGTTTTGAAGGACAAGTTGTCCGAAACAGCAACTAGGCATCTTGCAAGCATCAAAACAATATGCTACAACATCTCAACACGAAAACAAAAGGCATGGACATGATGTACAGGTAAATTATAACAAAACATGAACACTGAGATATCTCCGGAAAACAATAGAACATGCTCAAAAAGACATGGCAAGATTGCAAATAATATCAGTTTCAGACTTAGCAGAAATAACATCAGGTTGCAATGTTTAGAGCTATCAAACAACATGCTACAGGAACTTATCATGGAAAACAGAGGCATGGCATGAATGTATTTATTGCATAGAACAAAAGTCCTTTAATGACCATGAGCCAAAAAGGATCAGAAGATATGATGGCACCCATGTAAACATGGCAAGTTATATGACAGATTCATACATGGCAGAAACAACGATAAGTAGGCATGTTGGTGAGCTTGTACCACTCACCACAGAGCATTACATGGCATGACAAGGCAACCAACAGTAAGAAGACTTGTTTATGAAGCTAAGCATGGCAATAGGAAGTTCATAGGGTGCATGTATCACTAGCAAAACTCATGGCAAAACTACACTTAATGTTAACAGGCTGACAGCAACATTATTTAGCAATTTGAGAGCAAGATTACAACAAGCTACGGCAGGCTATAAATGCAATAAGGGGCATTAATGGATAGAGCATGACATGTATAACAAAACATCCTTAGTGAACATCTTCAAATTATGCATAGAATGACTTGTAGCAACAGGTTTACATAGCATCACGAAATAACAGATTCAGCCTTGCAAAACAGTAACAGCAACTACACTACTTCACGAGCTCGAAGCACTCACTACATGACTCACAAAAATACATGGATTGCACCCCTGTATAGATGGCATGATTTAGTACAAAACACATGTAGAGCTCATGCTCATAGGATGCACATACAAAATGCAATGAAAAAGACAAATCACTAAGTTATAACAGTTTCAGCAGATTAACATCATATAGCACTCTTGCAACGATGATTCGAGCATCAAGATGGACTCAAACAAGCATGGCACAATGGAACAAAATGTAGAGCATCTCACAACTAACATTTTGATATATCATATGCATGAAATGGATCTATGGATGATGAGATATGATGCGATGAACAGGGGACCAGAATGCAAAAATCTCAGGGACTGAAATTTATACCCTCCGGAAGTCAACGGGACGAGGATATCCGGGACGGAGAGATCCAGGGCGTTACAACTCTCCTCCACTAACAAGAGATCTCATCCCGAGATCTTAGGAATGAGACGGAAGAAAAAGAGGATGAGGTGAAGCAAGTGCTCAAGAGAGAAGAAGAACAAGGACGAGAGCACTCGGTAGAAAAGAGGAATGACAAATATGATGAGAATCAAAAGCTCAAGGAATAGATAGACTCTGAAACACTCCGGTTAGAATAAGATAGAAAAGGAATACGAACAAAAGAATTTTGGCAGCACTCCGGCGAAAATGAAAGGAATAGAACATGAACTTCACAAGATGGGGTGGCACTTGATGAGATGAATAACATAATGCCTCCAGACGAATTGAAAGAATGGAATGAAAAGAACGGATGGAAGAACAAGAACTTTCACGATGAATGAATTTGATAGCGTCCTTAGAGGAAGGGCTGAACGGAGTTGTTGAGAAAATGAACAACAAAAGAATAATCTTGATGTGGACTTATCAAAAACAACTCAAGACTTGAGGTAAAATTATGCCCCAACCAAAAGCTTGACTATCTGGGAATAACGAAGAAATGCAAAACTCCACTTCAAAAGAATATAGAGATTTAATTGCACTTCGAGATGCGATAAGAAAGATACTTGAACTCCTCCAACAAAATTCTTGATGAACTCTTGAAGAATGAATTAAATCATGGAGAACCACCATGAAGAACTCCAGTAACAAAAGGATGGTGAGATAGAATGAAGGATGAAAGAATAAGATGAGCCTTGCGGAGGTTCCGACGAAATGGCCGAGTAATTTTTTAACTCCGGAAAAGAAGAGATGAAAACACTTGGAACTAGAATTTATTCATCAATAACAAACTCTGAAGGAAGGGATTACTCACTTGGATGAAATAAGAATAAGAATTACGTTATGCTTATCCTGCACCAATTTAAATTGATGACAAGCAACGGATTTGGCATACTACTTATTCCAATTGGAAAACGATTACAGATAGAGATAGAGAGCAAACTTGAGGAAGGTCTTCAACAACCACCGGTAGGATTGAAACAACGAAAGAACAAATGAATTGATATGATAACGAAGGAAGAGAAATCTTGAACGAACCACCGTAAAAATTGAAAATGAAAGTAGCAAAGGCACAATTCACCGAGAAGAGTTGGAAAACGAATGAAGATACTTGAGGGGATTTAGATACATGAGAACGAAGAGATCATGAACTAATTAGAGGATATTGGAACGATGCACCGGTAAGATTTGGAGAACGATGGCTACACGGTGAGAATGAAGAATTGTGACATGATGGCCTTCGGAGGAAAGAAATGGAAACAATTCATGCGATGCTCCGGATGGTAAGAAAAGAATTGTCACAATCAAAAACAATTATGAGGATGCCATGAAGCTAGAACCATGAATCTCTGGAAGAACGGGTAAGGATTTAAGAGGAACTCTTCTTCGGTCTTCAAAATCCGAGAATGATGACTAGAAAGACTACCATGAATGGTTGAGATACTCCGGGGGAATGAAAAACAAAGAGGTTGAGCCAAAAAGGAAAAATAATTTGAAATTGATCTTGGAAAACATCTGACGATGAAATTCATTCTTACGTCAAACTTGGATATGAATTTACATAGCATCACGAAATAACATACCTTGCAAAACAGTAACAACAACTACACTACTTCACGAGCTCGAAGCACTCACTACAAGACTCACAAAAATACATGGATTGCACCCCTGTATAGATGGCATGATGTAGTACAAAACACATGTGGAGCTCATGCTCATAGGATGCACACACAAAATGCAATGAAAAAGACAAATCACCAAGTTATAACAGTTTCAGCAGATTAACATCATATAGCACTCTTGGAACGATGATTCGGGCATCAAGATGGACTCAAACAAGCATGGCACAATGGAACAAAATGTAGAGCATCTCACAACAAACATTTTGATATATCATATGCATGAAACAGAGCTATGGATGATGAGATATGATGCGATGAACAGGGGATCAGAATGCAAAAATCTAAGGGACTTTGAAATTTATACCCTCCGGAAGTCAACGGGACGAGGATATCCGGGACGGAGAGATCCGGGGCGTTACACACCATTAAAGTCAAGATCAAAAATTATGAGTGCAATGTTTTATGTTATTTTGTGCTAGTGTTTCCACAATTCTGAAATCTCTATGTGATGTGCTCGGTTTTACCAATTTGGAAGAGTGTTCTCTTAATTTTCACTTGGAGAATTCTACTATTAAAAGGCCTTTGGGAAGAATTAATGATGTTCTTATTCTTGCAAATATTAATTATGTTCACATAGACTTTATTGTGCTTGATATTCATTGCAATCCATATTGTCCCATAATACTTGGTAGACCGTTTTTGCGAACTGTAGGTGCCATGGTTCATATGAAAGAAGGGAATATTAAATTTCAGTTTCCTCTAAATAAGGGTATGGAACACTTCCCTAGAACTAAAATTAAGCCACGATATGAGCCGGTCATGAGGGAAACCTATGGACCAAAAACCAAAGACGACAATACTTGAAACTATGCATTATGCCTAGCTAGGGGCATAAAACAAAAGCGCTTGTTGGGAGGCAACCCAATGAATAAAATATTTTTTTACTTTTTGTTTCTGTTCTTCTATGTTTACACAATTATGCTACTATTATGATTGTGTTTTTATGTTTTAGTTAGTGTTGATTTGATCTTATGAAAAACAGAAACTTTTTTGCCCAGTTTTGGAATTTTGAAAATTCACAGAAACCAAGAAAAATTCTGAATTTTTTACACAAGATTTATATACAAGTTTCCCACGTCGTCCTAACTTTTCAGAATTTTTGGAGTTAAAGAACTATGGTAAATTTGCATATTGCTACAGACTGTTCTTTTTTTGACATATTTTGTTTTTGTTGCATTGTGTGCTTATTTTGATGAATCTATGGATTGTGTCGGGGGGTATAAGCCATGGTAAAGTTAGAATAAAGTAGGTATAATGCAAGAAAAAAATATGAATGGGTTTGCAATAGTACTTAAAGTAGTAATTTGTTTTGTTATACTAACGGATCTCAGGAAGGTTTTGTTAAGTTTTGTGTGATTGAAGTTTTCAAGTTTTGGGCGAGATCACGATGGATGAAGGAATAAGGAGTATCAAGAGCCTAAGTTTGCGGGTGGGCATGGTACCCCCAAAAAGTATTCAAGGAGAACCAAGCAACTAATCTTGGGGATGCCCCGAAAGGCATCCCCTCTTTCTTCTAATGACCATCGGTAATTTTACTTGGAGCTATATTTTCATTCTTCACATATCATGAGTTTTGCTTGGAGCGTCTTGTATTATATGAGTCTTTGCTTGTTTTACTTTTTAGTTTGTCACAATCATCCTTGTTGGACACACCTATTTTAGAGAGTCGTAATGATGTTATGATTTGTAAGAATTGCTCTATGTGCTTCACTTCAAAAATTGAGCTATGGAATTGCTCTAGTACTTCACTTATATATTTTTGAGCATGGTGGTAGTTATCTTTTTGAAGAAATGCTCTCATGCTTCACTTATATTATTTTGAGAGTTGAAATTTTTGAAGGAACATCTATGCTCTCATGCTTCACTTAAATTTTTATTTGAGAGTTTGTTTGTAGCAATAGTAATATATTAATTTAATCACAAAGTGATAGATATTCAAGAGGGATATAATAAACTTTCATGAAGATCATTGGATATTATAAACTTGATTTCTTGTAATAGTTTTGAGATATGGAGAAAGTAATATGTGAGTCATGTTGATGAGTAATTATGCTTTAGTAAGAATATTGGTGTTAAGGTTTGTGATTCCCTATGCAAGCACGAAAGTTAATAGTTATGCAATGAACTTACATCCTACTTGTGGTGCATTATTCAGTGTTAATTATGTTTAATGCTTGTTTATGATCGTTTTTGTTTCTTTGTCGGTCGCTTCTCAATCTATTTGCTAGCCTCCATTTGTACTAAGTGGGAATACTGCTTGTGCATCCAACTCCTTAAACCCAAAGTTGTGCCAAATGAGTCTACCACACCTACCTATATGCAGTATTTCCATGTCGTTCCAAGTAAATTTGCATGTGACAACTCTAACTTTCAAAATGAATTTCCTTTTTGTGTGCATGTATTGCTCATGAAGCGGTAGTGGTAGCCAATATTTTCCATGCTAGGTATGTTATCCTCAAGATGAGTGTTTATTCACTTGTCATTGCATGAGAGTGTGGCAGGTAATAGGGATGCCCAGTCCTGAAATGATTTTTGTAATATGATGTTCAACAATAAATTCCTTGGAAAGTGTTGGTATGGAAGGCACCCGTGGATAGGGCTAGCCATGGATTGTGAAAGAATGGTGGAAAGGAAATAAACTTTATTTTATTTTGGGAACCGCTTGTGGCATACCTAGCATGGAAGATATCGGGAATTCTCAGTCGTTTTCGTTGACAGGAAAAGCATGCCTCTTGAAATATTTTTATCTCACAATTTAAGCTTTGAGCTATGGCGCCTCTACAAACCTCTGCTTCCCTCTGCGAAGGGCCTATCTATTTACTTTTATGCAAATTTTATTTTATTGAGTCTTCATCTTCTCTTATAAAGCACCAACTAGGGAACACTATTGTCATACTTGTGCATTGGATATAGCTAATATTTGAGTGTGTTTCATGAATGGATCAATGACTGAGCATGATGAGCTAGAGATAGCTTCTTTAGTGTTGGTATTTTGAAAGATATGGTTGCTTGTTTATATGCTTGAGTATTGATGTCCTCATGTCAATTATAGACTATTGCTTTAAATCATCTAGAAGTCCAAATGTTTATGCTACAAAAGAAAAGGATATGTGATAAACACGTTAGGCATCATTCCACATCAAAAATTCTTTTTTTATCATTTACCTACTCGAGGACGAGCAGGAATTAAGCTTGGGGATGTTGATACGTCTTCAATGCATCTATAATTCTTTATTGTTCCATGTTGTTATATTTATCAATCTTGGATGTTTTATATACATTTACTAGCAACTTTATATCATTTTTTGGGACTAACCTATTGACATAGTGCCTAGTGCTAGTTGCTGGTTTTGCTTGTTTTTTACTTCGCAGAAAATCAATACCAAACGAAGTCCAAATGCCACGAAACTTTTTGGAGATTTTTTCTAGCAAGAAGATATCCTGGAAGCTTCTAGAGGCCATGAAAGGAGGCCCGTGGGGCCCAATAGGCACCAGGGCATGCCAGAGGCCCCTAGTGCGCCCTGGTGGGTAGTGGGCCCCACAGGAACCGCCTTGACCTACCTCCGCCTCTCTAAATACTCTAAAATCCCAAAAACCCTAGGGGAGTCGATGAAATACTTTTTCCACCACCGCAAGTTCCAAAACCAGGAGATCCAATCTAGAGGCCTCTTCCGGCACTCTGCTGGAGGGGTCAAACAATCATGGAGGGGTTCTTCATCATCGTTGTTGCCCCTCCGATGATGGCTGAGTAGTTTACCGCAAACCTACGGGTCCGTAGTTAGTAGCTAGATGGCTTCTTCTATCTTTTTAATCTTCAATGCGATGTTCTCCTCGATGTTCTTGGAGATCTATTTGATGTAACTCTTTTTTGCAATGTATTTGTTGGGATCCGATGAATTCTGGGTTTATGATCAGTTATATCCATGAATATTATTTGAGTCTTTGTTGAACTCTTATATGCATGATTATTATAGCCTTGTATTTCTTCTCCGATTTATTGGTTTGGTTTGGCCAACTAGATTGATTTATCTTGCCATGGGAATATGTGCTTTGTAATGGGTTCGATCTTGTGGTGCTCAATCTCAGTGACAAAAAGAGACATGACACACATGTATCATTGGTATTAAGGGTAACAAGATGGGATTTATTCATACATGGGTTTATCTTGTCTACATCATGTCATCATTCTTATTGCATTACTCTGTTTCTCCATGAACTTAATACACTAGATGCATGCTGGATAGCGGTCAGTGTGTAGTAGATGCAGAATCGTTTCGGTCTACTAATCTTGGACGTGATGCCTATATACATGATCATTGCCTTGGATATCGTCATGATTATTCGCTTTTCTATCAATTGCCCAACAGTAATTTGTTTACCTATTGTATGCTATTTTCTTGAGAGAAGCCTCTAGTGAAATCTACGGCCCCGGGGTCTATTTTCTATCATATTAAAACCAAAAATATCTTGCTGCAATTTTTACTTATTTATTTTATTTTGTGTTTTTAGTTAGATCTATTTATCAAAACCTATACAATTTAATCTATCTCAATACCGTGGAGGGATTGACAACCCCTCTTATGCATTGGGGTGCAAGTATTTGTTATTTGTGCGCAGGTGTTGTTTACATAGTGTTGCTTGGTTCTCCTACTGGATTGATAACCTTGGTTTTATAACTGAGGGGAATACTTACCTTTGTTGTGCTACATCATCCTCTCCCTCTTCGGGGAAATACCAACACGGTTACAAGCAACCAGTGGCTCAACCCTTTGATCAAGATGGTCTTGCACCGTGTCATGTTGGGTTTCAGGGGCCACCAAGACTGGGTCCTCTGATTCGGGAATTTTAGGAGTCGAAGATGACTCGCCAATTTTCCTTTTCTTGAGTTTAGCCCTGCAGTCACATAAATATATTCAAGAGAGAATGAAGTAGTAATCATGCTAATGAAAGACACATTGAAACACTTACCCCTACTTGATGACAATTGGTGGGAGCTTTGAAGCAGTTGAGTCCCCAGATGATGGCAGCGACTCCTGATAATTTGAATTAGAAGGGTTAAGAGGTTGCCTAATAAGGTCGGCTCATGGAACAAATGAGGTTGGTCTATGAAGCACCTTGGTACGTCCCTTATGGGCGACTGGTGCATCAGATAAGCCGGCAAGTAACTCTCTAGAACCACTTCAAGTTTGGCATTTAGACGTGCCAGCATGCTGCATTTTCTTCAAAGGAAATTTTGGGTCTAAGTAAGCATGTGGATGAGAAAATGGCACTTTCATGACGGCTTTTCTTTGTCTTTGAACAAAGGTTTCCGAGCCGAGGGATATGCAAATTAGCTCAATGTCGTCAGCCCGGCTTGTCTCAGCATTATCTTGGGAAGAATGAGCATCAGCAAGTTGCATAAAAAGAAGACTGTAGCAACCCGACCCAAATGGATCAAGTCTCTGTGCTTAAGTGTCATCCCTGGATCGGTATGCTGACACACGCAGTACTTGAGGATTTATAACAGAGTGCAATCACATGTAAAAAGTAACGTAAATACTATTACCTCAATCCATATAGCGGAACTAACATCAAGGTTGTCGAGTCCCAACAACCAACGACAAAGTTGAGTGTAGACATCGTAACCCTAACATATCACTTACTCGTCGTAAGATTCCTGCAACATGAGACGTTGCAGCCATGTAGGTCAGTACGTTGAATGTACTGGCAAATTCACACCATAGGATAATGATGAATAATAGCTATCACTACATGCATATTTGGCTGGTGGAGGCTCTAAGTTTAATTTTGCGTAAAGCTAATTTTTTCCTACAACAAAGGAATAAATTTATTTAACTACTCCCAAGTTGTTCCAATATTTGAGAAGGTTCCCCCAACTCAAATCCCAATTAACAAGTATCATCTTTAAACACAATTCAATTAATTAAAGAGTGATGAGATCAACAATAATATCCAATTCCAGATACTCAATATGTCCTTAACCGGGGACACGGCTAACCATGATTAGTTTATACACTCTGCAGAGCTTTGCGCACTTTGCCCCAAAAGACTCGATCGCCTCCCTTGAAGGCCTCGCACTACCTGGTGTTTGAGAACGGGATGACCAGGACACAGTCTTTCTAAAGCATTTACTCTCTACTCCGGGCGGACTGGTACACCTACAATCCCCCTACATCTGCTAGTCCACCTCTTCAAGAGCTCACACAACTTACTCAACTATGCCAGAGCCCATAATGGCTTGTGGCTGCACATGGAAGTTTCTAGCATGAATAATCTTATGATCCCTTTGAGCCTGGGTGGCATTCCATAGGAAGATCACACGGGTTCCCCAGGATCTCCTAGGATAACACTAGATTCCCCAGGTATCTGGGCAAGCCACTGGTATATCCCCAGGGTGCCCCAACCAATCCACCCAGATGTATATTAAAGTTGCCACCTTAATATTATCCCAGATTAATAACTCTCACAACTTCCATGTGTATCTCGATCCAATCCCCGTCTACGAGCATTGCTAAGCAATATATGACATAAAACCCGGGGTGTTTCAAGGATCATACGTTCCTACCTCATGAACTACATAGCAAAAGCCCAATTCCCAATCCTACTAATGCAAATCTTTGAGGGGTGAGACTAATGCAAATAAAAACTGGGTATAGGAAGAATATGATCAAAGTGTGAACTTGCCTTTTACTATTGATGAAGATCCTTCGCACTCATAATTCTCGATAGTTCTACTCATCAGACTCCGTTCAATCTATTGTGAGCAAGCAAGTACATACATAAGCACTCAAGCAAAAGGTGCAAAGGGAAATCGAGGAAAGATCCAAATAAAACTCGAAAACAAGCAAATAACAAATCGAAACAGAAAACAAATTTTAACAGCATTATATTGATGTGGATTAGATCTTAACAGTAGGCACATGTGATTAGCTACGATTTGCAAAAAAATCAACTCAAACGGAGTTACGAAACTCAAGAAACAGACGAAACAAGATCGAATACAAATCTGAACTAAACTCAAATTTTCAATTGTCAAAAACATGTTCAAGTTGGTTTACTGGAGAGAGGGTTACGAAGATTTAGGCGTTGGTTTTATCGAAAACGGAGGTATGGATAGAAAGATATGATCAAAATAAATTTGAGTATGAATCTGAACAAATTTCGAAATTTGAAAGTTGCAAAAAGTTTATTTGATAGATTCACTAGATAGGTGGAATTAAGATGAAAATATTAGCCTTGGTTTCGTATAATTTGTATAAACGAATAAAAAATTATGCTATTTAAAAAATCAAGGCCAAGCTGTTTTACGAAAAAAAATCTACATAATAAGTTACGGGTGTATATAAAAAATACAAAAAATACAAAGAAAGATACCTTTATAACATAGAGAAAAAGACGACTTCACAGAGAGAAAACGACTTCCAGAATTGCCGTCGGAGAGAAGAAATATATTTTTCTTTAGTGAATCTTGTCAAACCAAAATTTTGATTTAATCCGAATCGGATGATTTTTGGAGGCTCTATGGGTCTATATTTATAGGTGGAAAAGAGGTTTAGGGGTTAAAATCTAGGCAATGTGGGACTAAACATAGACGAACAAATAAAACAAAGGGAATCGCATGGGCTAAAAAGCACCACGGGTCGGCCGTGCGCACGCTGCAGTATTTTTTTCGGCCAAAGGAAAAAGAAAAAGAAAAAAAACTAAGAAGGAAATTACTGGCTAGGACTGGCCCATGTAGGAAAGAGAAAAAAATGGGGCACCGCTGCCACAATGTTGCGCATGTGGGTGACATATACTTATGGCGTACGCGCATTTTTTAAAATAAAAACAGAAAAAGAAAACTGAATAACGAAAATAACATAATATTTTATATAGGCATATTATATATCAAAATTTTCATAAGAAGATTTCCTAAATGGTGAACATATTTTCAGTGGAAAATAATTTCCACAAAAGTTGAAATAAAGCAAACAGTGCTATTGGTTCATTTAAAAACCAAATAAAAATATTTTAAAATACCAAAATGATTTCAAACTCATTTCTCTCTATTTTCTACTGTAGGGAATCATTTTTCCTTATTTTATATATATTTATTTTTAGGAGACAAATAATTTGAATAAAACCCAAATAAAGCAAAATTCAATTAAATCCATATGGCTATTCCAATTGGATATTTATTTCAAACCATTTTTAATTGGTTCCAATATTCATTTCCCATATTTACATTCAATAATTTAAGGAGTCATATTACCTTCTCTCTTTATTTAATTTGAAATATAAATTGGAAAAGATTTTGAAACCCATATGGTGTATTTTCAAAAGTAGCTCAATGCCATTTTGAATATGGCCTCCTACTTCTCACTCTATTTCAATTTTGAAGAAGTCATGTTATCTTCCCTCATGAAAATCTTTGAGTTGCTTGAAGTTCCTGGTTTGAAAATATTTCAAATGGAATTCGAATCATTTTCAAATCCCTTTTCATTTCTTTGATGGAAGAAGTCATATTATCTTCACTCTAGGGTGTGTTTTGAATTTAAATTTTGAATTCCATGGAACCAAAAGCAAGAAATGAAAGTTTGGGAAAGTCATTTTATTCTCTCTCATTCAACTCTCAAAAAGTTTCAAATTTCACTCAATTTCACACAAGCAAATCACACAAGCAATCATACCACAATCAAACAAACAATCAAAACTATTTATTTAATATAACATTCCAAAATTTAGAATTTTGGGATGTTACAAACCTACCACCCTTAAAATGAATCTCGCCCTCGAGATTCGAAGAGGCTAGAAAGAAATAGGTTAGGGTCGGGGGTCTTCTCAAAATCCATCGATTGCCACAGGGGTCTGGGGTGCTACCACCCTTAGAAGCATGGTTATGGTTCCAACAGAACTCATGTACTCCATCCTTATTGTCGACAGTGTCGGTCTTCTCAGATTCTCAGGAAAATTCCTACTCTGGCTCTTCCGGTAGTGGCACAACCTTTTTACTCTATTATGTCCTTTCATCTTGGTAAGGTTCTTCCGAGATTGGGTCTTCTTAGCTGACAGGTCTGGCGCCAATACTAAACAACTATCGATATCGCATGGTGGTCATCAAACAATTTGACTGGGTTCCTGCAGAAAACGGGTCTGGGCTTCATTCTCACTGTATGACCTACGGTTGGCAACAACTGTCTTGTACAAGGGAAAGTTGTCATGCCATTCTAAGGTTCAAGTAGGCTTAATATCGTCGTCTCTCTACTATAGGTAAGTCACTCAGATTTACCATCCCATATAGCAGAGGCGAATAATAAGAGTAAGTCGGCATGGTGATCAATCCATCCCGCACCCAAATCATTAACTTGTATATGGTTTAGTGAATCTCGCATTCTAAAACTTGGTCTTCCTCACAAGCATTGCAGAATTTCTCTTGTCGACGAACCAAGTTTGGATAAATCCATTGATTCTGCAAGCCAAACAAACATCTATCGTTCCTTCACAACTCTCGGGTTCTGTGTAAATCCTATAAGATCGTCTGTTGATAAAGTTGTATCTTCTTCCAGGGTTTTTCCTTCAGCAAGAATGTGCTTGCTTCTTGGCAGGTCCTGGAGCCTGTGGGTTACGGGCTCACCCCATCACATTTATAGCTTCAACTCATCCTGGGGTTACCATTGCTCCATATTACCAACATTATACCTCCTTCATACCCAATAGTACTTCATCCCTTCATATTCTTGGGGTATCCCACATATCAACATAAAACTCATACTTATTTTGTCCATAGTCCACCTCGTGGGATATCATTATCTTTTCCAGGGGTAAAGTGTCCTCACGGGGTACTACCTTCCTTGAAATGCACAAATTCATCCATAGACCATATTTCTCATATCCTCGAAAATGGTAAAAATCTTTCTTCATAGAGTAACAACTCATAAAATTCCGTGTATGAAATCAAGACACATGAACTTTATTGATTTCATGAATTTATTGCAACCTCTTGCATTTCCATTACATGCCTCAACTCAACACCTCAATATAAAAGAATTGTTCCCACTACTCCTACTATATTTCTCACAGACTCAACTATTTAACACGAATATCCTCATTGGTATAATCTCTGGCAAAGTGCGTTGCTTCATTACAGCGGAAACATATTACTTCTGACAAGTCTCAAGGTTTCCTTGTGATTACATAGCCTCCTTGGGTCCTCATCTTCCCTTTTGGGCAATCGCTGAAGTAGTGTCCTGAATCTTTGCACCTGAAACATGTGATATGACTTAGGTCCTTCTTTGTTGAAATGGGGTTGTTCCTGGAATC
This sequence comes from Triticum dicoccoides, assembly GCF_002162155.2. Lineage (NCBI taxonomy): Eukaryota > Viridiplantae > Streptophyta > Magnoliopsida > Poales > Poaceae > Triticum > Triticum dicoccoides. Next base: position 653,674,966 of record NC_041385.1, read on the forward strand.
CAATCTATTTCTCTTCCTGGACTTTTCTATGCCTATTGGGGCTTCTATTTCTTGTGGGTCATCATACTCTACTTCCACTGTCGGGAATTCTACTAGATCCCCCTTCAGACAATTCTGGGAGATGTGTCCTTCTCCACATGAATAGCATGACTTGGTGCAGGGTTTAATTGTGTCTTCTTCGGGTGTGTTCTCCACCTCTTCCTTCATCACAGGTTTTTCTAAAGTTTCCTTGAGGGCACCTTTCATTGCTTCTTTCTTCTGCTAGATGGTTCTTTGTACCATGGGGTAAATGTGACACTGAGCAGGGTAGTGGGTAGTCCCTTCACACAAGAAACAAGTAATCTACCTAGTTGGGCATTCTTCAGCTAGGTGACTTTCTTCACAATGAGGGCATCCATCCTTGTGCTCCTTCTGGGTGTGTCCTGTTTCTCCGCAAATCTTGCATGCACAAGGCTTCTTCATATCATTCCCATAAGGCTTCAAATTTGGAGACGCAAGCAGAGTCAACTTAAATTCTTCCCAAGAGGTTACTCTTTGTCATCCATTGAGGGTTTGGAACATCCTCCAGCAAGTAGCAGCACCTATTTCAAAACACTAAAGAGCATGCTGGGGCATATCCTTTCCGGCTATAGTGTTATTCTTCATGTGATCTTCCATTTTCTGAATCCATCGATCCGTCTCCAATTGAGTCATCAATCTCGGTAATACACATCCATCTTCACTCATCATCTCTTGGGTTCAAGGGTTTTGGGATGAGATATGGGAGAGATGGAGAGGGATACACATAATACAAACAATAGTTTCGAAGAGACAGGTTTTATTTTTGTGGCTGTCGGAAAAACATCAAACAAATGACAGCTCACAATCGTCGCATCTCACGTAGGTATATAACAGGGTTTAGTCTTCAAAGGTCCATAAATCTTCAAAGTCGTCCAACTCTTCAAATCTTCAGAGTATCTTGAGGTTTTGCTCTTTCAGCTTGGCTACTTTCAGCTTCTGGGTTTTGAGCTCTTTACGAAATGCTTCCTTGTCGAATAAGGCTTCCTGAAGGTCCATCTTAAAATTCTTGAGGTAATACTCCAGATCCTGGTGATACACCAGCCAAGGTTAAAACTTCATCTTTTGCTGATAAGTGCTCCATTAGACCTTCTGCCATCCAATCCTTCCGAAGAAATGCATGCTTAACTCATCATGGTTGAAAGGATCGATATGGTTGACTAGAGGGGGGGTGAATAGGCAACTAACAATTTTTAGACTTTTATTTAACAATTTAAACCTTGCAATGAAATAGGTTGTCTAGATGTGCAACTACGAGGACAACCTATATGATGCAAAGACAATGAGCACACAAGCAAGCAATGGATATAGCACAAGTAAGCTTGCAAAAGTAAAGGGATAAGATAACCAAGAGTGGAGCCGGTGGAGACGAGGATGTGTTACCGAAGTTCCTTCCTTTTAAGGGGAAGTACGTCTCCGTTAGAGCGGTGTGGAGGCACAATGCTCCCCAAGAAGCAACTAGGGCCACCGTAATCTCCTCACGCCCTCACACAATGCGAGATGCCATGATTCCACTATTGGAGCCCTTGAAGGCGGCAACCGGACCTTTACAAACAAGGTTGGGGCAATCTCCACAACAATTGGAGGCTCCCAACAAAACCACGAAGCTTCACCAAAATGGAATATGGCCTCGAGGTGACCTCAACCGTCTAGGGTGCTCAAGCACCAACAGTAACAAAATCCACACTAGAAAGTATGGGGAAAGTAAATATCCTTTGGTGGAAGTGTAGATCTAGGTCTCCTCCTTCAAACCCTAGCACATCAACAAGTTTGAGTGGCTAGAGAGAGAGATCGGGCAAGAGAGCTTGAGAGCATCAATGGTGGAGTAAGAGAGGTAAGAGATAGGCGTGGTAGGTGGAGGAACCACCTTATATAGCAACCCACTAAAATCCAACCGTTACTGCGCTTTCAGTACTGCAGCGGTACAACCACTCCTTGTCCCGGTACAACCAGGACTCACGATGTAACTGCAGAACCCTACCAGGCGGTACAACCGGGCCATCGGGCGGTAGTACCGGTCATTAGCAAATAACCGGACCAACCGCCCAGCTACCGCACAACTACCGCACCAAAACAGAACGGAGTCACCCTTGAGGGCGGTAGTTGGGCGGTGCAGGGCCGGTGCAACCGCCTGGTCTTGATCGCTTGAGCGGCTAAGGAACAAGCGGAAGAACCGCTCGAACCTCCGGTTGTACCGGTTGAAAAGGAACAACCGGACCAACCGGGCCACCACCGCCCAGCCACCGCATCAAAACAGAAGCCTGACCGGTACATGGGCGGTGCATGGCCGGAACAACCGCTGCTGGACTATGCAGAGTCAGATGGCGGTACCACCGCCCGGAGGCAGCGGTACCACCGCTCGACAGCAGTAGAGTAGCGTCAAGAGCCAGCGGTACAACCGCTCGGACGAGCGGTACAACCGCTGGGAACACACAGCAAGGATTAGATGAAGATGGAGGCACTCTCTCGACAAAGAAAGGGGGGGAAGGAGGTGAACGAGAATGGACTCCCCTATTCTATCCACAGTGGATTCCCTCTAGAGTGTACGGGATCCCTACGACCAAAGAGATAAAAGCGTAGAGGATTCCGTCTTCAAATGATTCCTTCGAGAGAGAACCACTAACCCATGAAAGCCTAATCATTGAGAACCTGAAACAATTAGCACAGGATTAGACCAACAAAGGGTTGTCATCATCATCCAAAACATAAGGTAGGGAAATGCCCTTACAATCTCCCCCTTTTTGGTGGATGATGACAACAACACAATACAAGATAGAAGACTATAGAATCTAGACGGAGCTCCCCCTAGATGTGAGCCCCAGGTCGAGACTCCCCCTAGATTCTATAGGCTAGTCAAATAAAGCATATAACATGAAGGTAGCCAACACAAAGAAACAAGAGCAATACTACCAACTAAGACCAACAAGCATAACGAAGAGATAGCAGGAGTGGCACAAAATCCACACAAAACAAACGAGAACGACCAAAGTTCAACTGGAGACCACAGACAAGTTCAACATGAGACACACACTACGCAACCACCCATGCAACTCCCGAGTCCTATCACACTCTCTCCCCCTTTGGCATCAGGACACCAAAAAGGAAGAGAGCGAAGCTATCGCCCCAGGCTCAGTCGTCCTCCTCTAACTCCTCAGTAGCATCAAGGTCTTCATCATTGTCAGAATCTACACCATCATCAGAAACTTCATCATCGTCCCGATCTGAGTCCTCCATGATATCATCAGCAGCAGTAATGGTGGTGGAGGGCTGAGGAGGGGCTTCATCATCAGTCCAGGTGCTGTGGGAGGATATCCAATGCTCCTCCGGTGTGATGCTCTTCTCAGAACCACTCTGAACTAACATGCTTAGGTGCCTCATCATAGCAATTTGGCGACGCCGCGCAAGCTTCTCATTGACATGTGCCTCATACATCCTCTTCTGGATGTCAAACTGGAGGCAGAAGGTCTTCTTCACCTTGGCAGCGAGCTTGTCCACCCACGAGGGCTTGGCCCCTGGTTCCAACTCAAAATCCTCATCATCAGAAGTGGCATAGACATCCTCAGGAGCATTAGCTAGGAAACGTGGCTCGGCGTGCTTCTTCTTCTTAAGGAGCTTGACTTCATGATTGGTAAGATTGTCAGGAGAGGTGAGGGGCTCTCTAGGACGGCGAACTCCCCACACTGAGTTCAGAAAGCACATGACAAACGGAGCATAAATGGGGACCTTTCTGTAGATGACCATGTTGTACATCTCGTGCCACAGCCAGTTGGACACATCAAACGTCTCCTCAGATCCAACCTTGGTCTTCATAACAACCATCAAGTCAACAAGATAGCCATGGATTTCATCTTGATTCCCCACTTTGGGCAGAAGCACATTGCGAAAAACACGATGCATGATGTCATAGACCTTCACCAAATCCTTAGATTCACCAATAATACCACGGCCCCGAATGTACAGAGGGGCAAGCTTCTCCTTAGGCATGGGGTCAGGATGATCATGGGGGCGAATGCCACCCCTTCCTTCCAGACCGGTATCATCGTACCCAATAGCATTGCAGAAGGTCCTCCAGGGAACTTGAAAGAGCTCATCACGACACATGAAAGTGAGGGTGCGCGCGTCATCTTCTCCAAAGTGAACGGTGGCATAGAACTGATGGATGAGTTGAACATCAAAGTCACAGTTGACGGACATGAGCTTGACAAGATCAAACTCCTCACAGAGAGCCAAAGCCTCACTAAAATACTCCAGGTTGTTCCGCCAATGATCAAGATCGATGGTCCACTGCTTGGCATATCTGTTCTTGTTGTGCTCGAAGAGTTCATGAACAATTCGTACTTGCATCTCATTCCGAAACTGAACAGTGGTCCAACGAGGAGCTACGGGAACCACATAAGGATTCTTTGAGTGGAAGGCTTCCCAATCCTTGGCTTTCCAACGGTGGAGTGGCATTATCACACGTTGTTTGACAGCGGAAGACTTTTCACGGCGAGTGGGCTTGGTGGGGATCACAACTTCCTCTTCAGAGTCAGCCGGGCGCGGAGCCCGTCGAACCCTCTTCTTGGTCTTGCAAGGAGCAGGGCGAGAACTAGAGCCACCTGAACACAAACACAAAGGGGACACACGAAACCAACAGGAATGAGAGGAAAGCAAACGAAAAATGCAACACACAGAAACCAGAACAGTGTTGTGGTTCATATATACCGGTTGAACCGGATCCCCCACCGGTAGAACCGCCCCACCGGTTGTACCGCCCGTCTGGGCGGTAGAACCGCTGACAGTGGCACTACCAGGGCAGTTAGATCTGTTCAAGACGTGCAAATCACTCAAGCAATATTCGGAGTTCTATGTACTGCATAGACACAAGAAAAACAACGGTCTCTCCCAACCAAAGAACAAACACAACACTAGGAGGATAAGGTAATGCCCTAGAACAAGAAGAAAACCTAGAACAAAGAACGAAGAACGAAGAACAAGGACATTACCACCATCCATGGGAGAAGACCGGAAGGCTTCCACGGAGAACCCTCGGGACCGAAGCGCGGGGCGCACTCTGGGACGAGGCAGAGGTGACCGGCGGCTAGGGCAAGGAGGAGGCGACTGGGGACGAAGGGGAAAAAAAGAGAAAACCCTTCGCCCCGTCGGATATAAATAGGCCCGTAGCCGCGCGGCGGTAGAACCGCTCCTAGGACCGGTTGTGCCGCAAGTCAGGTGCTGACAGATTGTAGTGGGCGGTGCTTCCGTTTCCTGAAGAGCACCGGAAGTACCGCCCGGAGACAACCGGTAGAACCGGACGGAGAAGCCCCAGTGAAAATGGGAGGTACAACCGCCCAAGCACCGAAAGCAACCCAACTGGGGCAGGACAACCAGGTATCAGTGGTAGAACCGCCCGTGACACCGGTTGTACCGCCCGATCACCAAAGCCCAGACCAAAAAGAAGAGAACAAGACAAACGGGACAACACAAAAGAAAAGGAAACATGAAGGGAAAACAAAAGCAACCGCACACAAGCTGAGCGAGCTCAGTCCTCTCTCTTAAGAGAGGGCAATGGCAGAAGCCACCTATGTTTGAGTCAAGTGGTATGGCACCGCGAAGAATTATCCTTGGGCCCATGACCAAAACTCGTCTTTGAAGCACAAATGCTATCAAAAATGGCTAATGTGAAAGAGGTGATCGATTTATGCATGATGGGGGGAGGGAGAGTTCATTGATAGAACAACACTCCCCCTATGTCTATGCCTACACCTAAACTAGACAACACGTTGAGTGTGGTGGGGGTGTACGGGTTCAAGTCACATTGCTCAAATTAATGATATTTAGCTCATGCCTTAACTCGCGAAATCTTGCTTCATCCAAGGGCTTCGTGAAAATATCTGCAAGGTTATCATGAGTGTTGACATACTTGAGCTTGATCTCTCCTCGCCTAATGTGATCCCGGATGAAGTGATATCGAATCTCAATGTGCTTCGTCTTGAAGTGTTGTACCGGGTTGAGAGAAATCTTGATGGCACTTTCATTATCACACCAAAGAGGCACTTTGTCACAAATGACACCATACTCCTTTAAAGTTTGCCTCATCCATAGGAGTTGAGCACAACAACTACCTGCTGCCATATAGTCTGCTTCAGTGGACGAGAGAGACACACAACTTTGCTTCTTGGAAGACCAACTTACCAAAGAGCAACCAAGAAATTGGCACCCTTCGGAAGTGGACTTCCTATCCACTTTGTCTCCCGCCCAATCGGAATCCGTGAAACCTTCAAGCTTGAAATTTGCTCCTCTTGGGTACCATAAGCCAAAGTTTGGGGTATGAGCCAAATATCGAAAGATTCGCTTGACCGCCACATAGTGACTTTCCTTTGGTGCGGCTTGAAACCGTGCACACATCCCCACACTCAACATGATATCCGGTCTAGATGCACAAAGGTAAAGCAAGGAGCCAATCATGGAGCGATACACCTTTTGATCCACCGCTTTACCATTGGGATCGATGTCAAGTTGGCACTTGGTAGGCATTGGTGTAGAAGCCGGCTTGACATCACTTAGCTTGAATCTTTTAAGCATGTCTTGAGTGTATTTGGCTTGGTTGATGAAGGTTCCTTCTCTTCGTTGTTTGATGTCAAAACCAAGGAAGAACTTCAACTCTTCCATCGAAGACATCTTGAACTTGGAGGTCATGAGAGCGGCAAATTCCTCATTGAAAGCTTTGTTAGGAGAACCAAAGATAATATCATCAACATATAGTTGGCATACAAAAAACTCCCCTTTGACCTTCTTAGTAAAAAGAGTGGGATCGATTTGTCCTACTTCAAATCCACGATCTTGTAGCAACTCGGTAAGGTGGTCATACCACGCACGTGGGGCTTGTTTAAGGCCATAGAGTGCCTTATCGAGTTGATACACATGATCCGGGAAGTAGGGGTCCTCGAACCCGGGGGGTTGCTTGACATAAACCAACTCATTAATGGGACCATTAAGAAAAGCACTTTTCACATCCATTTGTTGCAACTTAAAGTTGTGATGGGAAGCATAGGCAATCAACAAACGAATGGATTCAAGACGAGCAACGGGAGCAAAGGTTTCACCGTAGTCGATGCCCTCGACTTGGGAGTAGCCTTGTGCTACCAATCTTGCCTTGTTGCGAATGATGTTCCCATGAGCATCTCGCTTGTTCTTGAAGATCCACTTTGTTCCAATGACGTTGTGGTTCCCCGAAGGTCTTGGCACCAATCTCCACACCTTGTTGTACTCGAAGTTGTTTAGTTCTTCATGCATGGCATTGAGCCAATCCGAGTCTTCGAGCGCCTCATAGACCTTTTGGGCTTCAACACAAGAGACAAACGCATGATGTTCACAATAGTTAGCTAATTGTCTACGAGTGCTTACCCCCTTTCTTAGACTTCCAACCACGTTTTCCATGACATGGCCTTGGGTTGTGAGTTTGGAAGCAATCTTCGCGGCACGATGCTCTAATTCTTCCTCGGGGGTGGAAGGAGGAAGGTTAACTTGATCATCTTGAGCGCCGTCTTGAGCTTGCTCATGATCTTGAACTTGCTCGAGGGGGAGAACTTGACCTTGGGCATCATTTAGAGGTTCACCTCCATCTTGAGGTTGATCTTGCCCTTGGTCTTGTTCATGAAGGTGAGGGCCTTCACTTTGTTCTTCGGAAGCGTGTGGGTCTTGGGGAGGTGATGGCTCTACTTGAGTGGAGCATTGTCCTTCTCCTTCGACCACAAGGGGTTCCTCAATGGGTAGGATATGACCAATACCCATTCTTCTTATGGCTTGGGGAAGAATTTCATCACCTACATCACAAGTACCACTTTGCTCCACTTGGGAGCCGTTATTTTCATCAAACTCTACGTTACACGTCTCCTCAATGAGTCCGTTGGACTTGTTGAGAACACGGTAAGCATGAGAGTTTGTAGCATAACCAACAAATATGCCCTCATGAGCTCTAGCTTCAAATTTAGACAAACGAACACCTTTCTTGAGAATGAAACACTTACACCCGAACACCTGGAAGTACTTGAGATTGGGCTTGTTCCCGGTGAGTATCTCATACGGAGTCTTGTTCAAGCCTTTGCGGAGATAGAGCCGATTAGATGCATGACAAGCTGTGTTGATGGCTTCGGCCCAGAAGTTGTATGGAGACTTGAAATCCGCCATCATGGTCCTTGTCGCATCCATCAACGTCCGGTTCTTCCTCTCCGCAACACCATTCTGTTGAGGGGTATATGGTGAGGAATATTGGTGCTTGATCCCTTCATCACTAAGAAACTCATCCAAGGTGTAGTTCTTGAACTCGGTGCCGTTGTCACTTCTTATTGTCAAGATCTTTGCATTGTGTTGACGTTGAGCTTCATTTGCAAAGTCGATGATGGTTTGTTGAGTCTCACTCTTCCTCTTGAAGAAGTATACCCACGTGTATCTTGAATAATCATCCACTATCACCAAGCAATACTTTCTACCCCCAAGACTATCAAAGGATGGGGGCCCAAAGAGGTCCATGTGGAGGAGCTCCAAGGGTCTCTTCGAGTAGATGATAGTCGTGGGAGGGTGAGCCGTCTCATGAAGCTTTCCTTCGATACAAGCACTGAAAACACGATCTTTGGCAAAACTAACATTCGTTAGTCCATGGACATGGTCCCCCTTGAGAAGACTTTGCAAAGATCTCATATTGATGTGGGCTAAACGGCGATGCCAAAGCCATCCCACATCAACTTTAGCCATTAGGCATGTCGCGGTCTTAGTGGGTTGCTCCGAGAAGTTAACCACATAGAGACCGTTCTCGACATGCCCAACAAAGGCTACTTTAAGAGTCTTGCTCCACAAGAGGGCCACGGTATCAATATCAAAGAAGGTGGCAAAACCCATGAGTGCGAGTTGACGAACGGAAAGTAAATTGAACGCAAGGGACTCAACAAGCATGACTTTCTCGATCATTAGATCATGAGAAATGACAACCTTGCCAAGACCCAATACCTTAGAATGTGAGGCATCACCCCATTCGACATTGGTGGGCATAGATGGGATATTGTGCACGTCCACCACCAGGTCCTTGCTCCCGGTCATATGATTTGTTGCTCCACTATCGAGCAACCATGATCCCCCACCGGAAGCAAACACCTACAAGAGATCAATGCTTGGTTTTAGGTACCCATTGAGTAATGGGTCCTTTGATGTTAGTAACAAGGGTCTTAGGAACCCAAATAGACCAGTCAATGTACTCATAAGGAGAACCAACAAATTTAGCATAAACATGTCCATCACTAGCACGGCACAACACATAAGAGGGGTTAAAGTCGCCGGCTTTGTTGGGAGAGATGGCGTTGCGCTCTTTGGCTTCACCGCTCTTTCCATTGTTCTTATTCTCCTTAGGAGCACCTTCTCCCTCCTTCACAAAGGTTTGTGTGAGCGGAGGAGGTCGATTGGTCTTGCTCTTCTTCTCCTTGTTCTTCTTCTTGTTCTTGGACTTGGGTGCGAACCCAACTCCCTCCTTTCCCACAACTTCCTTTTGATTGCTCAAAAGGTCATTTAGGTTCTTCTCGCCTTGTATGCATGACACAAGACCTTTCTCGAGTTGTTCCTTCAACTTGGCATTTTCCTCCACAAGATGCACATACTCACAACATGGGTTAGTAGCATTTGCATTATCAATTAAGACCATGTGAGGAAATGTGGCCTTTTCCTTAGTTAGCTTAACTTGGAGTTGAGCATGAGACTCCTTGAAGGTGGCATGAGCACTTTTCAAGACCTTGTGGGCCTTGTCAAGTACATCAAACTCTTCCGTGAGTCTAACATGATCAACCCCAAGTTTAGCCTTCTCGGAAGCTAGAACACGAGACACAACAAGAGCATGATCAAGATCTTTCTTTAGTTTAGCATGACCATCATTGTGTGACTCCTCAAGAGCCAAATGATGCTCACGCTCTTCCTGAAGAGCATTAGAGAGATCTGATATCTCATCGGCATAGTCACGACTATGACTTTCCATCTTAGTGATGGTTTCTTCATGAGCCTCGATCATGCCATTGGCTTCACCAAGTTGTTCCAAGAGAGCAACGAAATGCTTCTTGGATTTGCCCTTGAGCTTACTCATGAAGGACTCAAATTCATTGATCTCCTTATTAGACCCCTTACCATTATCAAAGTCATCCGTTGAAGGAGGGTTAGGAATAATGGTGGTTTTGATGTTGGGGGTTACCTTGTTGGTGGCCTTAGCCATGAGGCACTTGGCGGTGATGTTCTCGTTAGGTGCATCGAAGAGAGACACCCGAGGAGTTGAGACAATGGCAACGGATGCCATGGCCATTGTTTCACCATCTTCATCATCATCGTCATCCTCACGGTATTCTTCTTGAACCACCAACCTGCGAGAAGGAGTCTTCTTGGTGAAGTTGTTCTTTTTGGGGAAGGACTTGGCTTTGTCTTTTCAAATGAACTTGCCACCATTGTCTTCCCGCTTCTCGTATGGACAATCCGCAACGAAATGACTGACATTGACACAGTTGAAACAAGTTCTAACTCGTTGCTTCCCTTTGAGGCCACTTGAGTTGTTCTTGTTGAAGTTGGGTCTTGTAGTCTTCTTACTCCAAAACTGTCTTGAGGCAAGAGCCATGTGCTCATGATAATCATACTTCGTGTCCTCGGGGTTGCTCTCCTCATCTTCCTCTTCTTCTTCTTCTTCCACACTAACCTTGGCCTTCAAGGCAAGATTGGGATTCTTTGCCCTTTGGGAACGGGGCACCGCATTGTCGGCGGTCTTATCCAAGATGTTCATTGCAACAAACTCATCCAACACTTCACCAGAGGTCATGGAGTGGAAGTCCGGTCTTTGGCGGATGACGGAGGACATGGCCTTGTTGTAGGGCATCATGGCCTTGAGGAACTTGCGCTTGATCCAGTTGTCATCCGTGTCCTTACTCCCATGATCTCGGAGTGCGACCGCAAGTTTGGTCACTCTTCAAAAGAGCTCACGAGGTTCTTCATCCTCTTTCATTGCAAACTCATCGGCTTCATCTTGCACCACTTCATAGTTGGAGCGTTGAATGCTAGCACTTCCTCTATACATACGCTCGACACACTTCCATGCTTCTTTAGCCATGACATGAGGTCGAAGATGAGGGAGATCTTCGGGAAGGATAGCATCTTGGATGATGAAAAGAGCACTCTCATTGAATTGATTGTCCACTTCTTCTCGAGGGGTGAAGTTGCTTGGATCATGAGGATAGAAACCTTCTTCAATAATTCTCCAAAGGTTAGTATTCACATGTTTTAAATGACGCTTGAAGCGATAAACCCAAGAATCATAATCTTCATTTTTCACATATTTAGGAGGAGGACCGGCATGATTCTAATGAGTAGAGGGGATCGGTCCTCTATACACCGGGGTTTCCACATGGGCAAAGATGCCGGTGCCATTTCTACCACTAGTAGAAGGACTCTTTTCATTGTTATCTTCCCCCTTATCGGAGTTAGCATCCGTCACCTTGTTAGTGGGATCACCCACTTTCATTGGTGAGGTAGATAGTTTAAGTCCCTCTAGAAATTCAGTAAACATGCTTTTAACCTCAGCCGTCATGAAGGTTTTCAATGTGTCTAAAGCCACATTGAATTCCTCATGTAAGACCGAGGTTCCCCCTTCGGCCGAAGACGAGATGGGATTCACACCGGAGTGTTCCTCCTCACCGTCGTTGACGTCAACCATACTCCTCGGACGGCAAAGTCCTTAATAAAGAGACGAGGCTATGATACCAATTGAAAGGATCGATATGGTTGACTAGAGGGGGGTGAATAGGCAACTAACAATTTTTAGACTTTTATTTAACAATTTAAACCTTGCAATGAAATAGGTTGTCTAGATGTGCAACTACGTGGACAACCTATATGATGCAAAGACAATGAGCACACAAGCAAGCAATGGATATAGCACAAGTAAGCTTGCAAAAGTAAAGGGATAAGATAACCAAGAGTGGAGCCGGTGGATACGAGGATGTGTTACCGAAGTTCCTTCCTTTTAAGGGGAAGTACGTCTCGTTAGAGCGGTGTGGAGGCACAATGCTCCCCAAGAAGCCACTAGGGCCACCGTAATCTCCTCACGCCCTCACACAATGCGAGATGTCGTGATTCCACTATTGGAGCCCTTGAAGGCAGCAACCGGACCTTTACAAACAAGGTTGGGGCAATCTCCACAACAATTGGAGGCTCCCAACGAAACCACGAAGCTTCACCACAATGGAATATGGCCTCGAGGTGACCTCAACCGTCTAGGGTGCTCAAGCACCAAGAGTAACAAAATCCACACTAGAAAGTATGGGGAAAGTAAATATCCTTTGGTGGAAGTGTAGATCTAGGTCTCCTCCTTCAAACCCTAGCACATCAACAAGTTTGAGTGGCTAGAGAGAGAGATCGGGCAAGAGAGCTTGAGAGCATCAATGGTGGAGTAAGAGAGGTAAGAGATAGGCGTGGTAGGTGGAGGAACCACCTTATATAGCAACCCACTAAAATCCAACCGTTACTGCGTTTTCAGTACTGCAGCGGTACAACCACTCCTTGTCCCGGTACAACCAGGACTCACGATGTAACTGCAGAACCCTACCAGGCGGTACAACCGGGCCATCGGGTGGTAGTACCGGTCATTAGCAAATAACCGGACCAACCGCCCAGCTACCGCACAACTACCGCACCAAAACAGAACGGAGTCACCCTTGAGGGCGGTAGTTGGGCGGTGCAGGGCCGGTGCAACCGCCTGGTCTTGATCGCTTGAGCGGCTAAGGAACAAGCGGAAGAACCGCTCGAACCTCCGGTTGTACCGGTTGAAAAGGAACAACCGGACCAACCGGGCCACCACCGCCCAGCCACCGCATCAAAACAGAAGCCTGACCGGTACATGGGCGGTGCATGGCCGGAACAACCGCTGCTGGACTATGCAGAGTCAGATGGCGGTACCACCGCCCGGAGGCAGCGGTACCACCGCTCGACAGCAGTAGAGTAGCGTCAAGAGCCAGCGGTACACCGCTCGGACGAGCGGTACAACCGCTGGGAACACACAGCAAGGATTAGATGAAGATGGAGGCACTCTCTCGACAAAGAAAGGGCGGGGAGGAGGTGAACGAGAATGGACTCCCCTATTATATCCACAGTGGATTCCCTCTAGAGTGTACGGGATCCCTACGACCAAAGAGATAAAAGCATAGAGGATTCCGTCTTTAAATGATTCCTTCGAGAGAGAACCACTAACCGATGAAAGCCTAATCATTGAGAAACTGAAACAATTAGCACAGGATTAGACCAACAAAGGGTTGTCATCATCATCCAAAACATAAGGTAGGGAAATGCCCTTACAATGGTGATGATAGCACAAACGGGCGATAGCATCACAGATAGCCGTGTTTATGCTCATGTCTCTGCCATGAGTTATCCTTCCATAGTTGATATCTCTTGTCTTGGGGTTTTCTTGACGACCAAAAACTTGAGTCTTGACGCTCCAGGTTCCGGTTTTTCTCTGAAACACCTTCATCGCAGGTATCGGCAACTTCAACAGTTTAACAAATTCCATAAGGGCTGGACCACACGGAAAATCTTCATAGCGTAGTCTTTGGTTCAGGGTGAGGCTCTTCATCTAAAATATGGAAGCCATGGGTTCTTCAGTAAAGAAATTCTTAAGGGTACAAAAATCACTTAAGTGGATCCTATCAGAGCCTTCCAAATCTCTTCACTCTAGGAATTCTTTAGAGCCTTCGAAGTCTTTTACTGTTGTAGTTTCAATTACTCTAATGGACGGTAAAATCCTCTTTATTCTGAAGTGGTCTCTGTTGTCTGATATCTTGTCCTCGAAGTGGTCTCATCAGTTGAAACTTCGCGTGGTCAAAAGGGAAAAAGAGGGTATAGTCTAACTACTTGAGCTGAGAGGAAATACTTGGTAAAGCTTAGAAAATATGAGAGTTAAGGGATCTCTTTTGAAAATAAAGTTTTAGAGAAATCCTTTCCTATGGGCTTGCCAGTTTCTAGGGGTCACGTCCTACAGTCAACATGTGCTCTGATACCATCTTGTAGCGACCCGACCCAAATGGATCAAGTCTCTGTGCTTAAGTGTCATCCCTGGATTGATATGCTGACACACACAGTACTTGAGGATTTATAACAGAGTGCAATCACATGTAAAAAGTAACGTAAATACTATTACCTCAATCCATATAGCGGAAGTAACATCAAGGTTGTGGAGTCCCAACAACCAACGGCAGAGTTTAGTGTAGACATCATAACCCTAATGTATCACTTACTCATCGTAAGGTTCCTGCAACATGAGACGTTGCAGCCATGTAGGTCAGTACATTGAATGTACTAGCAAATTCACACCATAGGATAATGATGAATAATAGCTATCACTACATGCATATTTGGTTGGTGGAGGCTCTAAGTTTAATTTTGCATAAAGCTATTTTTTTCCTATAACAAAGGAATAAATTTATTTAACTACTCCCAAGTTGTTCCAATATTTGAGAAGGTTCCACCAACTCAAATCCCAATTAACAAGTATCATCTTTAAACCCAATTGAATTAATTAAAGAGTGATGAGATCAACAATAATATCCAATTCCAGATACTCAACATGTCCTTAATCGGGGACACGGCTAACCATGATTAGTTTATACACTCTGCAGAGCTTTGCGCACTTTTCCCCACAAGAGTCGATCGCCTCCCTTGAAGTCCTCTCACTGCCTGGTGTTTGAGAACAGGATGACCGAGACACAGTCTTTCTGAAGCATTTACTCTCTACTCCGGGCGGACTGGTACACCTACAATCCCCCTACATCTGCTAGTCCACGTCTTCAAGAGCTCATACAACTTAATCAACTATGCTAGAGCTCATAATGGCTTGTGGCTTCACATGGAAGTTTCTAGCATGAATAATCTTATGATCCCTTTGAACCTGGGTGGCATTCCACAGGATGATCACACGGGTTCCCCGGGATCTCCTAGGACAACACTGGATTCCCCAAGTATCTGGGCAAGCCACTGGTATATCCCCAGGGTGCCCCAACCAATCCACTCAAATGTATATTAAAGTTGCCACCTTAAAGTTATCTCAGATTAATAACTCTCACAACTTCCATGTGTATCTCGATCCAATCCCCCTCTACAAGCATGGCTAAGCAATATATGACATAACGAATAAACCGGGGTGTTTCAAGGATCATACGTTCCTACCTCATGAACTACATAGAAAAAGCCCAATTCCCAATCCTACTAATGCAAATCTTTGAGGGGTGAGACTAATGCAAATAAAAACTGGGTATAGGAAGAATATGATCAAAGTGTGAAATTGCCTTGTACTGTTGATGAAGATCCTTCACACTCATAATTCCTGGTAGTTCTACTCGTCACACTCTTTTCAATCTATCGTGAGCAAGCAATTACATACATAAGCACTCAAGCAAAAGGTGCAAAGGGAAATCGAGGAAAGATCCAAATAAAACTCGAAAACAAGCAAATAACGAATCTAAATAGAAAACAAATTTAAACAGCATTATATTTATGTGGATTAGATCTTAACAGTAGGTACATGTGATTAGCTATGATTTGCAAAAAGAATCAACTCAAACGGAGTTACGAAACTCAAGAAACAGACGAAACAAGATCGAATACAAATCTGAACTAAACACAAAGTTTAAATTGTCAAAAACATGTTCAAGTTGGTTTACTGGATAGAGGGGATCGTTATGAAGATTTAGGCGTTGATTTCATCGAAAACGGAGGTACAGATAAAAAGATATGATTAAAAGAAATTTAAGTATGAATCTCAACAGATTTCGAAATTTAAAGTTGCAAACAGTTTATTTGATGGATTCACTAGATAGTTAAAATCAATGCAAAAATATTGGTGTTGTTTTCGTCTAATTTGGATGGACAAGTAAAAAGTTATGTTATTTGAAAAATCAGGGCCAAACTGTTTTACGGAAGAAAAATATCTACATAATAAGCAACGATAGCAAATGAAAAATACAAAGAAAGATACATTTATAACGTAGAGAAAATACGACTTCACAAAGAAAACGATTTCCAGAATTCCCGCCGGAGAGGAGAAATATCTTTTTAGTGAATCTAGTCAAACCAAAATATTGATTTAATCTGAATCAGATGATTTTTGGAGGCTCTATAGGTCTATAGTTATAGGTGGAAAAGAGGTTTAGGGATTAAAGGGTAGGCAATGTGGGAGTAAACGTCGACGAACAAATAAAACGAAGGGAATCACATGGGCTAAAAAAACACCACGGGCCGGTCGTGCGCACGCTGCAGTAATTTTTTCGGCCAAAAGAAAAAGAAAAAGAAAAAGAACTGAGAAGGAAATTGCTGGCTGGGCCTGGCCCATGTAGAAAAGAAAAAAAATGGGGCGCCGCTGCCACTATGCTGCGCATATGGGCGACATATAGTTATGGCGTACGCGCATTTAAAAAAAATAAAAACAGAAAAAGATCACTGAATAACAAAAATAACATAAAATTTTATATAGGCATATTATATATCAAAATTTTCAGAAGAAGAATTCCTAAATGATGAAAATATTTTTAGTGGCAAATAATTTCCACAAAAATTTAAATAAAGCAAACATTGCTACTGGTTCATTTAAAAACCAAATAAAATATTTTAAAATACCGAAATGATTTCAAACTCATTTCTCTCTATTTTCTACTGTGGGAATCATTTTAGCCTATTTTCTATATATTAATTTTTAGGAGAAAAATAATTGGGATAAAACCCAAATAAAGCAAAATTCAATTAAATCCATATGGCTATTCCAATTGGATATTTCTTTCAAACCATTTTTAATTGGTTCCAATATTCATTTCCCATATTTACATTCAATAATTGAAGGAGTCATATTACCTTCTCTATTTATTTAATTTGAAATATAAATTGGAAAAGATTTTGAAACCCATATGGAGTATTTTCAAAAGTAGCTCAAATGCCATTTTGAATATGGCCTCCTACTTCCCACTCTATTTCAATTTTGAAGAAGTCATGTTATCTTCCCTCGTGAAAATCCTGAGTGGCTTGAAGTTCCTGGTTTGAAAATATTTCAAATGGAATTCAAATCATTTTCAAATCCCTTTTCATTTCTTTGATGGAAGAAGTCATAGTATCTTCACTCTAGGGTTTGTTTTGGATTTAAATTTTGAATTCCATGGAACCAAAAGCCAGAAATGAAAGTTTGGGAAAGTCCTTTTATTCCCTCTCATTCAACTTTCAAAAAGTTTCAAATTTCACTCAATTTCACACAAGTAAATCACACAAGCAATCATACCACAATCAAACAAACAATCAAAACTATTTATTTAATATAACATTCCAAAATTTAGAATTTTGGGATGTTACAAAGACCAAGTGAGTCAAGTTCTACCTCCAACTCATTCCCTGTGGCCGGCTCATCGTCATCAATCGGCTCGTTAACCCGAGGTGCGCGGGCAGGTGAAGACTTGCACGCTTTTCTTTTCTTCCTTTTCCAGCAGGAGGAGTTGGCCTGCATAGTTTGACAAATTAATAAGTGAGCCCAACTCAAATGAAGATCAAAAAGTCAGATAAATGAGTAAAAGCATACTTACTGGAGGTGCTGGATTCAGAGTACAGAAGGATTAAGCCTTGTGTTTTTACTTGCTTCTTGAGTCTCACCTAGCAGCCTCTTCACAGTCTTGTTTATTTCATCGGCTGACAAGTCAACATGGCTGAAGCATTGCACATCATTCAAGCCGCCAGTATAATTACACATTATGTCGCCCCGACGACTTTATATATATATATATATATATATATATATATATATATATATATATATATATATATATATATATATATATATATATATATGGGCGACTTGTTGACGATCTTCCTTAGAAGCCCAGCCAGGGTAAACTTCAGTGGCATCAAGAGGTCAGGTCTGTAACCCGACATGGGGTTCTCATGCGGCAGGAGCAGTGTTCTTGCAGTAGAACCAGGTTCTGTTCCAACCCTTTGGATGACTCGGCAGAGTAGCCTAGGGGAAAGGGCAACTTTTCCGCCTCTAATTTGAAACCCCACCAAGTTCTTGTTGGGACCATATGCACATTCAGTTTGGTGGTTGATGTAGAAAAATTCCCTGAAGATAGGGACATTTGCTTCTGTTTGCAGATAAACCTCATAGAAGACTTGAAACTGGCACAGATTGGTCATACAATTGGGACCAATATCCTAAGGACGAAGGTTATAGAAATTAAGGACATCCCGGAATTTTTTTGACTCGGGTGGAGAGAAGCCCCTATGAAGATGATCTCCAAGCATGATAACTTCTCCTTGGTCGGGTTGAGTGGTGCTTTCTTCCCCAGGGGCTCGCCAGCTGATCACTTCTTGAGCTGGCAGTAGACCTTGTCCCACAAGATCATCCAGCATAAGTTCTAAAACTTGGGACCTCACCCAGCTACAAGTTGTGGTTGTTGCCATGATGAGTCGCCTAGAAAAGATTAAAAATCATAGAAGAAGTATGAACGACGGTCATTTACGAATGATAAGTCGCCAGCTGTTTATAAGATAAGTTGGCAGTGCAATAAGATGGCTATGGTTAAGTGAGTCAACATGGCTTTTTGATTACTGATGAGTCGGCTTAACAAAGGACAACGATTTCTAAATCAGGCGAGTTATGGTACATAGTAATGAGATGGTAAAGCATGAAGCGTCTCATCCTAAACTAAAGACTTCTAGTTTCTAGCTAAGTGTTGCATAGAAACAAGTTTTTGTTCAGAAGTTTGCAGTTTCAGATCTACAAAAATGGTCTACAAAGGAAATATTTGCTAAACCTAAGATGAGCACTGGGAGCAACAACTATTCTATTCGCGAAATCTAACGGAGATATGAAGTTCCTAGATGCAAAAATGGTGTCATGACTAGCACCAGCATATTTCTATGAGAAGTTCATTGGAAACTAGATCTCAACAGCAATGGCAGCGAGAGTTGACGAACACTTACGAACACCGATGAACTAAGTAAACCTAGGAGGGACCGCTATAGATCTAAGAGAAGGAGTGAGGCATACCTAGATGCAGCGGAAGCCCTGGAACTCTTTGTTGATGGTTTTGATGACGGCGCACGCGAGGACGGAGGAGCAGTTGACGTCGCCGGAGCACTCGAGGTCATGCGGCGGCTGAGCTCTATTAGCAGGAAGGTGAGGCGCGAGGAAGAGGAAGAAGAAGAAGCAAGGGGGTGAAGAGGTAAAAAGTAAAAAGGATCCCCTACGAGTGTATTTATAAGGAGAAGGGATGGAAAAGAGACAGCCACGAAAATTGAGGAGGCAAAATAACTTTTTGAGTAAGGGACGCCTCGATTTTTGGGACCGACAAATATACATAAAGATTCGCCATGATGTCATACTTGAGCTCCTGAAATTCTGGAGGATGACGTCGAAATTCAAAGGGGTATAAAGTGATAAGTGTGAGCGTGTCATAAGTCGGAACATATGAGCCAGCCACGACGCAGAAGGTTATTTCGAGTTATCTCCACCTTAAATATTGAAACGAATAAATTCAAATCGATCTAAGGGGTAGTATTGGGGATATAATCCCACGGTATGACCCGCCTGTTTAGGGCCGAGTCATTATCTGGCGATTTGACAAAGGCATGGTTCGATGATGGGCTGAGATGACCACGGGTTCAAGGCCTAGAAGATGAGTCGCCAGATAGGCCGACTCATAACCCAGAGGCGCAAGCTGCTAGTATCTGCCGTGACACCAAAGGAAGTTTCTTACTTAGGAAGCAAGACATAGGAAACATACTAGGTCACACATCGTAATACGACCCGGACTCTATTATAAGCCCAGGGCCTCTACCTGTATGTAAAGGGGAGCCCCTAAGGTAGAAAGAGTAAGTTACAAGCTCTCGAGTACTAGGATAGCAAAGTCACACCCCTATAATCGAGATCATCATCATCATCATCATCATCAATATCAATCAAGCAGGAGTAGGCCTTTACCTCCACCGTGAGGGGCCGAACCTGGGTAAACCTTTGTCTCTCGATTCCGATAAACCCCGTTCAAGATATTACCTCACAGTGATGGCCTCGCGACTAAGTTCTTTCACGAGGACATCTTCCGTGACAAAACCACGACACACTGGGTGTAGGCCCCGAGGCTACCACTGACTGGATACAGCCAACGGTAGTCTTAGAACTTTCGATCCTTTTCCTTGGAGCTAATTGCCATTTTTTAGCTCAACACGAGTCACTTTCCAGTGGGGGCACGCTGAGTGCACCCACTGGGATTGGGTGTAGTCCCCAAGACTATTGTCGATTGCAGGCAATCGGATGCAGTCTTCAAAACTGTTATTATCATGTAACACTTGGAGTGCTTGATCGCACTCGGTTGACCGAGGTGGTACTCTGATGAGACGATTGATCTTCTTCACTGCCGACTCGGTGGCTGGTCGAGTGAAGGTAGATCAGTGTGATGTTGTCCTCGACCTTCTTCATTGCTGACTCAGGGATTGGCCGAATGAAGGTTGACCGGTACGTGGTTGTCCTCAATCTTCTTCATTTCTGACTCAGGGGTTGGCCGAATAAAGGTAGATCGGTACATGGTTGTCCTCAATCTTCTTCATCACCGACTCAGTGGTCAGTCGAGCGGTAGTAGATCAGAGCATTGTTGTCCTCAATCTTCTTCATTGCTGACTCGGTGGTCAGCGGAGTGGTAGTAGATCAAGGCGTTGTTGTCCTCAACCTTCTTCATTGCCGAATCGGTGGTCAGCCGAGTGGTAGTAGATCAGGGCGTTGTTTCCCACAATCTTCTTCGTGCTTCTCGACTGACCATTTTTTGTATGGTGCAGAGGGCCTGTGAGCTAGGATCCCACTACGCCGCGGTGACATCACTCTGACAAGACCTGGATGCAGAGAAGCACAAGTGCGACCGACTGGAGAAGGAGAAGAAAACCTTAGGAGGTAAGTTGTTTCCCCTGGCTGGTCATCACCAACTCGCATTGTTTTCCCCTCTGATCCAAGTCACTCCGCTCCTACATATGTTCGTAGCGAAAATGTCCAACTCGTAAAGAGGCTCGAGAGTTCTATTTCTTTAGAAACCATGAAGCGGGCTCTAGAGAACAAGGACAAGGAACTGGCGCTAGCCCACAAGGAATCCACGACCAATACCAAACTTGCTGAGGAGAAGTTGGCCTCAGTCGGCAAGCTAGAGAAAGAGATTTAAACCCTCAAAGTTGCCGCTGCCGCGACTAAAGGCAAGTATGTCGAGTGGGAAAATAAGTGCAAGGAACAAGTCGTTGCCTCTAAGCAGGAGCAGAAGACTCTGGAGGAGAAGGTAAGCCAGCTTCTCGATAAGAAGAATGCTCTCAAGCAATATATCGACGACTTCTGCACAAAGGAATGGAAAGCTTGCTGGTGAGCTCTTCGACCAAGTGAAGTTCACTTGTTATCTTGTTTGACCGCCCACTGATTTTTTACTTCATTTCCTTGTAACAGAGTACTGTCGCGATGAGGAGATGGAGATGGGTTGGATTGAGCCAGATTTGGATCCTGTAGGATCTTGAAGTATGTCTAGAGGGGGGGTGATTAGACTACTTGACCAAATAAAAACTTAACATTTTCCCAATTTTAGTCTTTGGCAGATTTTAGCAAACTTAGCACAAGTCAAGCAATCTTAACACAATTCAAGCAAGCATGCAAAGAGTATATGAGCAGCGGAAAATAAAGCCTGCAACTTGCAAGAATGTAAAGGGAAGGGTTTGGAGAATTCAAACGCAATTTGGAGACACGGTGATTTTTGAGCCGTGGTTCCGATAGGTGGTGCTATCGTACATCCACGTTGATGGAGACTTCAACCCACGAAGGGTAATGGCTGCACGAGTCCACAGAGGGCTCCACCCAAGAAGGGTCCACGAAGAAGCAACCTTGTCTATCCCACCATGGCCGTCGCCCATGAAGGACTTGCCTCACTAGCGGTAGATCTTCACGAAGTAGGCTATCTCCTTTCCCTTACAAACTCCTTGGTTCAACTCCACAATCTTGTCGGAGGCTCCCAAGTGACACCTAGCCAATCTAGGAGACACCACTCTCCAAGAAGTAACAAATGGTGCGTTGATGATGAACTCCTTGCTCTTGTGCTTCAAATGATAGTCTCCCCAACACTCAATTCTCTCACACAGGATCTGGATTTGGTGGAAAGAAGATTTGAGTGGAAAGCAACTTGGGGAAGGCTAGACATCAAGATTCATATGGTAGGAATGGAATATCTTGGTGTCAACACATGAGTAGGTGGTTCTCTCTCAAAAATGGTAAGTTGGAAGTGTAGGTTTGTTCTGATGGCTCTCTCCATGAATGAAGAGGAGGTGGAGGGGTATTTATAGCCTCCACACAAAATCTAACCGTTACACACAATTTACCAATCTTGGTGGGACCGAATCAACAAACTCGGTCTGACGGATTCAGTAGACCTAGTGACTGTTAGGATTTTCGGTGGGACCGACATGCAACTCCGTAGGACCGATATGGTTAGGGTTAGGGCATAACGTAATCTCGGTGAGACCGATTACACAAACTCGGTGAGACCGATTTTGGTAATAAGCTAACCAGAGAGTTGGTTAGATAAACTAGGTGGGACCGGTTTGCTCATTTCAGTGGGATCGAAATGTTACGAAAGAGAAACAGAGAGATTACATTGCAATCTCGTTGGGACTGACCACTCATCTCGGTGGTACCGAAACGTTACGAAGGGAAACAGAGAGATTACAATACCGAGATCCCTATCGGTAAGACCGATTTGCCTAGGGTTTGTGGCAGTGGCTATGGCATCTGAACTCGGTGGCGCCGGATAGAAAGAATCGGTGGGGCCGAGTTGAACTTTAGGTTTAGGTCATATGTGGATGTGGGAAAGTAGTTGAGGGTTTTAGAGCATATCACTAAGCACTATGAAGCAAGAACCTCATTAAGCAACACCTCATCGCTCTTTGATAGTATTGGCTTTTCCTATAGACTCAATGTGATATTGGATCACTAAAATATAAAATGTAGAGGTTTGAGCTTGAAGCTTGAGCCAATCCTTTTATCCTAAGCATTTTGAGGGGTCCACTTTTCTCATCCATGCCATGCCATTCATTGAGCTTTCCTGAAATATTTGTCTTGGAATAGTATTAGCTCAATGAGCTATATGTTGTTAGGAATTACCAAAACCACCTAGGGATAGTTGTACTTTCAATCTCCCCCTTTTTTGTAATTGATGACAACATATAGATCAAAGCTTCGACAGATGATAATAAGATTGAAAAACATTATCGATTTGAGAAGTATGTGAAATGTGAGAGCACCCCCTAATTTTGTGCATAGTTTAAGATTTGCTTTGGACTGCAAATGCACATAGAGTTAGGTTCATGAGTTACTCTCCCATGTCACATACATCTTGGTGGAGCGCTCAAAATGATAATAATCAAAATACATGCACTCATCACCAAGCAAAGTGAATGATCATATAGATAAGAAAGGACAATGTCATCCAACAAGCATTAATGTAGCATATGATCAAACACATGATCATCATAGTATCACACAGGCAATAAAGTATCTCAAGCAAGCGAAAGCAAACAAAGTTCAACCACAAAGACAAGAGAGAACAAAAGCAAACTCTCTCTCTCGAAGCCTATGATATATACATTTTTCTCCCCCTTTGGCAACAAGTTACCAAAAAGTTCCTAGAAAATGCATAGTACTATGTCGTCTCTCAGGCCTGGTCTTGATGTGGTGGTGTAGATATGACTCCAAGGACGAAGGCATCAGTTGATGAAGTTGGAGCTGGTGGAGTAGATGCTGGAGCTGGTGGCACTGAAGCTGTAACACGTGCAAACGAGGTTGCTCTTGTGTCTGTCACACGCACAGCAGCTGATCTCTGAGCTCTAGGCACTCTAGGAAATGCCTCAGTGGTTGTCTTGCCCTTCCTCTCCTGCATGTCATCCTGGAGTTTCTCAACAACAGACTGGATCTCAGTTACCTTCACATCCAAGTCATAGAACTTCTGCTCCATGATCCTCTCCAGGCTCTCCTGGTTTTGAGTCAGGGTGGCCAACCCTTTCTCAATCCTTAGAGTGTATGCTATCAGGTAGCCAAGCCGATCTTGCTTGCTCTTCAGGAAGTACTCAGATGCCTCATCAATTGTTGGCATCTTGGCAGCCTTCTCAGTCCTTGCCTTCTCCTTCTTTGCTTGTGCTTGCACAGAAGATGGTGCATCTTCATTCATAACCACTTGGTTGTCCTCAAAATCTGGATAGATAGGCATGTGTTCCTTGTCCAACAAGTATGTGCCAGTGCCCATCTTGGAGTTAATCAGTTCCTGGATCTGTGGGGCATACCCACAACTTCTCTTCTGGTCTGCAGATGTCCTCTTGATAGTTTCAACAATGAGGCTCATGACCTTGAACTTTTGAGGCACATCAAATAAGTGTAGCAGATTAATAGCATGGCCTCTAATCATGTTATGATCACCTGACTTGGGCAAAAGTGTGTGTCTGAGGATCCAGTTGATGGTTGGTAGTCCTGACAAAAGGAAATGTACAGATCCAAACTTGTGTGTTTTAATAGTAGCATATGGGATCTCCTTGTACATGTGTGCCATAGTGTTGTGATCCATCTTCTTCTTGGCATAGAAATCCAAGTCATCCTCTTTCTCCTTTGGTGCATTGATCAGATTTGCCCATTCTTCAATAGTAGACTGGTACCTTGTACCTTCAGACATCCATACTATTCTGCCATCTGGATAAAAGTGTGACATGGAGTAGAATTGCATTATGAGCTCATCATTCCGCTTTGTGAGCTTCTGCCCAACAAATTTATCCACTCCACAACCCTTGAAACTGTCAAACACTCCAGGGTAGTGTTCTTCATTTCCCTTGATGTATTTCCAATCCACCCATCTCATATCACAGACTATTGGTTTCTTGTCCAGCAGCACTGTCTCATAGAAATCCTGCTGTTCCTTTGTATGGAACCTGTAGTCCACATCAGTTCTCCTCCTGACTGCATAAGGATCAGTCAACCTCCACTGTCTGAGTCATGCATCCTTTCTCAGCTTCATGTTCTTAGCAACAGGACGAGCATCGTTATGATCTAGAATTTTAGGCTTCAACTTTCTCAGAACATGCTCTTCATCTTCTTCTTCTTCAGCAACAGCTTGAGGCACTGGGGCCTTGTTCTTCTCAGCGGCTGGGATGTTTCTGGTATTCCTCTTTGGTGCATTCTTGGGCTTGGAAGCAGCCTTAGGTGCTTCTTTGGGCTTTGATGAAGCAGCTCCTGATCTGATGGCATCACCCATGAGCTTCTGAGCTTTGGGAGCTGTAGTAGCAGCCTCTTCTTCTTCCTCTTCCATCATGGAAGGCTTTCCAACAACCCTAGCCATGGTCTTCTTGACCCTTTCCTTCCTCTTCTTTTCAATTACTTCTGGCTCCTTGGGTTCTGATCTCTCAGTTTCCTGAGTTGATGCTCTGACTTTCAGCATAGGAGTCCTCTTGGCAGGGACTTTCCTGTTCAGACCTGGCTTGGTGGCTGCAGTAGTGCCATATTCCTTCTTGAGCACCTTCCTGGATGTGGCTTCATCCTCTTCTGCCACATAGTCTTCATCCTCTGAGTCTGAAGTTTTCTTCTTCCTGTTCCCGGTGGCAGCTTTGGGTAAGTTGCTTGGGGTGCTCCTGCTGCCATCATCTGAGGAACTAGAGGGACTAGTGCCCTCACTCATAGGAACCTGCTCCTCTTCCCTGTTCTGGCTGTCACTCTGATCAGACATGTTGCAAACACTGACTGCTGACCCTATGAATAGATATAGATGAGATAGAGGGGATGAGCATCACAAAAGTACAGAGGTTTTTGCAAAAGATTGAATTAAAAACTTAGTTTTAGTTTTCCACAGAAAGCATTTCGGATCAACCGATTTGTAAACTCGGTGATACCGAAGCAGTTTTAGGAACCTAAACTAGTGAACTCGATCAGACCGAGTCACAGTTTGGTGGCACCGAGACTGCTAGGGTTTCACAAAGTTCTGAATTCGGTCACACCGATTTGCAATTCTCAGTCAGACCGAGAATTACATGTGCAATGGCCTTGGCCAAATCGGTGGAACCGATTTCTACAACTCGGTGGGTCCGAGATGGTTTCGGCCGAAACCTAACCCTAAATTTTCAATCCAAACCTAATCTATGAATTGTTTTGACTACATGAGATAGTTTCAATCGTGGCAAGATTCATGACGAACACAATGTGCTAGGAATCAGATAGGGATAGCACAGTGATCAAGTCCATACCCTAGCTCAGCGATGGACTCACTACGGCGGCAACGGCGTAATTGATTCCCGTTGACGGCGGCGGAGACCAGCGGCGGGAGGCGGCTGGCGACGAGGAGGACGATCCGGAGACCCTGGAGCCAGAGCGGGCTGAGCGCGGGCGAAAGTGTTCGGAGAAATTTCCAAAAATTTTGCCCGTGGGTATATATAGCATTTGCGAAGGGAATTTGCGAAGGGACAACGTCCCACCTCCACGGAACCGTCAAAACTATACTTGGAACTGGAATAGAATTTGCGAAGGGACAACGTCCCACCTCCGCGGAACCGGCAAAATTCTACTTGGAACCGGAATGCCATTTGCGAAGGGCCAACGTCCCACCTCCGCGGAACCGTCAATATTATACTTGGAACTGGAATAGAATTTGCGAAGGACCGACGTCTCATCTTCGTCAAACCGTCAAAACTATATTTGGAACTGGAATAGAATTTGCGAAGGGACAATGTCCCACCTCCGCCGAACCATCAAAACTATACTTGGAACCGGATGTTGAAAACCTGAAGCCCCGATAGATAGGACGATCAAACCGGACGCCCATCATACCACCATGCGAACCATTTTTATGTGAAAAGGGGCTGACACGAAGACCAATAAAAGGTTGAACCGCTTGATCACTACCATGGAACCGGAGGATCGCAAGGTGAAGTCCCGGTCAACGGGATAATGGAACTGAGCGACAACCATGCCAACCCACGAACCATTTTTTTGAAGAGTTGCCCATCGGAATACCAACAAAACGGTGGACTGCTCGACCGCCATCTCTAAACCGGATGACGAAAATGTGAAGCCCCATTCAACGAGACGGTGGAACCGGCAACACATGTACTGTTTTTTTGGCCTACAAACCCTGATACACTTGGGTGCCCATAGCCGTATGAATTAAGCTGGCCGCACATGAACTAAGTTAGGCCGTACATGCATCTCAGGGAGCTTTGAACAATTGATCATGCTCCATGTAGTATATGTTTATTCAAGAAAAAATGTTTCATTATATGACACATACGTACACATTGGAGAGAGCGAAGGCTGGGGGTGGGAGCAGACCTGGCAATATTATTTATTTATTGCTTATAGTAAGATAAGATGCCTACACCCAGTTCAGGTAGGTTCCTGTGCGCTTCTGCTGGCTATATAGCTAGGATCTGTAGAGTAGCACGTCCGAACCGCAGGATTAGCGACCTCCAGCTTGCGTTGAAAGAAAAGCACGACCTCCAGTTGACAATGAACGGTGTCACGTGAGGTTAAAACGGGAGGAACCGGCACGTACTCATTTTGTATGGTGTGGAACCTCTATTCTACGCGGCCGCGAGCGACGAGGTTGCCTGGGGACCACGCGTCGCAGGTTTTGGTCAGTACCAACCTGCACAAAGTGGCAGCTCGTGGGACAGGATGCACCATCCAAAGATCAGCAAAAGGCAATGGAAAAGGACCAGGACCACCCGTCCTGGTCCGAATCTTGATGCAGCTCCAACGGTTCTGATAACTATTTCTGGGGTAAGCAATTTCTGTATATATATATATATATATATATATATATATATATATATATATACTAATAAAGCAAGGTGTGTTTCGTCAATTTTTTCATCCGTTCACCACAAAAAGAAAAAAAATCTATCTGAGGTGCTACTAAATTCTTATGTGTTCGTCTTCTAGAAAAAAAAGACATTTTCTAGAATTTCATACATGGGCTCCGCGTTGTGGCCCAGCGAAGCCAACCCATTTATTTTTATGCTCATGCAGCTGTAAAAATTCTATTTTCCGAGGGTGACAAATAGTTGGAGCTTCTCACAGGACAACCAATAATGGCCTGGCCCATTTTTCTTTGTCGTTGTGTTTTATTTCTATTTTTATTCTCCTTTTTCTATCTCTTTTTCACTTCCAAATTAATTTTTTCTTATAAAATTAAGTTCATAAATTCAGAATTCTCAAAAAAATATTTAGAATTTAAAAAATATTAATTTATATAAAATGTTCAAAATTCCAAACTATGTTGCTACTTTGAAAAATATTTGGAACTTGAAAGAAGTTTCCCATTTTATTGAAAAACTTTTATTGTTTTTCAAAATTGTTCGAGATTTCTAAAAAGAAAATGGCAATTTAGAAAATGCTCCAAATTCAGAAAATGTTCTTGTTTTAGTGAATTTTCACAATTCAAAATAAAGTTAAAAGATGCACATTTCCGGAAAAAAATGTTATGAATTTTCAACACATGTTCCTGTTCTAAAAAAAGTATTCACAAATTCAAATAATGTTCATGTTTTCATAAAAAATGTTGGTGTTTTAAAAAAAATAAATTTTAAAATATGTTCCTGTGTAAAAAAATCACTTTTCTGAAATGTACATAGTTTTCAAAAAGCTGTTTAGGATTTAAAAAATGGTTTATGTTTCCTACAATATTCAGAAACTTCATATCTTAAAATCTCCTCGATTGAAAGGAAAGGTAGATTGAATAATTCATGGGCCTTCTCTAACGTACGATGACGTAAATAAAACTATCAAATGCCCTGGATCAATGAATGGAAAAATAACGGATTGATTACTTCACAGCAGGCGAAACGGAGAAGCTAAATGTTCATTTTTCACATGCGCACAGGGTCTTGCTTGCACATATAATTCTCACTAACTTTAAATGCATAATATTTTATCTTCCATTGCAATGCACGGGCATATGTGCTAGTTATAGTTAAATTAGAGACTTGTTTGCAGCCAATTACGAATTGTTTAGACAAGAGAATTTGATATTTTTCATTTGAGTTTGTAATGTGAGAATGTTGATAATTTTTGAATGATTGCTTGGTCACATTCATTGAAAAGGGAATTCTTCTTGCATGTTAAGGATGAGGACATCATCACTCATTTTCAAAGCATCAAGGTTTGTAAAGTTATCCTGGAATTAGTAAGGTTTCGTATCATTTGCTATTTTCCATCATTTATAAATCTTAGATTTTGTCATGATATGTTGAACAATTTTTACTTCTATATGGTGAACAATACAAGTAATGGTATTTTTTTTATGAATATAATATATGCGATATATTTTCTACTCCCTCCGTCCCATAATATAAGAACGTTTTTAGCACTTGTATTATGGGACGGAGGGAGTATATTTTTAAACTAATACAATATGCTGCTATAATTGGTTATACGTGCCAAAAGGAAGGCTGTAGGCTTAAAAAAAATCAAAATATGACTACACAATTTTCAATTCCTGGGCCCGCGCCTGCTTGACGCGACCTTAGACCTCCCACGTGCGCTCGGTCAGTCAGTCAAAACTTTGCCCAAAGGCATCAACCAAGAATTCAAACTACAAAAGTTGAAAAATAAAAATTGTAACAAAGTTGACATTGCCCAACGCCACACACAGCTAACAAATGTTCCTACTCTTTCAGGTTCACATCCAGTCGCCACCATCAAGGCGGTGTCCTCGACTTCAAAGAAATTTGTCAGTCGGCGGTTCTCAGGAACGGAGGTCGCAACAACATGAATGGAAACCTCAGGATAGCGCAACCTCAAGCGTGCAAGCACGGGTCGTGCTCTTTCCTTGGCGGCAGCTTTTTGAAGGTCGACCAAGCGATCCAGGTCTCCAACTACACGTTTGATCAATGGACCCAAGTGGGCATCAACATCCTGCGAGATCCACATCGAACCTGCCACACGGGTCAGCGCCTAGGCCATCTGTTGAAGAGCAAGAGTGACAACACCAAGGCAGGTATGGTCGTCGCGGATGAATCCAAAGGAAGCTGGAGTTGCTGTTCTTCAGAGGTGTTCGGCGTCGATCAAGACGCGGCGAGGTGTTTCGGTTTTGGGCAGGTTTTCCGTGTTGTAGTTGTGTTGTTGTGTGTGGTTGTCCTGAGGATATCCGGATGTGGTGTCGTGCTATGCTCGTTGTTCGCAGCGAGTGATAGATGCCATGTACTAATTTTCTCTCCTTCTATAAAGCTATGGTACACAATTTGCGTACTCTCGAAAAAAAACAACAGCAAGGCTGTCTTGATCCGGCACAACATACATTTACGGAAGAATACCTGCAACTATTAACCATAATTAGCAAACATGGCGAGACTCAAGACAAAAAGCACGTCACAAAAGGACAAAGAAAGGGCATCCACCTCAGGCGGCCTCCTGTTGATCGTATTGATCTTACAGTTCCACTGACATGCATTGACCGACTTCTCGCAGGACGGCCTCCTCAGCAATTGAAGGGCTCTCATGCTTCCCTGCAGCTTCAATCTCATCCCGGACGGACTGGATTTGTCGTCGCGGGCCGGCCTCTGTCTCTCTCATTTTGCACCATTGCCCGGAGACCAGAGGTAACGTTTTGGTTGGAATCCCCAGCGCCTCGCGTTTTCAACAATAATTCCTGGCAAGAACAGGCCTCCAAAGCATCCAACTCGGCATGCTCTGATAATTGCTGGCCTCCTTCCGAACCAAGCTAAGACGACGACGCATCTCGTAATATTGCTCCTCGGCTGCTTCACGACAATAACAAGCTATATCAACAAAAAAATAGTCCACCAATTAAATGCCAGTAACAGATGCAATCGGATACGGAGGCCTCCAACGCAGCAGTTCGGGCCTTCTCGCTCTCTAGCAATTGGCGCACCCTCTCAATCTTCTTGGTCAGCAAAGCGCCGCGCTCCTGCAGGACCTAACAGCAAAGGGATCAAAAATCAATACATTTACAGGCCGGGGTCTCCAACACAAGCAATTACAAAAACAAGTGCACGCATCCTGTCCACAGGCAATTACGAAATATAAGCAGCACGCCGCGAAATAGAACATGACACGTCGGCCTAATCCAGAATGTAAAATCATCACTTAACCAACAAGCATTACAAGAGTATAATGAAAATGAAGCTATTGCATTAAAAGAAGGGAGCAAACCTTGATGAACTGAACAAAGAAAAAGCAGACTGGATAGATGGATTCCATGCAAAAAATTACGGAACTATACCCCAAGTGTCGTTTGTTACAGAAGATGCATAAACAATGGGGTTCCCTTGCCCGAATTTCATCATAGTAAGCTTGGTGCAGATTACTGCATCATGAATAGAATATTTAAGACCAGAACACAAAAGAGTTGCTGTTACATGCATATGCAAAAAACTAAGCTCTAAAATTTATACAGAGACGCTATTATCCATATAAGTGTTTTGATGCCATGGTTCGCATTAATTTCTCTACGCCTAGTCTTGTATTGTGTGATGACTCTGGTGGAGAATATATCTCCAAGCTATTGCGTGGAATCCTTGCTGAGCAGGGTAGTCCTGCTCAGTTCTCTTATCCTGGCGCTCATGCTCAGAATAGCGTGGTTGACCACAAGCATCGTCACCTTCTTGAGAAGGCTCATCCGTTGATGGTCACTGACTCTCTTCCGCCACACTCTTGGGCGAGTCTGTCTCCACTTCCATCTATCTCATCGACCTTCGGCAATCAAATCCACTGCTCTGTAGGGTGGGGTCTCCTTTCGGGCGTCTATTTGATCGTTTCCTGATTGTTCGGCGCTTCAATTGTTTGGTTGTATTTGTTGTGTCCTTGCCCCTCGTGAACGCACCAAACTTACAACAATGAGCATAAGGGATATCGTTGTTAGGATCATGTTGGTCATCAGATGACTATTTCTCGGGATATGACTTTTGATGAGTCTCGTCCCTTCTAACTGCGTCCATCTTCCCCGACCTTTTCAGTGGAGGATATCTGTTTCCTCACTTTCCCTGACACTCCTATCACTCTTGTTGAGCCCTAATCCATTCCTCGTACTACTCCTGCTTCTCCGATTATTCATGATTCAGCACCAACATTACCTATGATTTCCTCACCTCGCTTGTCAGAGAATTCTACACTTCATTGTCGGTGGCTTCCTTGTCTTCATCACCTGAGTTTATCTCGATGATTCTTGCTTGTATTCTTCCATATTTGCCTCACTTTTATACACGTCATTCGTGTGTTGTGGATGCGTCTACTGATGTGACATCTTCCCCGTCTCATCCTACTTATGGCTTGCATCCTCGTCCGCTTTTGCATGTTGACCGCCATAGTCTTCCAAACGTTGGCGCTGCTATTCTTGAGCCGACTTCTTATCTTGATGTTGTTCATACCAATGGCACCTTACCATGGTAGAGGATATTGCTACTATTGAGCGCATCGACACGTGGGATATTGTTTCTCTTCCTCCTGGCCTATCTCTCAACTTGATGTCAAGAATGGCTACATGTAGCCACCACTTGGGTTCTCTTCCTAAGGGCATGGTGTGTCGTCTTCGTCTCTCTCTATATGGCCCTAAGCAAACCCCTCATGCCTGATTTGAGCACTTTGTCTTAGTGGCGATTGTGGCTAGTTTTTCGACGAGTGCTCATGACCTGCACATTCTGTCCACCATTCAACTCGTGATCTAACACTTACCCTATATGTCGATCATCTCTGGCGACGACTCTAAGTACATTGCCTATGTGAAGGCTCGTCATAGTGAGTTTCTTATGTACGATCTTAGTCCTCTTCACTACTTCCTTAACATTGAGGTTTCTTCTACCTCTAATGGCTTCTTTATTTCCTATAGGAGGAGTATGTCCAAGATCTTGCTCGGTGTTGCTCTTACTGATGGCGCACTTTTGAGACTCCAATGGAGCCAACGTCCACCATTGTGTTCCGCTACCTGTCAGTCTGGATGGGCATCCTTTGCTTTGCTGTCGAGCAGCACCAATGGCGAGCAGGAGCTCGGACAGTCTGAGATGAGGACACAACGCTACCGAAAGCCGGGGCCAAGGGCACACAGTAGTAGACGTGGGGTGCTTAATTAGGTGTGTGGCACAAACTCACAAATAGGAGAAGAACACCAAGCCGGATCAGCGATGCACAAGCACATGGGATGCTGGATCAAGTTCCTCTGCTGCCACCGCCACCAGTCTCTCCCCCTTGGTTGCATTGTGTACGAGTTATTTTCAGTAGTGACACATCACCTTGGGTCACTTGTGTGGCTCTCATCTCTCATCATTAGTTCGACGTGGTCTTCTTGGATACTTCTCCAACGACGTATTTAAGCCATTGAGCTCTCTTCTCTCATCTCTCAGCGTCCTTTTGACCTTGTTCACTCTGATGTGTGGGGTACATCTCCCTTTGTCTCGAAAGGAGGTCATTGCCAGTATATTATCTTTATAGATGACTTCTCTCGACACACCTGGATATACTTTATTTCTTCTCAGAGTGAGGTCTTATCTATATATGTGCCTTTTGCTGCCATAGTTCACACTCAGTTCTCTATGCATATTCATGTGTTCTTTGACGACTCTAGTGGAGAGTATATCTCCAAGCTGTTGCATGGAGTCCTTGTTGAGCAGGGTATTCTTGCTCAATTATCTTCTCCTGGTGCCATGCTCAGATGGCGTGGCTAAGCGCAAGCATCATAACCTTCTTGAGACGGCTCATGCGTTGATGGTCACTACCTCTCATCCATCGCACTTTTGGGTCGAGTCTGTCTCCACTTCCATCTATCTCATCAACCTCCATCCACTAATTTGTCGGGTGGCGCTGCTTTCGAGCATCTCTTTGATCGTTTCCTGATTATTCGGCGCTTCAATTGTTTGGTTGTGTTACTATGTCCTTGCCCCTCGTGAACACACCAAACTGACTGCTCAGTCCGTTGAGTGTGTCTTCTTAGGATACAACGATAAGCATAATGGATATCGTTGTTGGGATCAGGTTGGTCGTCAGATGCCTATTTCTCAAGATATGACTTTTGATGAGTCTCGTCCCTTCTAGCCGCATCCATCTTCTTTGACCTTTTCAGTGGAGGACATCTCTTTCCACAATTTTCCCAACAATCCGATCACTCCGGTTGAGCCCTATCCACTCGCCGTACTGCTCTTGCTTCTCCGATTATTGCAGATCCAACGCCATCATCCTCGATGATTTCCTCAGCTCGCTTATCATAGGATTCTACACATTCGTCGTCGGTGGCTTCCTCGTTCCATCACTTGAGTTTGTCCCAATGATTCCTGCTCGTATTCTTCCATCTTTTCCTCACTTTGATACACGCCATCTACGAGTTGTGCCATCTTCCCCATCTCAGCCTACTTATGGCTTGCATCCTCATCCGCTTCCGCGTGTTGATTCCCTTGGTTGTTGGCGCTGCTTTTCTTGAGCCAGCTTCTCATTGTGATGTTGCTCATACCAAATGGAACCTTGCGATGGTAGAGGAGATTGCTGCTCTTGAGCGCATCGACACATGGGATATTGTTTTTGTTCCTCCTCGTGTTCGTCCCATCACCTGGTGGGTCTACAAGATTAAGACTCGCTTTGATGGTTCTCTTGAGGGTACAAAGCTCGTATTGTGGCTCGTGGCTTTCAGCAGAAGCATGGTCCTGATTACGATGAGACTTTTTGCTCCTGCAAACCATATGATCTCTGTTCGACACTAGTTTGTGTCCCGGCTTGATGTTATGAATGCCTTTTCTTAGTGATGGGCTGCGTGAGGAGGTTTACATGCACCCACAACCTGGTTATTCTGCTCCTGATGACATGCTTTGTCATCTTCATCGCTCTCCCTATGGTTTTAAGCAAGCCAATCATGCCTGATTCGAGTGTTATGCCTCTGTGGTGGCTGCCGCTGAGCGAGTGCTCATGATCCTACATTGTTTGTCCACCTTTTTTATCTTGGTAGGACTCTTCTGCCGTATGTTGATGACATGATCATCATTGGCAAACACCCTGAGAATATTGCCTTTGTGAAGGCACGTCTTAGTAAGCAGTTTTTTATGTCTGATCTTGGAGTATTTTTGGGGGATTGAGGTCTCTTCTTGCTCAAGAAAAATAACCCATGATCTTCTTGCTCATGATGCTCTTACTGATGAGCGCACTGTTGAGACTCCCATGGAGCTCAATGTTCACCTCTGTGCTACTGACGATGACTCTTTGTCGGATCTAACACTTTATTTTCATCTTGTTGGGAGTCTTGTCAATCTGGCTGCCACTCGCCTGGAAGAAGAAATAGGCTGCAGTGCCCCTTGTTCGAGCGCAACTCCTCTAGAAGTGTCGTCGCTCCACTGTCGTACACCCTCTATTATATGCTCTGCGACATTGTCGTCGTGGCCAGGATGGTGGCAAACTTGCTAGCCTCGATGCCTCTCGCACGATGTTGCAAGAGCCTTCATCCTCTCAAGTGGCATGAACGGACGAAGGGGACAATGCCGCCATGGTGTGTTCCCTCTCTTAGATCAATTAGTTTTCTTTTTTAATTGCTTACCACATGTGCCACATGGTGATCGTGAAGTGTTTGGGAGTGAGACTAAGAGAAATATGGGAAATGAGATAATGACTAGCGTATTAGGGGAATGAGGCCTAAACATAATTGCTGAGATGAGTTATAGCTACCAAACTGATTGGTGCATTCTTCTCCAAAGTAGGCCATGCTTTTGATGCAAACATGATCGAATGGGATTTAGTCATACTCTATCCAGTCCAAATGACAATCTTCTTTTATTTGGCAAACTTTAACCCTTGCTTTCAAAAAAAAATTGACCCAAACACTAAATATAGCATTGACCATAATTCTTTATACATCACACCATATCCTTGGTGTTAAGCTTCATAAACTAGCCAATGCAAATCGAAAGCCCAAAATAATGGAAAGGGCACTAGACAATTCACACAACCAAAAGTCCAAACTAAAGGAAAGGGCCAAGCAATCCACATATACACTTCAACAGTTAGAATCTAATGACATATAAGGCAAATTTGACAAAAGAGTTTGCAAATTCAATAATTGTTCACAAATTCAAAATATATGTTTGTGAATACGAAAAATGTTCGCCAATTCCAAAAATGCTCATGTATTCCAAAAAATATTGTTGATTCAAAAATATTCACGGATTCAAAAAACTTGTGAATTCCAAAATTGTTCACGTATTCAAAAGATGATCACATATTCAAAAATTTCACGCATTCAAAACAAGTACGTGAATTCAAAAAATGCACATGAATATAAAAAACTATTCACATATACAAGAATACGTGAATTCGTAAAATGTTCGCGGATTCTAGAACAATGTTCACAAATTTCAAAAATGTTAAAATATTCAAAGATGTTGACATATTCAACACAGGTTGGAAATCCAAAAATGTACACAAATTCAAAAAATGTTAAGGAATTCAAAAAGGTTTGCAATGAATTCAAAAATTATTCACGGATCTAAAAAGAATCCATTCGCAATTTCAAAAAAGGTTCATGTATTCAATAAATATTCACGAACAGAAAAAGGTTTAAAATTTTCAAAAATTATTTAGGAATAAAAAACATTTAAGAAAACTTAGTCTTCATCACATATGATGCTTCTTTGTCGACCTCTTCAGTTAAGCCCATGAATACGCTAGATATTACATGACGTTCGAGTCTGCTAGTTGTTTCTTTTGGTTCTCCGTCAACAACGTTTTGCAAGTTTTGTAACTTTGAGGGACCACTTTTTTACAATATTAAGTACACCTCCATAGATCATCGGTACAACTTTTCTTCCAATTTGTCCTCCATTCCACCTCTAGATTCTCTTGTTCATGTTCTTACATCTGACGGTACTTTCCTATCAGTCGATAGTCGAGGCACCCTTGGCACTCCGTCTTTTCATGTTTCTTCAATTGCTCAACTTTACTACACTCGGTTGTCCGTGTGTTGTGATTCTTCTGATGAGCCATCTCCCTCGACTACAACGTCTTCTTCTGTTGGCAACACACCACCTCCAGCTCAGCCTACTTATGGCTTCCGAGCTAGCCCGCTTCTGCCTATTGACCACTATGGTTATTGTATAGCTCTTTCCGAGACGACTTCTTATCCCGTATGGCAACATGTGATGGCATCGAAGAATGATGTTCTTGCCCACAACGGCACGTGGAATCTCATTTCCCTTCCTCATCATGCTCGTCTCATCACTTATAAGTGGGTCTACAAGGGTAAGACTAATGGTTCTCTTGAGCATTACAAAGCTCGTCTAGTGTTGAGAACATGGTCATGACTACGATGAGACATTTGCTCCTATACGGCCCAGATGACCACTCTTCACACACTTTTTGATGTGGCTTCTATTCACCACTAGTCTCTCTCTCAGCTTGATGTCAAGAATGCCTACATGTAACACCGCCTGGGTACTCTCTTCCTGATGGCATGGTCTGTCGTCTTCGTCGCTCTCTATATGGTATTAAGCAAACCCATCATGTCTGGTTTGAGCGCTTCGTCTCAGTGGTGACTCTGGCTGATTTTTTGGATGCTCGTCATCCTTCACATTTTGTCCACCATTCAACTAGAGGTCGAACATTTGTTCTATATGTCGATCATCACTGGCGACAACTCCAAGTACATTGCCTTTGTAAAGGCTCATCATAGTGAGTTTCTTATGTCTGATCTTGGTCCTCGTCGCTACTTCCTTGAGACTGAGGTTTCGTCTACCTCTAATGGCTTCTTTATTTCCTAAGAGAAGTATATCCGGGATCTCCTTGCTCGTGCTGCTCTTACTGACGAGCGCACTGTTGAGACTCCTATGGTGTCAACATCCACCTTTGTGTCCACCTTCGCTCCCTACCAGTCTGGATGGGCATCCTTCACCTTAATGTTGGTTGATGTGTGAACCGTCTCAATCCTACATCCCGTGTTCCCTTGTTGGGCGACACCAAGACCGGACGCTCAAGCAACACCAATTGCGAGCACGAGCTCGGACAGTCGACGCATACCTGGATTATGCACGTCAAGCCGAGGACACGGCGCTACCTAAAGTCGGGGCCAAGGGCGCATAGGAGAACGTGGGGTGCTTAATCAAGCGCGTGCGATACAACCTACAAACAGGAGAAGCACACCAAGCTAGATTGGCGGGAACGGAGAGTGCACAGGCACATGGGATGCTATCAAGTCCCTCTGCTGCCTTGTCGACCAGTTATTTTTAGTAGTGGCATCATCGCCTTGGTACAGTTACCTCATACTCATGGCAAGACAAAGTCTCAGCGTCCTTTCGACCTTGTTCTCTTTGATGTCTGGGGTCCATCTGCCTTTGTCTCAAAAGGAGGTCATCGCTAGTATACTATCTTTATAGATGACTTCTCTGGACACATCTGGATATCTCTTATTTCTTCTAGTAGCGAGGTCTTGTCTATATAAGTGTTTTACTGCCTTGGTTCCCACTCAGTTCTCTACGACTATCCGTGTGTTCTGCGATGACTCCAGTCGAGTGTATGGGTGCGTTTGGTTGCATTGCACGGGTAGGCTATAGCTAAGCTAGCCCAGCTAACTCAACTCAGCTTTGTCGGCCTTGCCACGACTACCCATTTGGTTAATTGTGATTAGCTCCGGCCAGTTAGGAGAGTTAGTCATTGTCTACACCAAAGCAAGGTTTTCCTTGCCCAGCGTGGCTACCTGGCCTCCAAAAGCTAGATTATTTTTGCGAAACCAAACACCTAACCTAGCTTAGCAAGGCTAAAACCGTTCTTGCTAAGGAACCAAACGCACCCTATATCTCCAAGCTGTTGCGTGGAGTCCTTGCTCAGCAGGGTGCTCTTACTCAGTTCTCTTATCCTGGTGCTCATGCTCAAAATGGCGTGGTTGAGCGTAAGCATCATCACCTTAGGTTGGTCTTCTTTCGAGCGTCTATTTGATCGTTTCCTGATTGTTCGGCGCTTCAATTGTTTGGTTGTGTTTGTTGTGTCCTTCTTACCCCTCGTGAAAGCACCAAACTTATTGCTCGGTCCGTTGAGCATGTCTTATTATGATACAACAAGCATAAGGGATATCGTTGCTAGGATCATGTTGGTCGTCAGAGGACTATTTCTCAGGATATGACTTTTGTTGAGTTTCGTCCCTTCTACCCGCGTCCATCTTCCCCGACCTTTTCAGCGAAGGACATTTGTTTCCACACTTTTCCCGACACTCCTATCACTCCTGTTGAACCCTAATCCATTCCTCGTACTGCTCTTGCTTCTCTGATTATTCAAGATTCAACACCGTCATCTCGTATGATTTCCTCACCTGCTTATCACAGGATTCGACACATTTATCGCTGGTAGCTTGTCTTCATCACCTGAGTTTATCTCGATGATTCTTGCTCGTATTCTTTCATATTTGCCTCACTTGTATACACGTCGTCGGTGTGTTGTGGATGCGTCTACTGATGTGCCATCTTCCCCGTCTCAGCCTACTTATAGCCTTAGTCTTTCAAATGTTGGCGATGTTGTTCTTAAGCAGACTTCTTATCTTGATGTTGTTCATACCAAATGGCACCTTGCCATGATAAGAGGATATTGCTACTGTTGAGTGCATCGACACGTGGGATATTTTTTCTCTTCCTCCTCATGTTCGTCCCATTACTTGGTGGGCTACAAGGTTAAGACTCGCTCCGATGGTTCTCTTGAGCATTACAAAGCTCGTCTTGTGGCTCGTGGCTTTCAGCGATAACATGGCCCTGATTATGATGAGACTTTTTGCTCCTACGGGCCATATGACCACTGTTCGCACACTTCTTGTTGTGGCCTCTATTCGTCACAGGTCCACGTCCCGGCTTGATGTTAAGAATGTCTTTCTTAATGGTGAGCTGTGTGAGGAGGCTTACGTGCAGCCGCCACTTGGGTATTCCACATCTAGATTCTCCTATTCCTGTTTTTAGTGTCAAATGGAACTTCCCTACCCGTCGATAGTCGAGTCACTCTTGCCACTTCATTTTTCATCTTCCTTCTTTTGCTCTTCTTCCTTGACTTTACTACAATAATTATCCATGTGTTGTGGGTTCTTCTAATGACTCATCTCCCTCGACTACTATGTCTTCTTTTGTTGGCAGCACATCGCCTCCACATCAGCCTACAACCTACTAATGGCTTGTCAGCTCGCTAGCTTCTGCCTATTAACAGCTATGGTTATTGCTGCTCTTCCCAACAAGACTTCTTATCGTGACATTTCTGTTCATCCAGAATGGCAACATATAATGGCATTGAATGCTATTCCCCGCGTCGGCTGGTGAAATCTCATTTCCCCTCCTCTTGCTCGTCACATCACTTGTAAGTGGTCCTACAAGGGTAAGACTCTGATGTTTCTCTTGAGCTTTACAAAGCTCTTCTAGCGGTGAGAACATAGTCATGACTACGATGACACATTTGCTCCTGTATGGCCCAGATGACCAATCTTCACACACTTTCCGTTGTGGCTTCTGTTCGCCACTAGTCTCTCTCTCTCTCTCTCAGCTTGTTGTCAACAATGCCTACATGTAGTCACCACCTGGGTATTCTCTTTCGGATGGCATGGTTTCTCGTATTCATCGCTCTCTATAAGGTCTTAAGCAAACCCCTTGCGTGCCTGGTTTGAGCGCATCATCTCAGTAGTGAATGCGGCTGGTATTTAGTGAGTGCTCATGATCCTGCACATTTTGTCCACCATCCAACTCATGGTCTAACACTTGTTCCATATGTCGATCATCACTAGGGATGACTCTTACATTGCCTTCGTGAAGGCCCGTCATAGTGAATTCTTTATGTATGATTCGCTACTTCCTTGAGAATGAGGTTTCTTCTACCTCTGATGGCTTCTTTATTTTCTATAAGAAGTATATCCGGGATCTTCTTGCTCGTGCTGCTCTTACTAACGAGCACACTGTTGAGACTCCTATGGATTCAACGTCCATCTTTGTGTACACCTCCGCTCCCTGCTAGTCTGGATGGGCATCCTTTGCCTTGCTGCGGGTTGCTATGTGAACTGTCTCAATCCCACATCCCGTGTTCCCTTGTTGGGCGACACCAAGACCGAACGCTCGAGCAACAGCAGTGGTGAGCAGGAGCTTGGACAGTCGGCGCGTATCTGGGTTATGCACGACAAGCCGAGGACACGGCGCTACCTAAAGCCGAGGCCAAGGGCGCACAGTAGGAGAACGTGGGGTGCTTAATCAAGTGCGTGCCACACAACCCGCAAACAGGAGAAGGACGCCAAGCCAGATCGGCGAGTAACGGAGAGTGCACATGCACATGGGATGTTGGACCAAGTACTCTGCTGCCACCGCCGCCAGTCTCTCTACCTCTGTTGCCTTGTGTACCAAGTATTTTCAACAGTGGCATCATCGCCAGGAGTCACTTGTGTGGCTCTCATCTCTCATCCTTAGTTTGACGTGATCTACTTGGATCCGTCTCCAACGATGTCTCAAAACCGTTGTCACCTTGCTAAAGAGGTACAATTACCTTATGCTCATAGCGAGACAGTGTCTCAGCGTCCTTTCGACATTGTTCTCTTTTATGTCTAGGGTCCATCTCCCTTTGCCTCGAAAGGTGGTCATCGCTAGTATACAATCTTTATAGATGACTTCCCTCAACACCCCTGGATATACTTTATTTCTTCTCGTAGTGATGTCTTATCTATACAAGTGTTTTCATGCCATGGTTTAGACTAAGTTCTCTACGCCTAGTCCTGTATTCTGTGATGACTCTGGTGGAGAATATATCTCCAAGTTGTTGCTTTGGGTCCTTGCTGAGCAGGGTGCTCTTACTCAGTTCTCTTATCTTGGTGCTCATGCTTAGAATGGCGTCGTTGAGCGCAACCATCATCACCTTCTTAAGGATCATCTGTTGATGGACACTGCCTCTCTTCCGCCACACTTTTGGGCCAAGTCTATCTCCACTTCCATCTAACTAATCGACCTTCGGCAATCCAATACACTGCTTTGTAAGTTGGTCCCCTTACAAGCGTCTGTTTGATTGTTTCCTGATCGTTCGGCGCTTCAATTGTTTGGTTGTGTTTGTTGCCCTTCTTACCCCTCATGAACACACCAAACTTATTGCTCGGTCCGTTGAGTGTGTCTATTATGATAGAACAATGAGCATAAGAGATATTGTTGCTAGGATCGTGTTGGTCGTCAGAGGACTATTTCTTAGGATATGACTTTTGTTGAGTCTCGTCCCTTCTACCCGCGTCCATCTTCCCCGACCTTTTCAGCGAAGGACATTTGTTTCCACACTTTTCCCGACACTCCTATCACACTATTTTGAACCCCTAATCCATTCCTCGTACTGCTCTTGCTTCTCCGATTATTCAAGATTCAACACCATCATCTCCTATGATTTCCTCACCTGCTTATCATAGGATTTGACACATTTATCACTGGTGGCTTCCTTGTCTGCATCGCCTGAGTTTATCTCGATGATTCTTGCTCATATTCTTTCATATTTGCCTCACTTTTATACACGTCGTTCGTGTGTTGTGGATGCGTCTACTGATGTGCCATCTTCCCCGTCTCGGCCTACTTATGGCCTTAGTCTTTCAAACGTTGGCGTTGTTGTTCTTGAGCAAACTTCTTATCTTTTTGTTGTTCATACCAAATGGCACCTTGCCATGATAGAGGATATTGCTACTGTTGGGTGCATCGACACGTGGGATATTGTTTCTCTTCCTCCTCATGTTCGTCCCATTACTTGGTGGGTCTACAAGGTTAAGACTCGCTCTGATGGTTCTCTTGAGCATTACAAAGCTCGTCTTGTGGCTCGTGGCTTTCAGCGGTAGCATGGCCCTGATTATGATGAGACTTTTTGCTCCAGCGGGCCAGATGACCACTGTCGCACACTTCTTGTTGTGGCCTCTATTCGTCACGGGTCTACATCTCGGCTTGATGTTAAGAATGTCTTTCCTAATGGTGAGCTGTGTGAGGAGGTTTACGTGCAGCCGCCACTTGGGTATTCCACATCTAGATTCTCCTATTCATGTTTTTATTGTCAAATGGAATGCCCCTACCAGCTGATAGTCGAGTCACTCTTGTCACTTCGTCTTTTCATCTTCCTTCTTTTGCTCTTCTTCCTTGACTTTACTACAATAATTGTCTGTGTGTTGTGGATTCTTCTAATGAGTCATCTCCCTTGACTACTGTCTTCTTCTGTTGGCAACACATCGCCTCCAGATCAACCTACAACCTACTAATGGCTTCTGAGCTCGCCAGCTTCTGCCTATTAACTGCTATGGTTATTGCGCTTCTCTTCCCAAGAAGACTTCTTATTGTGACATTTTTGTTCATCCAAAATGGCAGCATGTAATGGCATTGAATGCTCTTCCTCGTGTCGGCTAGTGAAATCTCATTTCCCCTCCTCTTGCTCGTCACATCACTTGCAAGTGGACCTACAACGGTAAGACTCTAATGTTTCTCTTGAGCTTTACAAAGCTCTTCTAGTGATGAGAACATAATCATGACTACGATGAGACATTTGCTCCTTTATGGCCCAGATGACCACTCTTCGCACACTTAACGTTGTGGCTTCC
This sequence comes from Triticum dicoccoides, assembly GCF_002162155.2. NCBI lineage: Eukaryota > Viridiplantae > Streptophyta > Magnoliopsida > Poales > Poaceae > Triticum > Triticum dicoccoides. The sequence continues at coordinate 653,718,618 of NC_041385.1, forward strand.
ATTCGCCACTAGTCTCTCTCTCAGCTTATGGCAACAATGCCTACATGTAGTCACCACCTGGGTATTCTTTTCCGGATGGCATGGTTTCTCGTATTCGTCGCTCTCTATACGGTCTTAAGCAAACCCCTCGCGTGCCTGGTTTGAGCGCTTCATCTCGGTAGTGAATGCGGCTGGTATTTAGTGAGTGCTCATGATCCTGCACATTTTGTCCACCATCCAACTCGTGGTCTGACACTTGTTCCATATGTCGATCATCTCTAGGGACGACTCTTACATTGCCTTTGTGAAGGCTCGTCATAGTGAATTTCTTATGTATGATTCGCTATTTCCTTGAGAATGAGGTTTCTTCTACCTCTGATGGCTTCTTTATTTTCTGTAAGAGAAGTATATCCAGGATCTTCTTGCTCGTGCTGCTTCTTGCTGACGAGCGCACTATTTACGTCCAACTTTGTGTACACCTCCGCTCCCTGCTAGTCTGGATGGGCATCCTTTGCCTTGCTGCGGGTTGCTATGTGAACTGTCTCAATCCCACATCCCGTGTTCCCTTGTTGGGCGACACCAAGACCGAACGCTCGAGCAACAGCAGTGGTGAGCAGGAGCTTGGACAGTCGGCGCATACCTGGATTATGCACGGCAAGCCGAGGACACGGCGCTACCTAAAGCCGAGGCCAAGGGCGCACAGTAGGAGAACGTGGGGTGCTTAATCAAGTGTGTGCCACACAACCCGCAAACAGGAGAAGGACGCCAAGCCAGATCGGCGAGTAACAGAGAGTGCACATGCACATGGGATGCTGGACCAAGTACTCTGCTGCCACCGCCGCCAGTCTCTCCACCTCTGTTGCCTTGTGTACCAGGTATTTTCAATAGTGGCATCATCACCAGGAGTCACTTGTGTGGCTCTCATCTCTCATCCTTAGTTTGACGTGGTCTACTTGGATCCGTCTCCAACGATGTCTCAAAACCGTTGTCACCTTGCTAAAGAGGTACAATTACCTTATGCTCATAGCGAGACAGTGTCTCAGCGTCCTTTCGACATTGTTCTCTTTTATGTCTAGGGTCCATCTCCCTTTGCCTCGAAAGGAGGTCATCGCTAGTATACGATCTTTATAGATGACTTCTCTCAACACACCTGGATATACTTTATTTCTTCTCGTAGTGATGTCTTATCTATATAAGTGTTTTCATGCCATGGTTCAGACTAAGTTCTCTATGCCTAGTCTTGTATTCTGTGATGACTCTAGTGGAGAATATATCTCCAAGTTGTTGCTTTGGGTCCTTGCTAAGCGGGGTGCTCTTACTCAGTTCTCTTATCCTGGTGCTCATGCTTAGAATGGCGTGGCTGAGCGCAAGCATCTCACCTTCTTAAGGATCATCTATTGATGGACACTGCCTCTCTTCCGCCACACTTTTGGGCCACTATCTCCACTTCCATCTAACTAATCAACCTTCGGCAATCCAATCCACTGCTTTGTAAGTTGGTCCCCTTTCGAGCGTCTGTTTGATCGTTTCCTGATCATTTGGCGCTTCAATTGTTTGGTTGTGTTTGTTGTCCTTCTTACCCCTCATGAACGCACCAAACTTATTGCTCGGTCCGTTGAGTGTGTCTATTATGATAGAACAATGAGCATAAGAGATATCGTTGCTAGGATCGTGTTGGTCGTCAGAGGACTATTTCTTGGAATATGACTTTTGTTGAGTCTCGTCCCTTCTACCTGCGTCCATCTTCCCTGACCATTTCAGCGCAGGACATTTGTTTCCACACTTTTCCCGACACTCCTATCACCCTATTTTGAGTCTTTGCTGAGCAAGGTGCTCTTACTCAGTTCTCTTATCCTGGTGCTCATGCTCAGGATGGCGTGGTTGAGCTCAAGCATCATCACCTTCTTAAGGCTCATCTGTTGATGGACACTGCCTCTCTTCCGCCACACTTTTGGGCAGAGTCTATCTCCACTTCCATCCAACTCATCAAACCTTCGGCAATCCATCTAACTCATCAACCTTCCGCCCCAGCTTTGGAGTGTCACTTTGATTGTTTCCTGATTATTCGGCGCTTCAATTGTTTGGTTGTGTTTGATATGTTCTTCTTTCCCCTCATGAAAGCACCAAACTAACTGCTCGGTCTGTGAAGAGTCTTCTTAGGATATGGCGATGAGCGTAAGGGATATCGTTGTTGAGATCCCGCCGATCGACGGATGTCTATTTCTCCATATATGGCTTTTGATTAGTCTCGTCCCTTCTACATGCATTCATCTTCCTCGGCATTTTCAGTGGAGGATATGTCTTTCTACAATTTTCTCGACACTCTTATCATTCCTATTGAGCCCTTATCCATTTGCTTCTCCGATTATAGCAGATCCAACGCCATCATCTCCTATGATTTCCTGACCTCGCTTATCACAGGATTCTACACCATCACCGGTGGCTTCGTTGTCCTCATCATCTGAGTTTACCCCAATGATTCCTCATGGTCTTCCATCTTTTCCTCACTATCATACCCGTTGACCGCGTGTTGTGTATGTGTCTGCCGATGTGCCATCTTCCCCGTCTCAGCCTACTTACTGCTTGCCTTCTCATCTGTTTCCGTCAATAAACCGCCTTGATTTTTCAAGCGCTCGCACTGCTGTTCTTGAGCCGATTTCTTATCGTGATGTTGTTGCTTATCTGAAATGGAAGTTTGCGATGGCAGAGGAGATTGTTGCTCTTGAGCGCACCGGCGTGGGATCTTGTTTCTCTTCCACTTTGTGTTCGTCTCATCACTTGTAAGGGGTCTACAAGGTTAAGACTCGCTCTGATGGTTCCGTTGAGCGTTACAAAACTCGTCTTGTGGCTCGTGGCTTTCAAGAGGAGCATGATCTTGATTACAATAAGACTTTTTGCTCATGTGAACCATACGACCACTGTTTGCACATTCACCACTTATCTGTATCTCAACTTGATGTTAAAAATGGCTTTCTTAATGGTGAGCTACGTGAGGAGGTTTACATGCAGCCACCACCTAGGTATTTTGTTCCTTACGGCATGCTTTGTCGTCTTAGTCGCTCTCCATGGCCTGAAGCAAGCCCTCGATACTGGTTTGAGCGTTTTGCCTCTATGGTGGCTGACGCTGGTTTCAACGAGTGCTCATGATCCTGTGTTGTTTGCCACCTTTCTGCTCTTAGTCGGACTCTTCTTCTATAAGATGACATGTTCACCACTGGCAAAGACACCGAGTATATTGCCTTTGCGAAGGCACGTCTTAGTGAGCACTTTCTTATGTATGATCTTGGCCCACTTTGCTACTTTCTTGGGATTAAGGTCTCTTCTTGGTCAAGAAAAGTAATCCAGGATCTTCTTGCTCGTGTTGCTCTTACTGATGAGCGCATTGACTCCCACGTAGCTCAATGTGCAGCTTCGTGCTACTGATGGTGACCCTTTGTCAGCTCCGACAAGTTAGTCATCTTGTTGGGAGTCGTTTAGCTATCACTCGCCCGGATATCTCCTATCATGTCCATATTTTGAGTCAGTTCGTCTCTACCCCCACCTCAGTTCACTAGTCATCTTAGTGTTTTTTCATATCTTCGTGGCATGATCCCTTACTGTATATTCTTTCGCTGTTCCCATTCATTACAGCTCCCAGGCATATTGAGATGCTATGTGGGCTACTGATCCCTTGGATCGTCGTTCACTTTCTGCTTATTGTGCATTTCTAGTGGTTCTCTGATTGCTTGGAAGAACTAGACCGCAGTGCCCGTGCGAGTGCACCTCCTCCTGCAACGTCGGCACGCCACCATCCAGCTCTACCCTCCACTATATGCTCTATGGCATTGCCGTCGTGGCTTGGATGGTGGCAAACTCGCTAGCGCTAATGCCTCTCGCACGATGTCGCAAGAGCCTTCATCCTCTCAAGTGGCATGAATGGCCGGCGGAGGGGGGGGGGGGCAATGGTGTCATGGCCCCTGGCATTCCCCGTCTCAAATCGCGAAGTGAATAAGAGAAATAGTCTAGCGCATTAGGGGAATGAGGCCCAAACAAAATTGTTGAGATGAGTTAGGCTCACTACCAAAATGATTGGTGTATTCTTCTCCAAAGTGGGCCATCGTTTGCATAACAGGACCGGGTGGGATATAGTCATACTCTATCAAGCCATAATCTTTTTTTCTCAATAAACTTTAACCCTGACTTTCAAATAATAATTTGACCCAAACACTAGACAGAGCATTGACCATAATTTTTATACATCACACTATATTTTTAGAATCTACTAACATGTAACACGTACGAGAAAAGGAATAAATCTACGCATCCAATTTACATGTAACCATTATTATTGTTTTAGAAATCCTAGGTAGGTCTCATTAGATGTCTAGACCCATGTCTATACTCTACAACACTGTACATTTGTAAACAGAAGGGTGTGGTTTAATTTATCACCATCGTTAGATGGTAATCTCTATTCCCAAACATGATGAAAAATACAATAATCTCTGGATTTTGCCAAAAACTTACGAAAGTAATTGTAACTCAATAAACAGTTATGTTTGCGATTTCAAAAGGCAGATATAACAATAAGGTGTTTAACAAATATGCATGCATGTTGTATCATGCTTATCGAGTGAACAAAACAAATAATAGGATAGATACTAGGAAATAGAATGCATACCAATATGAATGCCAATATGAATGCAGCCACCACTGGCTCCATCACGGAATGTTGCGTGATAAAAGCCCGCCATGCTAAACTCAACAGCTTCCTCAACTGACGTTGAATTTGTATCTGAAATGTAAAACACAAACATAAGGGATGCAACTTCAAGATAATATGAACGGTGAGCAAAGCAACATATAGAGGTATAAAAAAACATACCCCTCGTCCAAGATACCATAAGCATACAGAGAGTTAGAGAACCGCCTTCCCTTGAGCCTTGCACCCTCGCTTATCAACATAGTACCAAGACCAGACCCTAGAAAAAGAGCATAATTGTTAAGCATAGACCTAAGTACAGGTTAACGACACTAAAATATGTCAAAGGGCCACTAACAGTTCCATCAAATCCAACAATCATTGTACCAATTGGAAGTACCATCCCGTCGTATGAAAATAAAGGATATTAGCCAACGTCTTTAAAGAACCAGCAATAGAGATTCTTCGCTTGTTCAGGAGCTCATGGAGCTCATCAACCTCTGAAGGAAGAAACTATTGTTATGCTTACTATCTTTTACTATCAAAGGGGAGTGTGGTTGTGATGCTAGGTCGTGGTACGTTCATTCGCATGTTCGTGTGTCGCTTCCTCCTCTCAACCAAATTCTCGCCGACAAGCGGACCCGCCCGCTCTCTTCCTTGCCTCATCGACTTGCTCGACCCAATCGGATTTATTCTTCCTCTCTCGTGAAGAACGAGCGCGACCAACTAGGGTTACTATCGCGCTTAGTCGTTGCCGCCTCGCATCACTGCCCTGGTCGCTATCGGGCACACCAACCAAGAACTGCATTGTCGAGCACAAGCCTAGGTCGCCCTCGTTTGAAAATGCAAGATGTAGCTCGCCGTCTTCTATGTCATGTACGACTGGCACTGCAGCAGCACGCACTCCGAGTGCAGCAGCTACTCCAGTTGTACGTGAGCCATGGGTTCAAGAGAGGTTCTTGGAGTTATCATGGTTCGTGCTTGCGCCGCCGCCGAAAGGGTGGAAGAGTAGATTTGTTAAGGCTTCCCTAGTGTTTGTCTTCAATACCAACGTATTCGTTTCTCATCACCAAGCTTTTGTCTCGCTCACTGTTTCTTGCAGTATATGGCCAGATCTAGCTTCTTCATTTATCCATGATTTTTTCTTTAAAGTCCATCGACTAAATGTACAAGAGCTTGGCCACTCTTTTCTGGCTGCACCTAAAACTTTATATTAAAGTAAACTTTAGTTTGTTGGTTTCCTGTTCATAGAAACCAGCGGCAAGAAATAAGGCTAGATTAGCCACGGCAACATCAACCAAGTTTATGAGCATGTACCTGGACCCTCCTGTATGGCAGATGATCCACCTTACATGAAGATTAAAGTCATCTACATCAATATATTAATTTTGCTCCTGGTATGCATTTCTTGGAGAAATCTTAGGGCAAATATTTTCTTATTTTTGCTTTCTCCAGAAATCTTGGAGAAATTTGGTGCAGGCGCCTTCAGTTCTATTACGTCCATCCTAAAAAGTTTGTCTTAGATTTATCTAGATACAGATGAATCTAACACTAAAACGTGTCTAGATCACAGCGGTGGGCTAATTCTGTGTAACATAGTTGAATCAAGACAAATCTAAGACAAGCTTTTTGGGACGGGGGGAGTGTAACATAGTTGAATCTAAAAATTACTACAATTAGCATTGTAATCACAGCGGTGGGCTAATTCTGTAAAGAAATGCAATGATGTAATGTCCTTGGTTAAACTTCAATTCTGTATATACTCCCTCCGTCCCAGAGTAAGTGCCGCTGATTTAGTACAAAGTTAGGACACTTATTTGGGATGGAGGGAGTACTTAGTAATGCAAATTCAAGAATGTTGCAGGCATGTCGTCATTGAAGTTTTGATAGATATTTTGCTTATGCGTATTTAACATTAACAGAGTTACTAACATTGTTTCGATAGTAGCAGACTGGATTGTGTCTACACCATTGCGCATCAATGCAATCCAAAAATAGGTAATTCGAGGTGGATTTCACTTGTGGTAGCACCCAGTTCCCAGTTCAGATAGCAACGCAGGACTTTAGTCACAGATAGATTGTCGTGGAATAACTCAATTGATGGGATATAGGATTAACATCAGTGCAGTTTGCCGAGTACCACGCAAATGAAATGTTGGTTGCAAAATTAATTATCTGCCTCTTTGTCCGAGATAAAATTGATAAGAGTTAAAACTCAAGAAATATTTTTTTCCATCGATCTTTTAGTCTAGCAAGTAAATATTTTTTCCGTCATTCTTTTAGCTCGATGTAAACAATATAATTGTTTGTGTAGCCACAAGTATGCTACCTTCCTTTTCGTAAACAGATGTCCTACTACTAAACATGCAGTAGAAAAAATGTAAGTTTGACTATTACAATATAAAATATGTTCACATTTGTAAGATAAATGTTATTTTTGATTTATCATGTCCTGTAAATTATTCCCTCGGTCCCATAATATAAGATCATTTTAAAAGCTAAAACACCTTGCAAAATTATCTTTTATATTATGGGACGGAGGGAGTACAAAACTATTTCTGACCAAGAGAGAGATATGTGAAACTCATGATTTAGCTCACTTAATATCACAAAATTATTTTAGGAAAGACCATCTAGCGTACTTCTCAATTGTGGTATTGGTCGTGCTATTATTTTATGAGTTTATTTTGACGTCTAATTATTTATTTTAAAATTAAAATCAATATTATGGGTAGCAGCACATTCACTGCTGATGCAAGAACATTCCAGCTTGCCTGAAGAACAAAAAGTTACATTATCTTGTGAGTCTATACAACTTTTGCTTGCATTATATTAAACTTCATGCGAATTTGCATCATTTGCACCCCAATCCTTACCGAATACTCCCTCCGTCCAGAAATACTTGTCATCAAAATGGATAAAAGGGGATGTATGTAGACATATTTTAGTTCTAGATACATCTCTTTTTATCCATTTTGATGACAAGTATTTTCGGACGGAGGGAGTATATACCCATACTAACTGCCCACCCCAAGAAAATTCACACGCTAATTATAAAATAAAAGGATCTGAATAATTTATTTATTTTGCCCATACAAGATAGTTCAAGTGTAATCAACTGTACATAGACCCTACATTATCAATCTATGCAGATGAAGAAGAAAAGACTTGCACTCAGTCCTGCTTGGTTCCTTTCGTTTGTGCCACATCCATTGGAAGTGAGTTTTTAGCTGTCTTTCTTTGTGATAAAATGTGAAAGATTCAAATCCGATGTTGATATATTTTCTTTCCGGAATGATAATTTGCTGGTCTTTTTCATCTATTGTCTCACATGTTGAATATCTAGAGCATACTTAGATTTGATATTTGTGTATTTTGTTTTTGTAGACTTAGTAAGAGCACAGAGAAATAATACTTAAATAGTGTAGGTTGAAATATAATTGACAAAAGGTCTTACATTAGTAGTTAAAATCATTTTGTAGTAGTTGCAACTTGGTAATTATGATATTCAATAAACTTTCACTACTCCCTCCGTTCCTAAATATAAGTCTTTCCAGAGGTTCCAATATTGACTACATACGAAGCAAAATGAGTGAATCTACACTCTAAACTATGTCTATATACATCCATATGTAGTTCATATTGAAATCTCTAAAAAGACTTGTATTTAGGAACGGAGGGAGTACAAGAAATTTATGGTTGCAGTTAAAATTGTGCAACAAAGTGAGTGATGGCAGAGGCGGATAATGGAGAAGGAAAATGATGCTTTGTATAGTTACAATCCTGAGAACTTATTTTCTATATACATAAATTTCTTGTTCCGTATCATGTGACAACACCCATGAGCAATGGTGAGCAAAGTGGAAACACATAAAAGATGGAGCTGTGATAAAATACATGCAAGAGTAAAAAAAGGAGGAAGAATAAAAGCTTGTATTCCTATGGGACGTGGATAGACAGATGGATAACATAGTAGACGCTGAAGAAGATAAATATAATATCCTGTTGCAACACACGGGCACTCAACTAGTGCTATGCAAAATATGAGATGCAAGTAGACAAGCATGTGACATTTTACCTTAACCCAAGTTTCTATGCCAAAATTGGCAATCAGCAGCCCACAAAACATGGTTCCGCATGTAGGGATTAAAGCTGCAGAAAAGGAAACACAAAATCATGTAAGGACAGAAATACATTCTGATGAATGTTTAAGTGATGATCCTTGCATCAAGCAAAAGCCTTCTACAACGACTAACAAACATCATGCAAGGGTAATTTTACAAAAGGATCAGCACTTGTGGAAAAATAGACATTATACAATAACAGCAGCTTTCTATTGGCTTTCTCCAAGCCACAAAGACACAAATCAATATGCACAAATGTTGGACCTTCAGATAAGCAGACTTGAATCCAATGGTAAGTATTTGTGTGTGTGATATCAGTATCACATCAATTCACAACTCTCTATTATTACCAATCCCACTACAGATTACCTCCCTTCCCAGTTCCTACAGATAATTAGCATCCAAACTCAATCAGTATCTTTGTATTCACCACGTAATCCAAATGAACCGCCACATCCAAGCACGGTCACCACAACTGGTGTGAGGTTATGGCACCGCAATTGGTAGCTCAGATATTGTGAGGTTGTGATATGTTTTTCTCTGTTGTACGCTAGAACCTAAGCAGAAGTCCTTCACACCCAAATCAAGTTGGTTTGAGATTTCATAGAAGTATGAATCACTGCCCTGAATTACTAGATATAAAAAATGCACAGCCCTAGTACGCAAGAGTAAAGAAACACAACCCTAACCAACAAAGTGTCCTCCGAGAGATAATCAACGGACAAAGGAACCAGATTTCGATAGGAGATCTATATGAACATCCCGACCCTAAATCACGCATCCACGCCAGCAAATCGAATCCCCGCAGCACCCAACCCTAGCACGAATGCGAGGCCAAGGGACAGGGGACTCACATGTGTACCCGCCCATGCTGGCCCGGGAGTCGGTGGCGACGATGACGCCTTGTCGAAGATGAAGGAGAGCGTGGTCGTCCCCTTCTTGTTGTTCACCATCTCCTTGGTCGCCTTCTGGAACCCATCGAACTGCCACCGGGAAACGAAATAGGGGCGCAAACGGATCAGAGGCCGGCCGAGAGAAAAGGGGATTGAGGGAGGGGAAGGCTCACGCACGTGGCTCCATGTGGGGAACTCGAGGGCGAGCTGGTCGGCTGAGAAGAGGCCGCTGAAGTCGTCGCTGCCGGCCGCGGCGGCGCCGAAGTGGTTCTTTAGGGCGGAAAGGTTGGGAATTCGAGGGCGAGCTGGTCGTCGATGTCGGCGGAGAAGAGGCCGCCGAAGTCTTCGCTGCCGGCCGCGGCGGTGCCGAAGTGGTTCTCGACGGCGGAGACCGGAGAGGTTGGGAATCATCGCGTCGACGGCGTGGACGTGTAGCGGCGGAGGCGGCGATCAATTCAGATTTTTTTTCTCCTTTCCTGCGGCAGGCCTTGTCTCGCACGACAGGCCCTGCTTATGGAGGGATTGGGCCGGGCTGTGCGCCCCGACAGGACCAAACCTGGCCAAACGGGCCTATCAATCGTGCTGTCACGATAGCCCGCGTGCCTGGCACTTCATGGGCCGGCACGGCACGAGGCTATGCGGGACGGGCCTGGCACGTCATGGGCACGGCACGCACGGCCCAGCGACAGACCCCATTTTACTTTTTCGTCCATTTCATGTCTGTTTCACCTCATCTCTGGACCAAAGTTGGTCTCGCTTTGGGGCCGAAGCGGACACAAACGGATGCTCTCTGGCCACTCCTCGTCCGCCTCGGTCCGCTTGCATGTGCAGTGTGGCCCACCTGTCATACAAATAAAAAGGGCCCATCTGCCCATCTATCCCCTCTCTCCATCTTTTTCTCTTTTCCTCGGCCATGGATGCCCGCTTCGTGCTGCCGCTGGCCTCCACGATGAGCTCCGGCAAGGCAGGAGAAGCGGGCGTAGGTGAGGGCGGTGAGCCCGAAGCGGCACGGGCGGGGCGAGCGGGGCCTCGACGACGGCGAGGCCGCACCCGGCGAGCGCGCACGGGTGCTGGTGGTCGCGGCACTGGCCGGGCGCGAGGGGGCGGGCGGGGCGAGCGTGGCCCCAGCGAGCATGTGCGGGCAGGCTGGTGGCCCGGCGAGCGCGCACAGGCACAGCAGCCACGACTAGCACGAGCGCGGCAAGGCGGCGCGAGCGCGGGGCTGCCGGGCGACGAGCGCGGCCAGGCAGGCGCGCGGGGATAACGCGAGTGACGAAGGCGAGCGAGCGAGCGCGGCGAGGTCGCGGAGGCGAGCGCGCGCATCGGGCGGCAGGGCAAGCACGCGACACTTCGAGGTCGTCGGGGCATGCTATTGCTAGCTAGCTAGCTGTGGCGTGCACGGGACGTGCTAGCTAGCTAGCTATGGCACGGCGCGACTGGCTAGCTAGCGAGCGCGGTTGGGTGTCGGCATGCGCGGCAGGCAGGTGAGGGAGTCCTGGATAAGGGGGTATCCGGACTACCGGGCTATATACTTTGGCCGGACTATTGAACTATGAAGATACAAGATGGAAGACTCCGTCCCGTGTCCGGATGGGACTCTCCTTGGCGTGGAAGGCAAGCTTGGCGATTTGGATGTAGATCTCCTTCTTTGTAAACCGACTTTGTGTAACCCTAGCCCCCTCCGGTGTCTATATAAACCGGAGGGTTTAGTCCGTAGGACTGATCATGATCATCATCAACAATCATACCATAGGCTAGCTTCTAGGGTTTAGCCTCTCTGATCTCGTGGTAGATCAACTCTTGTACTGCTCGTATCATCAAGATCAATCAAGCAGGAAGTAGGGTATTACCTCCATCGAGAGGGCCCGAACCTGGGTAAACATCGTGTCCCAAGTCTCCTGTTATCATTAGCCTTAGACGCACAGTTCGGGACCCCCTACCCGAGATCCGCTGGTTTTGACACCGACATTGGTGCTTTCATTGAGAGTTCCTCTGTGTAGTCGCTATAAGGCTAGATGGCTCCTCCATCCTTCAACCACACTGTCCTGGGTGAGACTTTTCTCCCCGGACAGATCTTCGTGTTCGGCGGCTTCGCACTGCGGGCCAATTCGCTTGGCCATCTGGAGCAGATCGATAGCTACGTCCCCGGCATCAGGTCAGGTTTGGAAACGTAAACTACACCACCGACATCCGCGGAGACTTGATCTTCGACGAATTCGGGGCGGTGTCAGGAGCGCCGAACAATCACGACATGCACGACCTAGATCGGCAGTCGGACAGTATTCGAAACATTGCACTTGCTACCGCTCCGAACTTCGTTCCAAAGCGGGTCGTGCCTTCCAAGGACGGGTGGATGGACCCCGCCCCGGAGGCCACACACTCCTCGGCGTTGGAGCCGAACACAAACTCCTCTCCTAGAGTTAACCTACCCCTATTGAGAGAAGTGGAAATCAGGACGATGGATTGTCCGTCTAAGGGGTAGACAATAATTTCCATCTCCCAAACACTAGCTTCGGGCAGCCGATGTGGGAGTGTACATTTTGTCACTTCTTTCGAATTTTGGGACAATAAGCATCCATGTTTACCCTCGCAACTAAATTCGAATCCATTTTGTATTCTTATACGAATATTTATAAATCATTCTATGTGTTTTTATATATCTTCAAAAGCACGACAAAGATGTATTCCACTGTCATATATGAATATGATTTACAAATGCCGATACTCGAATTCAGAAGCTAGAATCCAGTTTGAGATGAATTCGAATATTTGACACCACTTTATGTCCAACTCAAGTGTCACATGCAGCATAATGTGTACTCCCATTTATATATGCACACAAGCGATATCTCAAGATTCAAAATACCGAGTCAATCAACCAATAATGTACAAAACTAACAGACATATAAACACTTATAGAATATATGGATCAATAATAACAACTAACATACATAAGCCATGCCGCTGTACTTTTTTTGCTAGAAGAGCATCCTTTTTTTAGCGAAGCTAGTACAATATCTTGGCCCTTTCAGATGCGTGTCACTTAAGGACCATCTATACTACTATTATTGTTGAATGCACATTCATCCCGATTGGCATATTTGTAGGTCTGGCACAACAATCAAAATGAAATGTCTCAGAGTCTTATCAATTAATACCGACTTGTGCTCAAAAAAATTACAAACCAAAAAACAAAAAACAATCATTAAATGATCTCTAAAAAATGGTTTCATCGATTACATGAACAAACAACACAAAGGTTATTCAACAATGGAAAGAACATTTCACCTACGATTTACCAAGTGGGAATTTGATTTTCTTTTTTCCTTCAGGACCTTAACAGTCAGTCTCGGCTTGCTTTGTTTTGAAATCCACCAAATATTTAATGGTTATCTTGAGTATTGCTTGTGATTGTGCTATTTTCTTCCTCAACATGTCAATTTCATCTCTAAGTCCAAAAGCGGAATCTCTTTCTACCAATAGTTTAGCCTCTAGAGCATCAGCAGTTGGCAATTCATGATGCACGATTAGGCCGGTGCCACTGCTGTGGGATGATATAACGTCCATGGGAAGTTCGCTCTTTGATCTTGGGCTAACCTGTTTTGCCATTAAAGTTCGATTGGATTCCTAAAAGTTGAAGTTAGCAAAACATCTCAACTGGGAGTTATAACAGAAAACCAGTTAAACAAACAAGGAATTAAATAGTTTCAATTGGCTGCTGAAAAGTAGTTATTAACATCATTGTAACCAGTTGCAGCAGCAAAGCATTAAACAAACAAGTTTTGCAAAAGGTACATGTTGTGGCATTGGAGTTTCTCTTGGATCTTGAAAAGTTGAGTAGCATATAACGTGATTAGAGCAACCGGTTGCAGCAGCAAAGTAGTTAAACAAACAAGTTTTGCAAAAGGAACCTGTTGTGACATTGGAGTTTCTCTTGGATCCTGAAAAGTTGAGTAGTCAGTAACTTGATTAGAGCAACAAGTTACAACAGCAAACCTGTTACACAAATATTTTTTTGAAAATGTACCTGCTGTGCAATTGGACTTCCAATTGGATCCTGAAAACTTGAAGTTGGTAAGATGATCACAACAACAAGTTACAGCAGCAAACCAGGTAAACAACGAAGTTTCTGAAAACATGCCTGTTGTGCCAATGGAGTTTCAGTTGGATCCTGCAAACTTGAATGTTAGCAATCATAAATAAAGTGTTGCAAGAGCTGTAAGAAACTAAAATCAAACTAGTAAAACTAACCAGTTTTGGCAACGTATTTAATTATGAACTAGTAAAACTAACAAGTTCTTGGCAACATATTAAAGTAACAAGTTGGTACAATTTACCAGCAACATAGACATCTGTAAATTTCTTTGATGTAAGAAAAATGATCCAAAACACACACACACACACACATACACACACACACATATATATATATAAAGTTAAAAACATGATGTCCCTCATATAAATCTGACAGTTGTCTATCTATGAACATGCAAACATTACTAGTGCTACAAGTGATAACAGCAAACCATTTAAATAAACAAGGTATCAGAATGTACATTGCACGTGAATTCTGTTGGACCCTAGAAGTACATATGACCAGCTATCTACGTGCTTAAGTAGCTATTTAAGTTCAGGCAAACAGGTAATTCTTAACAGTAAGTATCAAACACATAGATAGGCGCAATCTATAATAGGATTAACATGCTATGACATTATGTAATCAGTAGCAAACTAAATTAAGGCAAGCAACATAATTGAACAATTTTGCAATAAGTGGCTAACTAAAATTCCGAGAAGCAGGTAACTGAACTTACACTAGCTCTTTGTACAGGCACACTACAACTTCTTTTTCACTTACAAGGTTCTACGAAGGAGTTCATGGCATCAATGCTTGGATATGCAGTCCCAATACTTCTTTCTTCCCACACTGCATTGGTAAGTCGAATGATCAATCTGATAAGATGGTGCTTCCTTGATATGTTATATGAGGACGGGTTGTCAGACTAGTTGTAGCCACACACATCACAGTGGCTTTTACTATATATTTCATGCGATTACATTTGCATATCGAGATCTAAGCAATCTACAATAGGCTGAAAAGACTGGCATCCTTCACATTATTGGCGAACTCAGTTCATAGAAACAATCAATTCAACCATTCTGTGGGTAAATCAAAAGCGCCACTGAAATATTTTTCACTACCCCAATCATACACGCAAAAAGGCGTGTCACCACCATAGGGGCTGGTATGGGCGTCCGCCTCGGGTGGCTGGAAAGTGTGCACCTAGTTTGAGTCGTCCAGGTTGGCCCAGGCTAGTTTTGTTCATCCCAACGCATGACCAAACAATGTAAAAAATGAAGAAAAACGTTTCAATTTGGATGGGCCAATAACGTAAGTGTAAGGCAGGCCCTACAGCAGGCTCGTGGCCCAAATGAGCGCCTCCCATATCGATCGACAGCAGGAAAAATCCCAATTCGTTCGCTCTAGCCTCCAGTCTGGTTCGTTCCTAACCTAGCCGCCGCTGGACAGATCGACACAACACTTCCTCGCGCCCTCGTTGGATGCCGGTCGCCGGGCTTCAAGCGAATGGAAGGACAAGAAGATGAAGATCCAACCCTGGGTGTAGCCTGCGTGGGAGGCAGAGGCGGCAGCACGGGCATGGCATCGAGCTTGCGCAAACGGACGGTCGTAGCTTGTAAGAGTAGCATGCGCAACGAGCAGGTACATAACATCCTTGATTATATCTAATTAAATTGTTCAATTTTTGGTCAATAGTTAAACCTGACGGTGTTGTAAAACTGCTCGTATGTAGGGAATCTATGAGAAAATGAAACCAATTTTTGCTTATTTTGTAACTCCCCCAATCAATACTGAACTGACTGAACCTGATGTATCTAATCAAGTTTCCGGTGCAAACATACAAGCTCATGTTGTTCTTGAGCCTGAAGTGTCTAATGAACATATTGCTAATGAAGGATTTGATGTGAACATTTTACATGCTCTTAGTGATTAACATATAGTGTCTAATGAGGGATCTAATGCAAGCATTTTGCAAGCTCCTATTGAAGGATTTAGTGTCTAATGATGATCTGCTATGTTGAGAGAGACATAGAGATTTCCAGGCATTGATGACAAGCAAATTATAGTACATTTTCATGGCTTGAGGAAACGTCGAGGCCATCTAATAGAAAGTCCCCATATCATGACAACGTAGCATAATGTAACATCCCAAATTTTCAATTTGGAATGTTATACATAAATCATCAATTGCATATCATATTTAATTGCATTTTTGGTTTATCCTAGAAATTCTAAGCAACTCAAGGACCCATGGAGAGAGTTGGGGATTTCGTTATTTTCATATTTCAGTTTTCTCAAATTTTGAAAAGAGGATCATTTGGTTTTAATCATTTTTCTCTTCGAATATTTCTAATATGAAAATAAAAGAGAGGAGATAAAATGACTTCTCCAAAATAAATCAATATTGGAAGAAAAATATTAAAATCAAATAAGAGCTTTATTCAGACTTTTATTGCTATTTTATTTGAATTAGGAAAAAGTGCATCTTTCAAAATTGCATTAGTGGCCCAAATAAATGTTCACTTTGTCCGCTATATTTTTAGAGGACTATGAAAATTTATTTCAGGATTTTTGGAATCCGTTTAGTTTTTCTTTTATTAATTTTTCTACCTCAGGATTTATTTTTAAAAAAATTCAACAGACTTACGGGCCGTGTCCGACCTGGACTCCGCGCCCGGCCGGCCTTATAAGCCGAGGCCCGAGCCCTGCCTCAGCCCAAGCACCCCGCCCCGAAACCCTAGCGCCGCCACCGCCCTAGCGCCCCGCCGCCGCCGCTGCTTCCCGTAGCCGCCGCTGCTTCCCGCAGCCGCCGCTACTTCCCGCAGCCGCCGCCAACCCGCGCCACCACCATCGTCCGCCCCGCACCACCGCCTGCCCCGCGCCGCCGCTGCCG
Source organism: Triticum dicoccoides (assembly GCF_002162155.2). NCBI lineage: Eukaryota > Viridiplantae > Streptophyta > Magnoliopsida > Poales > Poaceae > Triticum > Triticum dicoccoides. Next base: position 653,735,269 of record NC_041385.1, read on the forward strand.
TCCGCCCCGCGCCGCAGCCGCCACCCGCCGCCGCTGTCCGCCATTGACACGCCCGTCGGAGTAGCCGCCCGCCGCCGTCGACACGCCCGCCGAGGTAGCCGCCGTTTTTTTGGAAAACCGATTGATTTTTTTCGAAACCCTAGATTTTTTTCCAGACCTGTTCGGTTTTTTCAGTTTAGTTAATTTGCGGACGTTCGCCCGTACGTTCGTTTTAACGAACGTCGTTCGTCAGTTAGCCACAGACAGCGAACATTCGTTCATTAGCCTGTTCGTCTATTTTTCTTTTTCCAGGATTTTTTCGCAATTATTTTCGATCGTGATTTCTGCCCTCATCTTTGTTTTAGTTTATCTTTTCGCTCATTTATCTGAGTTAGATGAAACAAGCGCCTAGATCTTCTTTTGAAGCCTTCTTTCTGTTTAACCAACTTGAACAAGATTTTGATACTGTAAAATTTGACTTTAGTCCATATTAGTAATCGGATCTTGTTTCTTTCATAGTTTGAGTTTTGTTTCTCTGTTTGTTTTTATTCTTTTTGCAAACCGGAGTTCTTTAATTGAACTTTCTGGTTAGATCTTTTCATTTGAGTTTTACCTGTGCATTTAGATGAGTACTTATGTATGTTATTGTTTGTTTGCGATAGAATTCTCGGAGTGCAAAGCGTGCTACTACGAGTCTCTAGGTTTTGCGGATCATCAGCAAGGCAAGTGACACTTTGATCATACCCCTTTATTACCCAGTTTTTATGCATTAGTTTCAATCCTCAAACATTGCATGGTTAGGATCTGATATAACATGTGGGTTTGGGAAGTAGATGATGAGGTAGAACCTATTGTCCTTTTATTATCAAACCTTTGGGAGTTACTTCTACGTTATGCTTAGGATTGGTATGCTATGCTCGTAGACGTGGATTGGGTGATTGTATCCATGACAGATGTGAGTATTATTAATTAGTGGTTAACTTAAGGTGGCTACTTAAATACACATCTGGGTGGATTGGTTGCGGGCACCTGGAGAATCCAGTGTTGTCCTAGGTTATCCCGGAGTACCCGTGTGATCATCCTATGGTCCGCCACCCAGGCTCAAAGGGATCATAGGATTATTCATGCGAAAAACTTCCGTGTGCAGCCACAAGCTATTATGGGCTCTAGCATAGTTGAGTATGTTATGTGACCTCTTTCAGTGGTAGACTAGCAGATGTAGGGGATGTAGGTGGTACTGTCTACCCAGAGTAAAGAGTTAATGCTTCTGAAAGACTATGTCTCGGTCATCCATTTCTCAAACACCTTGTAGTGCGAGAAATCCAACGGAGGAGACTGAGTCTTGTGGGGAAAAGTGTGCAAACCTCTGCAGAGTGTACAAACTAATCATGGTTAGCTGTGTCCCCGGTTATGGACATCTTGAGTATCTGGTTCTTGGATTATCATGTTGATCTCATCACTCTAAATTAATTTTGTTGGATAATTGATGATGCTTAATTGGGATTGAGTTGGAGGAACCTTATCAACGTATAACAACCACCATGATAGTTAAATAAAATACATTCCTTTGTTGTAGGGAAAAATTGGCTTTATGCAAAATTGTAACCATAGAGCTTTCCACCAGCCATATATGCATGTAGTGATAACATTTATTCTGTTCATTTCTCTATGAGTTACATTGCCAGCATATTCCATGTGCTGACCCATTTCAGGCTGCAACATATCATGTTGCGGACTTTTCAGACGATGAGTAAGGTGCCATAGGTCATTGTTGTTCACTCAGCTATGCCGTTGGAGTTGATGGACTCACTTTATCTTCCAAGCCTTCTGTTGTTATCTTATTTAGTTGGCCTTAAGCCATATTACTGTAATAAGTTTTCTTTTGAGACATTCGATGTAATAAGTGTGTGATTGAAACTCTGTTATAAATCCTCGAGTACTGTGCGTGTCAGCATTACTGGTCCAGGGATGACACTGATGCATAGAGACTTGACCGTTTGAGGTCTTGTCACTACAAGATGGTATCAGAGCACACGCTGACTGTAGGACACGACCACTAAGATAAACCATAGGTGACTCTTCTCTACTCATTTCTGACTCCTCTCCCTTCTCCACTCTATAGGATGGCGGACTCAAGGAACAAGTTTGCACAACCGGATGAAGATACACCTTTTGGACGACACTAGAAGGAAGTCACTAGGTACCTGAACATCAAAATACCAAGCTTCACCGGGACCTACATCGCCACTTTACCAAAAGAGGAGCGTTGGATGATTCAAGTTCAAGTTCCAGGAAGGACGTTCATGCCAGTCACTGAGCCATAGAGTTTTCCTTCGATGCACCAACCTGGAGCCTAGGAAAGAGCATGGCAGCCCACATCGCCATGGGATGCATTGGAGAAGTTTATCACAAGGATCTTAAGGACACTATCTACCAGATATGTGGGCGCAGAGATGAGCAATGGGAGATGATCAGTACCAGGAGGAATAGGTCCATTGCAGCTTTCATCCAGGAGCTAAACCAACACATTCGCCGCCAGGAGAACCAGATGTGCGCAGGCATGATAGATCTGAAGAAGGCAATGATCAAGATTTCAGAACTAGAAGAGGAATTCAAATCTACACGCGACGGATATTAGGAGGAAATGACGATACTAGTGGAGAAGAATGACAACCTGGCAAGGAAGCTAGGAGTATTCATTGGAGACCCCGCGCTAGGAGGAGATGATGACAATTCCAAGGACTACATCATCATCAACGACACCGACTCAGACCCCGACGATAGCGATGATGACTATGTTGATGAAGCTGGAGCAGATATCATGGAGTCTTCCACTGATCAAACTTTCTAGTCGACCACCATATCTGTAGTAGTATTCCCCCATGTATATAGTATAGTCCAATCACTTTTGTAATGATAGTTAGACCAATTGTATGCCCTTGTTTGAATTGATTGAAATGATTGTGTTTGTCTCATGTGCATATGGGTAGTGTTTCCCCCTAGATCCCACTCTATTCTGTTTTCTCACCTTTTCTAAACCTATCAGATGCGAGACGTGATAATGGATTTACTTTCCCACCGGAGCTCACTCAGTTGATCCAGCAATAGAATAACTTGATGCAACTTTTAGTTCAGAATCAAAACCATGGCAACAACAACAACCCACCACCACCACCACATGTTGATCACTTAGCCCATTTCTTAAGGTTGAATCCGCCAGTGTTCTCCAGTAGCACCGAGCTGATTGTTGCAGATGATTGGCTCCGCAAGATTGAAGGGAGCTGACCACTGCAGGATGCATAGATGCGGAGAGAGTGCATTTTGCCGCACACCAGCTTGATGGACCCGCAACAACATGGTGGGATAATTTCACAACCACTTACCCCATTGACACTGTTACATGGGATCAGTTTTAGCAGGCTTTCCGCACTGCCCATGTTTCAGCAGGAGCTATGGCCATGAAGAAGCGCGAGTTTCGCAACTTGCTCCAAGAAGGACACATGGTGGGCCAGTATGTGGATGATTTTAGTAAGTTAGCACGTTATGCCCCGGACGACGTTGCTACATATGCTGCTAAGCAGGAGAAGTTTCTGGAAGGACTGAATGATGAGCTGATCATGCAGTTGATGGTGGCAACCTTCAACAACTACCAGGAGTTGGTAGAAGAGCTCTTATGATTGAAGGGAAGCAACAACAGATAGACAGCCATAAGAGGAAGTATGGACAAGGGAAGTACAATTCAGGAGCTCAGCAGAAACCTCGTTTTACCCTGAACTCGGGAGGACACATTCACCATAACCATGGAGGCCAAAATTCCAATGGAGGGATTCCGCATAACCATAGTGGCCCCAGGAATGGGAATGGGAATGGAGGAAGTAACGGTCTGAACCGTTCTAACCCAACAACACCCGCCAAGAAGGATTAAGTATGCATCCCGACATGTGCCGAAGAGGACTCAAGTGAATTCCTTATTAGGAGTTGTACAGTAGGAAGTACCAGTGGTGAAGGATTTCCCTGATGTATTCCCAGAGGAGTTGCCAGGCATGCCACCGGATAGAGACATTGAGTTTTTGATTGAGCTTTTGTCAGGCACCGGGCCAATATCAAAGAGACCGTATCGGATGCCCGCAAAGGATTTGGAGGAGATTAAGCAGCAGATTAAGGAGTTACTGGATAAAGGTTTTATTCGACCAAGTTCATCACCTAGGGGATGTCCAGTACTTCTAGTGGAGAATAAGGATGGATCGTTAAGGATGGTTGTTGATTATCGTGCATTGAACGAAGTGACGATCAAGAATAAGTACCCGCTACCGATGATCAATGATTTGTTTGACCAGTTGCAAGGAGCTAAAGTGTTTTCCAAGATCGATCTACGATTAGGATATCATCAGCTGAAGATTCGAGAGGAGGATATACCTAAGACATCCTTTACCACAAGGTACGGGCTATATGAGTATACCGTTATGTCATTTGGTCTGACTAACGCGCTTGCCTATTTCATGAACATGATGAACAAGGTGTTTATGGAGTTTTTGGATAAGTTCGTCATGGTGTTCATTGATGATATATTGGTTTACTCAAAGAATGAAGATGAGCATAAGGAACATTTACGTTTGGTTCTCGAGAAGCACAGGGAACATCAGTTGTATGCCAAGTTCAGTAAGTGTGAATTTTGGTTGAAGGAAGTTGGATTTCTCGGACATGTTATATCTGGAGAAGGAATAGCAGTAGACCCCACCAAGGTCGTTTTTGTGACCAAATGGGTAGCACCCACCTCAGTTGGAGAGATCGGGAGTTTTCTTGGACTCACAGGATATTACCGGAGGTTCATAGAGAATTTCTCCAAGATTGCAAAGCCCATGATAGAGTTGTTGAAGAAGGACACCAAGTTCAAATGGACTGAGGAGTGTGAAGCCAGTTTTCAGGAGTTGAAGAAGCGTTTGGTTACAGCCTCAGTGCTGATTCTTCGAGACCAACGAAAGGATTATCAAGTGTATTGCGACGCTTCACGTCAAGGACTTGGAGCAGTGCTTATGCAGGAGGGAAGAGTTGTTTCATATGCCTCACGACAACTTGAACCTCATGAGCTAAATTATGCTATACACGATTTGGAGTTAGCAGCCGTAGTGCATGCGTTGAAGACATGGAGACATTTTCTCATCGGAAACCATTGTGAGGTGTACACGGATCACAAGAGTTTGAAGTATATCTTCACACAGAAGGAGTTGAATCTCAGGCAAAGGAGATGGTTGGAGCTCATTAAGGATTATGATATGAAGTTGCATTATCATGTCGGAAAGGCTAATGTAGTAGCCGATGCGTTGAGTCGCAAGAGTTATGTCAATATGCTCATAACCGGAGATTTACCCAAGGAGTTAGCAGAGGATCTTCGTGAGCTATGTTTGGAAATAGTTCCGAGAGGTTATGTAGCAGCATTGGAAATTCATTCCACTTTGATGGATAAGATCAGAGAAGCTCAGAAGACAGACGAAGAGATTGCCGAGATAAAGGAAAGGATGAGCAAAGGAAAGGCCAAAGGATTTCGGGAGGATGAGCACGATACCTTATGGTTTGAGGATCGCGTATACGTGCCTAATGACTCCGAGATCAGGAATTTGATTCTGCAGGAGGCCCATGATTCACCGTATTCGATTCACCCAGGAAACACCAAGACGTATCTGGATTTGAAGGAAAGTTTCTGGTGGACCGGAATGAAGAAGGATATTGCGGAGTATGTAGCAGTATGTGATGTATGTCAGAGAGTGAAGGTAGAGCATCAGAAGCCAGCATGATTGCTACATTCATTGCTGATGCCCGAATGGAAGTTGGAGAAGCTTGTCATGGATTTTATCACGGGATTGCCCAGGACTCGTTCAGGCTATGACTCGATATGGGTTTTACTCGATCGATTGACGAAAGTAGCTCGTTTCATCCCAGTGAAGACCACCTATACAAGCGCTAAGTTGGCAAAGATATACATGACCAGGATCGTATGTCTGCATGGAGTTCCGAGGACCATTGTATCAGAAAGAGGAACGCAATTTACCTCAAAGTTCTGGAATCAGTTGCATGAAACTTTGGGTACTAGGCTAGAGTTTAGTACAGACTTTCATCCACAGACAGATGGACAGACCGAGAGAGTCAATCAGATTCTGGAGGACATGTTGAGAGCTTGTGTGCTGGATTATGGATCTAGTTGGGACGACAATTTGCCGTATGCAGAGTTCTCTTACAACAACAGCTATCAAGCCAGTTTGAAGATGGCCCCTTTCGAAGCCTTATACAGAAGGAGGTGCAGGACACCATTATTGTGGGATGAAGTTGGAGACTGCTAGTTGTTTGGACCAGATTTGATTAAAAAGTCGGAAGAGAAGGTTAAATTGATTCGCGACAGACTCAAGGTAGCCCAGTACAGGCAAAAGAGTTATGCGTATTCTAAATGCAAAGAGACAATTTACAAAGTCGGAGACAGAGTATATCTTCGTGTGTCCCCACTTCGAGGAGTTAAGCATTTTGGAGTTAAGGGAAATTAGCACCATGTTTTGTGGGACCATACAAAGTTCTGGAACGTATGGGAGAAGTTACTTACAAGCTGGAATTGCCAGAAGGATTGTCAGGAGTTTACGATGTGTTTCACGTTTCCTGGTTAAAGAAGTGGCACGCAGAGATGGCAGATATTCCTCCGAGAGATATAGTGCCACAGGAAGCGATTCTGTTGGATAGTGATTTGACCTACGAGGAGAAACCCGTGAAGATTCTTGAGTCTGCCAGCCGAGTCACACGCAACAGAGTTATCAAGTTTTGCAAAGTTCAGTGGAGCCACCATACCAAGGAGGAAGCCACCTGGGAACGAGAGGAAGACCTGTGGAAGGACCACCCGCACCTATTTTCTAGCCAACCCGAATCTCAAGGGCGAGATTCATCTTAAGGGGGGGGGGTAGGTTTGTAACATCCCAAATTTTCAATTTGGAATGTTATACATAGATCATCAATTGCAAATCATATTTTATTGCATTTTTGGTTGATCCTAGAAATTCTAAGCAACTCAAGGACCCACGGAGAGAGTTGGGGATTTCGTTATTTTCATATTTGAGTTTTCTCAAATTTTGAAAAGAGGATCATTTGGTTTTAATCATTTTTCTCTTCGAATATTTATAATATGAAAATAAAAGAGAGGAGATAAAATGACTTCTCCAAAATAAAGAAATATTGGAGGAAAAATATTAAAATCAAATAAGAGCTTTATTCGGACTTTTATTGCTATTTTATTTGAACTAGGAAAAAGTGCATTTTTCAAAATTGCATTAGAGGCCCAAATAAATGTTCACTTTGTCCACTATATTTTTGGAGGACTGTGAAAATTTATTTCAGGATGTTTGGAGTCCGTTTAGTATTTCTTTTATTAGTTTTTGTGCCTCAGGAATTTTTTTTAAAGTCAACCGACTTGCAGGCCGTGTCCGACATGGACTCCGCACCCGGCCGGCCTTATAAGCAGAGGCCTGAGCCCCGCCTCAGCCCATCCACCCCGCCCTGAAACCCTAGCGCCACTGCCGCCTTAGCGCGCCGCCGACGCCGCTTCCCGCCGCCGCCGCCAACCCGCGCCGCCGCCGTCCGCCCCGCGCCGCCGCCATAGCCGCCACCCGCTGCCGCCGTCCACCACCGATACATTCGCCGGAGTAGCCGTCCGCCGCTGCCGACACGCCCGCCGAGGTAGCCGCCAGTTTTTTGGAAGATCGATCGTTTTTTTTGAAACCCTAGATCTATTTTTTTTCAGATCGGTTCGTTTTTTTGGTTTAGTTAATTTGCGACATTCATCCGTTCGTTCGTTTTAACGAAACGTTCCTCAGTTAGCCGCACACAACAAACATTTGTTCGTTAGCCTGTTCGTCTGTTTTTCTTTTTCTAGGGTTTTTCTGCGATTGTTTTCGATCGTGATATCTGCCCTGATCTTCGTTTTAGTTTATCTTTTCTATTGTTTATCCGAATTAGATGAAACAAGCGCCCAGTTCTTTATTTCGAAGCCCTCTTTCTGTTTAACCAACTTGAACAAGATTTTGATACTATAAAATTTTACTTTAGTCCAGATTAGTAATCAGATCTTGTCTCTTTCGTAGTTTGAGTTTCGTTTCTATGTTTGTTTTGATTCTTTTTGCAATCCGGAGTTCTTTAGTTGAAATTTCTGGTTAGATCTTTTCATTTGAGTTTTACCCATGCATTTAGATGAGTACTTATGTATTTTATTGTTTGTTTGCGATAGAATTCCCGGAGTGCGAAGCGTGCTACTACAAGTCTCTAGGTTTCGCGGATCATCAGCAAGGCAAGTGACACTTTGATCATACCCCTTTATTAGCCAGTATTTATGCATTAGTTTCAGTCCACAAACATTGCATGGTTAGGATCTGATATAACATGTGGGTTTGGGAAGTAGATGATGAGGTAGAACCTATTGTCCTTTTATTATCAAACCTTTGGGAGTTACTTCTACGTTATGCTTAGGATTGGTATGCTATGCTCGTAGACGTGGATTGGGTGAGTGTATCCATGACAGATGTGAGTATTGTTAATTAATGGTTAACTTAAGGTGGCTACTTAAATACACATCTGGGTGGATTGGTTGCGGGCACCTGGAGAATCCAGTGTTGTCCTAGGATATCCGGGAGTACCCGTGTGATCATCCTACGGCCCGCCACCCAGGATCAAAGGGATCATAAGATTATTCATGCTAGAAACTTCCATGTGCAGCCACAAGCTATTATGGGCTCTAGCATAGTTGAGTATGTTGTGTGATCTCTTTCAGTGGTAGACTAGCAGATGTAGGCGATGTAGGCGGTACTGTCTACCTAGAGTAAAGAGTTAATGCTTCTAAAAGACTGTGTCTCGGTCATCCGTTTCTCAAACACCTTGTAGTGCGAGAAATCCAACGAAGGAGATCGAGTCTTGTGGGGAAAAGTGCGCAAACCTCTGCAGAGTGTACAAACTAATCATGGTTAGCTGTGTCCCCGGTTATGGACATCTTGAGTATCTGGTTCTTGGATTATCATGTTGATCTCATCACTCTAAATTAATTTTGTTGGGTAATTGATGATGCTTAATTATGATTGAGTTGGAGGAACCTTCTCAATGTTTAACAACCACCATGATAGTTAAATAAAATATATTCCTTTGTTGTAGGGAAAAATTGGCTTTATGCAAAACTGTAACCATACAGCTTTCCACCAGCCATATATGCATGTAGTGATAGCATTTATTCTGTTCATTTCTCTATGTGTTTCATTGCCAGGATATTCCATGTGTTGACCCGTTTCGGGCTGTAACATATCATGTTGCAGACTTTTCAGACGACGAGTAAGGAGCCATAGGTCGTTGTCATTCACTCAGCTATGCCGTTGGAGTTGATGGACTCACTTTATCTTCCAAGCCTTCCATTGTTATCTTATTTAGTTGGCCTTAAGCCATATTATTGTAATAAGTTCTCTTTTGAGACATTCAATGTAATAAGTGTGAGATTGAAACTCTGCTATAAATCCTCGAGTACTGTGCGTGTCAGCATTACCGATCTAGGGCTGACACTGATGCACAAAGACTTGACCATTTGAGGTCTGGTCGCTACACATAAATACTTTTCTAATCTGTTGTTTGAAACTATTGGCATACTTGTGTAGGATAGATATATTGATATGTAGTTTGTGCACTGGTTATATGTGCAATTACACTTCGATAGTTTCAGCCAGAGAACGAATAATTCAAGAAGGTACATACCATATTAGTAGTCCTTGTACACCATATTGCATTTTGTGTTTTTGGTGCTTACATCATTTAGTGTTTTATAATTTGGAACTACTTTGGATCATTAGCTAGTTTTCAAAGTGCATATAGCTTCACATTTCTCAAGTTATGTTGATTTCCGGAGTGCAAGTGCCTTCATATATTTTAAGTTAAATTTTCGCCCCAGGTAACCTGAATTCGTAGATCCGCCACTACACACGCAAGCCAGTACAAATGAAATGAAATGCAGGGACTTACGCTAGCTCGTTGTATAGGCTCACTACAGCTCTGCTTGCGCTTGTGATGTTCCATGTACAAGTCCATGTTACCACTTTCTTGGATGTGCATGCCTTATGCTCCTTGCACCCCCTCTGCATTTTTGACACGGCGAATGGTTGATCAAATAAGAGGAATCGACCTTGTTGTTGTACCGGAGGACATGTACTTACAAGGTTATACTGGTGTGCAGGATGTGTACCAGATCCCGTAGCACCGTCATGCTTTGCTAAATTTTTTTTTGCTTGTTTCAGATGATATCTCCATAATAAATAAGAGTTAAAGTCAGAGTTGCATAGGAATGTAAACTAAGAGAGCAGTGGCAGGATATCTAAACATCGTCGGAACAATGCACAAGGGAGTGATATGTGGATACCTAGTTCGGGCTGGCATTTGGGCATGCTCGCCTAGCTAGAGTGTGGGTCACTTCAGAGCCATTGAGGGTGGTGCGCTGGCGTTGGCTGGCCGCGCTTGGATGCATATCTTGAGTGGAAGCGGAGTGCTATGATGCGGTGGACGAGACCATTGGTGAAGCCCCAATGGCTTCGGGGGGCGGAGGTGCGACGATGTGCTCGGTGAAGTAGCCCCAGTGAGGTGGGAGATGGTGTTTGTGAGGCATGTCGGTTGCGGCGGCCGATGTTGTCGATGGACCACCCGATGCGGTGGACCAGAGCATAGATGAGGTAGCTCCAGTGCGGTGGTGAAGCATGACCGTCGTCTTCGTCGTCGTCGTCCGGGACAGAGGTGGGGAAAGAGATGAGACAAGGGACGATTCAAACTTTGCTTGGGTTGGTGGCGAATTAGGGATTTGAGCGCTCTGGGCACGGAAGGGGACGGTGGAGAAGGGAGATTTTTCAAGGCTAGAATTGGGTCCGCCAGATATTTTAATCCAAAACGTGGAAGCGCGAACTTATTTTGTCGTCACTATTTTTTCGGGAGGAGGAGGGGGGGTGGCTGGGTGCTAGCGTCCATATGACACACACGACCACCACGACACGACCCTGTTCTACCTGGTGCGCCTACATTTGAGAATGCAAATGAATCTTCTTTCATTTGCAAACAAATCTGTATGTATTACCATGCCCGTGTTTTCCTTGCAAATAATTAATCATTGGAAATGAGATACTATAAATTAATTAATGAGGAGTTATTTTAATTAGAGTGTGTGCCACATAGCGATCTCCAATTCTAGTGTGGATTCCGCATTTCACGGTATCCATGCTACTTTTTAATACAAATTCATATGTATATGATGAACACCATGGTAGTGAGAAAACTTTGGATGGATTCAAACATATGACCTACAAAATAGCACAACAATCGAGTCATGTCAACTTTTCCAAACCTAGTATGGCACAAATTTGAAATAATTATGGAAGCCATATGCATGGTCCTCAATTCAAATATTACAATGTACACTAAATTGAAACGTCGATATTAAGTCTCGTACTATCTACATTCAAATGTTGTTTTTAGCCCCCCTCCCAGCACACACGTTACATACTTCATGTATCAATCAATCTTCTTCTCCTAACCACCTTAGGAAGTTATCAGTTTCTGACACACGTTCATTCTTTCTCTCCATGTTTCGATATCTAACTCTCTCAACTACACAACCCCCCTTTTCCACTATGTTACCAAATGTATCTACCTCACACACCCACCATTGCACTATAAAAAAAGACACATCCATGACATTTTGGGCTGAACGAATTTTTTTCCTGTCATGCTTATGCCACTTCTATGACGATAATTGTGACAAAACCCGATATCATCATAGATGTGCTGGGCTCCTACTTCTATGACAAAAGATCATGACAGAAAATGGGCTTTTCTTCCTGGGTGGGCCGGAGAGGTAGCTGCATGACATTCTTTGGGCCGTCCATGACGGGAAAAAACCATGGTAGAAGCGAGGGCGAGGAAAATATCAGGGAGTTCTTGGTTATGGTGGGTGGTCGGGGCCGAGCGATGCACATAGGGATTGCACGTTTCTCTCGTACATGTACGTGCATGGGTGCGAGGCATTGGGCTCTAACTGAACCCGAGCGAGGCATTCGCCTACTGAACCCAAGCGATTGCACTGGCTATGTGTTACTGAACCCAAATGATCGATCGATCCCTAACTGTTAACTGAACCCGATCGAGCGATTCCTTCGCTACTACTACTAATCGAAGCCGATCGAATCTGCTACCTCTTGATGAATAGTGAGCATTGTTGGGGGTTGGATGAGTAGTTCCTGATGGGGGTTGGATGAACAGGACTCCGTGGTAGTAGAGGTCATTGCTGCTAGATGAACAGGACCCTAATCGAGCCGGTTGGGCTGGATGAACAGGCCCCCATGGAGGGTTGGTTGAATAGTAGCCGGTGGAGGGCTGGATAAACAGTAGCCCGTGGAGGGCTAGATGAATAGTAGCCCGTGGAGGGGTGGTTGAACAGTAGTCGGTGGAGGCTAGATGAGCAGGAGCCCGTGGATGAACAATAGCTAGTGGAGGCGGGAGGGAGACGCCGCGGATGAACAGTCACAGATGGAGGCTGGAGGAGGTCGATGGTGGATGAACAGTAACACATGGAGGCTGGCGCGAGGCAGTAGACGGTGGATGAACAGTAGCCCTAGAGTCCCATTTTGCGGTACGCCACATCCCTCCCGATGAACAAGACCCCTGTTTCGACCGTAGGAGGTCGAAGAGAAGTCTGTTTCCTCCGTTTTGCGGTATGTCACACCCCTCCCGATCAACAGGACCCCGTTTCGACCATAGGATGTCAAGGAGAAGTCCGTTTCTATTTTGCTGTACGCCACACCCTTCCCGGTGAACAGGATCTATTTTGATCATACGCAGTCGAATAGAAGGTTGTTTCCTCCGTTATGCTGCACGCCAGGCCTCGTTCCGGCTGTTCCGTCCAAGCAGGTTGGCTCCCGATGAACACGATGCATTCCGTTGCCTCCCGATGAACACGACAACGCAGTTTCTCCATTCCAACCCAACCGGTTGGCTGCCGATGAATAGGACGCTGTCGCTACTCTCCGCTGCCTCTCCATGTACACGAGTCCTCGACATACGTATGCGTGAGTAGGCACTCGAGACCCCACCCATATGTATGTACGTGGCCGCATTTACTTTCTTGCACCCTGGCTATACGTACGTGTACATGATATTGATGGGACTGTGTGACATGCTACGTCCGTGCCTCTACTATGACACGTGCCCTTCCTTACTCGTCCATGGTTCATCGCTGCAAGCCTGCAGACAAACCGACCGACCAATATGTACGTCATGTTCGCGACCAGAATGACAACGCTACGTACCATCGAACAGGTGGGTCCTGACTGTCAGGCAGGATAAGGAGGCACTTCCTTGCATGCGAAGTTATTGCTGGTGGGTCCCAGCTGTGAGGGGAAGAATCATTTTTTTTGCCCGTAATATGGATGCACTTCCTTGCGTGCGAAGATGTAGCTGGTGGGTCCCAGCAGTCAGGGGGGAAACGCTTTTTTGCAAAATACGGTGGCCCGTCCGGTGGGTCCCTGCTGTGAGGTGGAGGAATAATTATTTTACGCGTAATAAGCTTGCACTTACTTGCTGCGGCCGTGGACCCAGCTGTCAGCCTCTCCACGTACAGTACTCTTCCAATGGAAGTCATTCCTTCACCACATTGACCACACCGCGTCGCGAGCACCAAGGCGGTGGACGACAGCGAGGCCTAGGAAGGGGACTATGTGGAGCCAGGGAAGACGAGGCAGTGGATTCCCACATGGAGAGGAGTACGAGGGTTGACTGGTTTGACCGCGGTGTGAGGCTGTCGTCGCCGCAGAATAACAAGGGTTGTGGGTGAGTAGAGGGATGGCCTGGCCAGAGGTTGGAGTAGAGTGAGGCAGTGAAGCCTTTGCGGCAGCAGAGTCGACCACGGGAGGTAGGAGCAGGCGGCACGACCGGCGCTGGTTTGGGCGGCTAGAGCAAGAAGACCAGAGGTTGAAGAAGCACTATGGCCGTTGGATGGACATCGCACGATCACTGGAGCTAGAATTGTTCATATTGACTAAGTTGACAAAGCCCTCCGTCCGCGTCAACTTAGTAGGCCCACAAGTGAGCCTCCCACTATGGTGGGTCCCAGCTAGCAGGGGGTATTCATTTTTGTGTGTGTTAACCATGCTGCGCCGAGCACATCCAAGGTGGTGGACGTCAGCGAGGCCCCGGACAAAAACGAGCCAGAGATGGGAAGACGCGGGAGTGGAGTCGCATACTGAGAGGTGTACAAGGGGTTTACTGGTTCTGGTGCAGCGTGGTTCGGCAGTCAGTGGAGAAGAACAGGAGGTTTGGAGGGTGGAGGGATGGCCTGGCCGGCGGTGGGGTAGCGCTTCACAGCGAAGCGTGCTAAGCAGAGCTGCTAGCAGCAGGAGGCAGGAGCAGGTGGTCCCAGTGGCACTGGTGATAGAAGACGAGATATTGAAGATGGATGTCGGTCATTGGATGTAAATCCAACGGCTATTAATGTTAGAATCATTTGTTGACTAAGTTGACAATGACTTGTGTTGGCTTCGACCTATTGGCCCACATTTCAGCCTCCAAAAATGAGGCACATATTCAACCCATTTTTTCCAGAATTTACAGTCCATTTGATCTTTTTTTAGAATTATAGTCCATTTGCTGGGCCGGGTGAACAAATAATGTAGCGTCCATGTGGCCCATTTTTTAAAAACTACAGCCTATTTTCACTTTCTCGAAATATACGAATTTGCTGGGCTGGCTGAATAAAAAAACGTAGCATCCATGCGGCCCATTTATTTTTTCCTAAAAAATTACAGCCCATTTGCACTTTCTCGAAATACACGATTTTGCTGGGCTGGTTCTAATTATAATGTTGGGTTGAGCACAGCAATGTTATCAAAAAATAAACAGGGGTTGAGCATTTTGTTATAAATATATTCAAATAATAAGTGCTTTATTATTACATTGGTACTTAAATCTTACCAAGCTTTTGTACACAATCACCAGTATTTTTGTTGTCTTAATGTAAAAAAATCCAGGATTTTATTGTTAAAAATTATTTTTATAAGTTAATAAGACGTGGGTTATTATTTTCTTATATATGTAAGTATCTATTAAATATATGATGACAATAACAATAATATATAATAACATATAAAATAATATAAATATAAATAATATAGTTAGAAGGAAACATAAGTTGGACCTGGCGTTCCTATTCTTATATAAAAATAGAACAGACCTCTGTGTTTTCTTCAAAAAAATACATAACTTGGGCTGCGGATGTTTTAGGAAAAATATAACCTAGGATGGGAGGTCCATAAGCCGGTCAATATATGACAGCCCTCAAGAAAATACAAACCGACATGTCGTGGGCTGCACATCCTAAAAAAGAAAGACTAGACGGGGCAGCCCACAACCCAGCTGATACTTGTTGGCCCATTGATAATAAATGATACCTGCCAGCTCCCTGGCTTTGTTGTAAATTTATCTCCTTTAGTAACTACGTTGAAGCACCTCAAAAAATGTAACTATGTTGACAAACTCGTGGGCCCCAACGTCAGTAAAGCATTAGGAGGAAGTGTTTTTTCAATGAGGCACTTACTTGTGTACGACCATAGACCTGGTGGGTCCTGACTGTCTGCCTCTCCAGATTCCTCTTGTTTGTTCAGCATGCTCACAGTGGCAGACAGCGGCGCCGCGGCGAGCGCACAAAGGCGGGGGACGAGAACGAACCACCCGAGCCGGGGAAGGGATGCTACAATAATGGTAGATGATGTGCCTTATTTCTACCGAAACAAGTGAACTGGCCCAATGGCCAAGTGACACTACCCGACCGCAGTTCCGCCCAGGTTCGATTCCACTGTATGCAGTGAAAATATCTCCAATTTTTTGCCTCTGCCATTATTGACATGTGGGTCCCCATTGTCATCTACGCACACCACGTCCAACACTTGCTAAAGCTTCGTCCCTCATTTTCTCTATTATTCGAACTCGACATTGTGTGGGCATTTTGAAAATAGCATATCTTTTTGACTGTGCATCATATGAAGATGTGTTATGCATGAATGTTGATTAGCATGATGTTAACTAGCTGGTAGTTCCATTTTCGACCATGAATAAAACTTCCAACATGATGTTATCCCTGTTTGAAAAGGGCATATTAATATAAATGCTCTGCCTCTGAAACTTGCAGTTTCTTATCTGAAACTGAAACTTGCAGTTTCTTCTTTGAGAATCACATTGTCTGCACTTTTATATGAAACTACATTTTTAAGTGCTAAAAATAGATCTCTAGAATTCATAAAATACTTCATATGCTCAATACTGCAAATCTTAAATTCAAAAGACATTCATATCTGAAAGTACTCTCAAAATACACAACACAAAACACAATTCACAACCTGCAAATACTTACAACCCTAAGCTCCATCTGCTCATGCTTACAATTAGTGTGATGACTAATGAAAATCATTCTTACAATCAGTCTCGGAGTACTACACCAATCACCCTAAAATAGCTCTGGACCAAAAACAAAGTTGTGACACTATGTACAAATAAAGAAAAATAGATTGGCGCTTCTTTCAGAAAAGAGTACTCCCTAGAAAAGTGCCAATATAAGCTACTAGTATTTGGTTAGAGGATTTGCTGCCGAGAAAGATCCATCCACAGAAAGTGCCACACATCCACTGGTGGTGGTGGATGCCAATGTTTACATGGAGCATGGTTGGTGTGGTAATTTTTACTTGGCACACCTCGCACTCTGCATATATGCCGGTTCAATCCGTACATTTGTGCAGTCCCACCAAAATGCAACTGAATAACCCCATTTGCACAGATAATGAAAAAGCGTGATTACATTATAGTGGCACTAGCATGATGAAACATACACTAAGAAATAGAAGAAAATATTGCGATAGTATCATAGTATGCCATGCTGCGAGGGTGACATGGGCCCTGCGATGCCTCATACGGTAGGCCTCATACTAGAAATCGACCCAATTCTCCCCGATACACCTTCTGCCAGTGATGAAAATCAGCGTACAATGGTAGTACAAGGAGGGACCTTGAGACATTCCAATCTCTATTTTTGTGCAGATCAACTAAAATTAAGCACCCTAGTTTGTAGAAACACTTAAACATTAACAATGGGACTAGTTTATGAAACATATACTAACAAAGAGAAGCACTTTATTTATCTAAATTGGAAATGAAATGATAGAGAGGACACTCGCTCTATTTTAACTATATTATTACTTCATTTTATCAGTGGCACTAGGGTCGAGCATGTGGCAGCGAGGTATACCGTGCATCGCAAGGATGGAGGGCGGGGGTGCTTATACTGGGATGCTGAAGCTGGCTCTTTCAGTCCCTATCTTCCCCCTGATGTTTCTGTGGTAGCATTTGGGTTGTAATCCAAACTTGGTTGAGCTGGTGCTGCATCCCCCTACCTGCCTAGCTTATGTGGTGAACTTGTCTCCTGCTAGTACTCAGTCCGTTCTAGTGGTAGTTGCATAACTTCCTGTTTACACTGAGATGTTGTTGAATAATGGTTCTCTACGGTTGGGTTTCTTTAATGAAATTGGAGGAAACCCCCTATTTTAATATATATAAAAATCAGTGGCACTAGCGGTGCCAAAACATTGCCTCAAATTAATAGCGCCACTAGATTAAGGTGCAAAATAATAACATTACTGCTTTATCATGGTAGTGCCAAAACAATAGCACAAGAGCAGACTCAACATGGAGGATCTTTGGAAAATGGTCGGACCAAAAAGGAACATACCTCGTGATGGGAACCATATCTGTAGTCAACGCCATCATAGAAGGGATGACACCAGTCACCAACATGGATGATTCAATTCATGGGACCTTTTGTGCAGTTCACCTAAAATGAAGCAATGTCCCATGAGCTAGCAGCTTCTTCTTCATTAGTTGCAATAAAATTGAGCAACATCAAGGTTGGTTGTGAAGCTCGTGGAATGTTCAACTATAATTAGGATATCATTTATGTAGTTCAACTACGATAAAGCATGAAATGTATATCTATGTTTGCACAAAAAGGTGGAAAGGAGGGTGACTAACAAGTGATGAAACATACATCAAATGAAAAGAAGCATGTTCCTTATTTGAATGGCGATCCTACAAGGACAGTAGCACTTTCTAAAGTAGCAGCATTGCCAGATATTAGTGTGGGCATTAGGATTAACTATGACAACTGTTAAATACAACATTACTTTAATGGAGCCATTGCTTCACCAGCAACATTACATTAACATCTGCTAAAGAGTTGGTATTTGGGCACATGAGAGAAGGCGGACCAGGACAGTTGCATTTATAATGAAAAGAAGCAACTTATCTTAATGGGAAATTTAGCAGGACATGAAAAACAGTGCCATTGGTTCATATTACTGGAGGCATTACATTGAAAACAACATTGGTTTAACGTGTCATTACTTTTAATAGTGCGACTGCTACATTTTACCAGTGGCATTACATAAGAGGGGCTCGGGGCAACAAACATCAGAACAAGATATCTGGGTTGGTCCCATTTTTGTTTGGTATAACCACCTTATACTATGTGAGGCTAGAAAATCTAGTGCTGGACATACTCTGTTGACTTGTCCCCTAGTCCCCACTTTCTTTCCTTTTCGACCAATAGATCGGTTTATGTTGAGTTTGTACTGTGTTTCCCTTTATTTCCTTATTAGACTAACATACCAGTTGGATAGGCAGTCTCTGCTACTTTTCGCCCCATTATTTCCTCTTTCGACCATGTCCTAGATTCAGGTAACAATTCTTCCTCCACCCCACCCCCCTTTTCCCTGTTTGAACCAAGAAGTACTAGATTCGACTGGATGAACTAGTTTTACCTCTTAATAGTAAAAATTCAGGTGGCTTTCAACCAACCGATCGATCCTATCTAC
>NC_041385.1:653754591-653773995 GCF_002162155.2 Triticum dicoccoides
GGGGGGCTGAGAAATAGTAAAAGATACAAATGCCGACATCAAGAGCTGGGGAAATAGAGCAAGGCTGGTTTCGAAGGAAGTTATACCTGAGGGTCGCCAGGATGTCGCTGGGTGGGCGGTGGGAGGTCGAATCTGCCCACACTACGATAGCGAGGAAGAAGGGGTCGGAGGCCCTCCCTAGTCGGCGCTGTGTGGGAGAGAATGGCAAGGCACGCTGATCGGGACATGTCGACAGTGGGTAAGAGCCGTCACCGAGGACGACCGCGTGAACATTGCACCTTCTCACCTTTCCCCGTGGAGAGCAGAGAGAGAGAGAGAGAGTGTGTGGCCACCGCTATCATGTTTAGATCTTGAGGAACTCAGTTGTCGCTGTTTAACCCTCGCAGTGATCCGAAGCACATGACACCTAATATTGCCAGATGACAAGAAACCTTTTTTTAGATTTCTCGTCAGAACTACATCCCTGTACAACACAACCTGCATGATATGTATACGATAGCCAATCCAGCCATCTACTGGAGTCTGGTCTGCATGGACGAACTGATCTTCTGTGTCATGCAGGGATCATCTAGGCACTGACGTCTGTACAACACTGCTCCAATACTATCGCTTGTCTCTCTCTTCTATTAACTCAGATGACTTGCGGGGCCAGGGAGTGTGCCTATGGTCGGTTCTCAATTGCAGCCCCACATGTATGTGCAAATGCAATATGATGCGCGTTCCATTCGGAGAGCGGCATGCCCGACCGATCGACCGTCTGGGGTGCGACGCGAATGCGACGGGCATGCTGTATACATGTGTACTGCCCTTTTCTTGATGCTTTGCTCCATGGCGCAATCCATGGATAAAAATTATATTTAAAAGTCAAGGGCGAAGCTTTTCCCGCGCAGTAGGTGGGGTAGTTCCGCCTAGTCAGTTTGACAGAGAGGCGAGAAGATGAGGGAGTAGGCTGCTGCAAACGTAGGGTTGTGTGATTTGACGGCGAGTTACTGCTGGATAGGTGGGCCCCGTGATTTGACTTGCCATTATTATTTTAACTGCAGCGCTACGACCGATGTGAGTCTCCCAATTCCTGACCACCTCCCTGGTATACATATGCCAAGTACTTTACTCCTTACTCCTTGTGGGAAATGCAATAAATACTACTCCCTGTCTCTCAGTTTACAAGGCATGCGCATACCCCTAGGTCGTCAATTTGACCAACCTAATAGAAGTCATATAAATTATTACAAAAAACATACCATTATAAACTTCAGATGTTCTATTTTCAAAAGTATAATTTTTGTGTTATATAGTTTATATTACAGTGATAAAATTGACAACCTAGGTATACACGCAGGACTTGTAAACTCAAACGGAGGGAGTACGAAGAAAGAGATAGAGAGAAGTAATTTTTTTTGCTCTTATATCCAACCTTAGAGCTAACCTTGTTGTATGAATGACTAAGTCATGACTATGTATGACATGCCAACATCAGATAGCCTAACGCACCTGGACGGAGGAAGTAGTTTCATGCATGCGAAGTAGGCAAAAATGCTCATTTATAGTTGTCTGAAATCTCCAAGGGCGCGACCACGCGAGCGAGGCGACGGTCTTGGTAGGCACGATCATGCTACGGGTTGATGACAGCCCTTGGATCTGAGATCGAACGGTCGCATGCTAAGTTGCTGAAAAATTGCAGAATAACCCTACATGATAGGATATTCACCCATAGGTCTAGAATCACGCCATGCAACTGTTGGATCTCAGATCCAAGGGCTCTCGGAAGCCTATATCATGGGAGCATGGAAAGCCCTGTCGTTCACACGCCCGACTCAACATTTTTACAATTGGAAAGCCGCTTGGAATTTGCTCCTACTCGTGCCCGGCCGTCCTTTAACATTACGACAGTTTGCTCCTAGTCATCCTGTCCTTTCACATTATAGCAGTTCCACTAATCCTAACCCTCCTCCCAAATCTATGGCAGCCCAAATCTCCATGATCAGCGGTGAGTACAAGGTGATGGTTCTAACCTTGTACTCACCACCGATCATGGAGGGCGGGGTAGTCTCACGTGGTCGGTTTCACGAGAGGCGAGGGCCTTTGTGATTTGACAGCTCATTACTGCTGGAAGGCGGGGCCTTGTGATTTGACTGCTCATATAAATGGTGCTCACGACCTGAGGAGGAGCAAAGAACCGTGCGCTATACTCAAGTTTTCCATCGGAGTACTAGTACGACGGAGGAGCATGAAACACGATAGCCCAGTGCAATGTGGCGATAAAAAATGATCTAATTTGCTAGTCATCGATCCCACGGAGTTGCTCACCGTTAGCATTGTTCTATTCATGCCTCAAAGAGAACATGACATGTGTAGTGAAACACCCGAAGCAAAAGAAGAAACACAGGAGAAAAAGAACAAGGAAGATCCCCCCCCCCCAAAAGGAAGACGCACACACAAAGTCTGGGGCACTGCTCTCTACTACATGAAGGGTTGCTGGCTATGGAGTCGTAACTGCTTCTTCATCACCTCCACGACCTCCATCTGCTTGTGCATCTCCTCTGCCATCTTCTTCATTCTGTCCATGACGCAGGATTTCTTGATGAGTGCCTTCATCATCTCTTCCACGGCCGCATTACATACCTTGATAGTAGTTGGGTACTCGATGCGGAGCTTCGCCAACTCCTGCTTCTGTTCCATAAAGAGGGCATGCAACATCTTCACCGAGGAACTACTCTTCTCATGCAGCTTCTTCCAGCCGGCGTTCTCCTCCTTCAGCGGGTCGAGCTCGTGGTGGAGCTTCGCATTGTCCTCCTGAAGTTGCAGGATTTCACCGATCGCCTTCTTACCCGAGGCAATGCTCTTCTTTAGCAGCATCACCAAGCCAGCGGTCAACTCCCCCTGCTCATTGAGCTCAGCGGGCATGTCGTCGAGGCTCTCCTTCAGCAGCTCCACCAAGCCATCGATGAACTCCTTCTGCTTATTGAGTCGATCGGGCATGTCGTCGAGGGATAACGACTCCTGCGCCGCCAACTCAGCATCTTCGCCTCCACTGCTAGGGCGCTCCTGGGAGCCCTTGCCTGCCCGTGAGAGATATTTCGAGGTCTCTGCGAGGCGGCGAGCCCTCTTTTTTTCCGCGGCCTTGGTCGCTGCAGCCTTGTTATGAGTAGTACTCGACCTAGAGCTCTGCACACCAGCCATGGCAAGGACAGACAAACAAGAAAGACTTAATTATGAGGACGAAGGTAGAGTAATTTTTGGCTAGGTAGTTCCCCTTTTTATAACCTAGTACTAGCACTAGTACTAAAACTTGCATAGTGGGAACACGTTCAGGTTTGATACATACTACTACTTGTGTCCTGGTTTATTGGTCTCCATTGTAATCCGTGCCAAAGTTTGACCATAAGTTTAACTAAAATATTCATGCATGTCATAAAAAATTATATCATTAAAAATTATGTTCAAATACGAATCCGACGATATAATTTTATTAACATGCACTAACATTTCATCAGTTAAATCGTTGGTAAATAATTAGCACAAATTACAAAGAGGACGAATAAACCAGGATAGAGGTAGTAGGTGTGAGCAGGTTTGCACTTAATCATATCATGGTAGTACTACTTTGGAATGTGATGGGAACAAGCTAAATATTAAATAATGGTTTTGGTTTTGAGACCCGAAACGGCTCCCGATGAGTCTAGTGGAACATAAATTTAAAGTGCTACTGCTCAAATGCAGTCACACAAGTCAGTGATGTAACTGGTCGTACATGTCAGACCAAGCCGACGTGTGTCCTTTCGGTGAGACGCTGGTCCGTCCAACCATCTGTTGGTGCGACCGTCCATAAGTATTACCGATGGAGACTTCTGGTTGTGGCTTCGGGTGACTATCACGACCAAGCATTCAAAAACTAGTGATAAATCAATTACCATCTTTTTCCAAACGACCAAGTATTTTCATAGGAATACAATACATATAGATGGAGTGCTTGTCAAGGTTGCAAACTGACATGGCTTTGCAAGTTCACTGCAGCAGCAATCGAGTAGGTCACCACATTGCTGGCGGGGAAGGAGGGCAGCTCACCT
The DNA here is from genome assembly GCF_002162155.2 of Triticum dicoccoides. Lineage (NCBI taxonomy): Eukaryota > Viridiplantae > Streptophyta > Magnoliopsida > Poales > Poaceae > Triticum > Triticum dicoccoides. The sequence goes on from NC_041385.1 coordinate 653,758,659, forward strand.
CGCCTACGATGCATGCCCAGTGGCGCCACCGCAGCTGGTCCCGGGATTTGGCTTCTCCTACCGCCCATTTGAATCGTTGCACTGGTTGCTCATGCCAATCCGCAGGCATGCACGTTCTTTCCTCCGTAATTGACTCCGTGAATATGATCGCTGCCATTAGCCCCAACTCGAAATCAACGCGATGCTGCCAGATGCTGACATCCCTCATCATCTCTCCCCTGAGATCGACTTGCGCATCCGCCTTGTTCTTCGCCAGGCGCAGCTCCTTCGAACTTGTCTCCAATCGATGTGATGCTTCCTCAATCTGATTTGCCCTTGCTGCCCACCACCTGAAATGCAGCCCTGGCATGTCATCCGGCGCCACCGACATGTGATTCTAGAGCAATGGATCCCCTCCGAAACACATGTGGGTTTGTCTCAAAGGCGTCAATGTTGCGGGTCGCGGCAAGAGGGCAGCCCGCGGAATCCTAGGATCTAAGGGATTATCCATGACGGGATCCTCCATGGCGGGATCCGGTGGGCGAGGCGGGGAGGCGAGCGTAGGCGCTGGGAGAGCCCTACGAGGCTAAGATAAAGATAGTACTACTCCACTCCGTCCATATTTAAATAGTACAAAGGCCATCAACAGTAACCCAGGCAAAAAAGGATCATCATGCCTGCGTCCTGGTTTATTGGTGTTGGGGAACGCAGTAATTTCAAAAAAAAATCCTACAATCATGCAAGATCTATCTAGGTGATGCATAGCAATGAGAGGGGAGAGAGTGTCCACGTGCCCTCGTAGACCGAAAGCGGAAGCGTTTCAATAACTCAGTTGATGTAGTCGAACTTCTTCGCGATCCAACCGATCAAGTACCGAATGTATGGCACCTCTGTGTTCAGCACACATTCAGCTTGATGACGTCCCTCGTGTTCTTGACCCAGTTGAGGACGAGGGTGAGTTCCGTTAGCACGACAGCGTGGCGACGGTGATGATGATGCTACCGGTGCAGGGCTTCGCCTAAGCACTACGATGGTATGATCGAGGTGTGTAACTGTGGAGGGGGGGGGCACCACACACGGTTAAGAGAAACTTGTGTCTTCTAGGGTGCCCCCTGCCCCCATATATAAAGGAGCAAGGGGGAGGCCGACCATCCCCTAGGGCGCGTCCTAAGAGAGGAGTCCTACTAGGACTACTAGTCCTAGTAGGATTCCACCAGAAGGGAGAGAGGGGGAAGGAAGGAGAGGGAGAGGGAGTAGGAAAGGGGGCACCACCCCCCTTCCCTTGTCCTATTCAGACTCCAAGGGGGGGAGGGGGAGGCCTGCCCTAGCTGCCCTCTTCTCTCTCCACTAAGGCCCATGGTCACCCATTAGTTCCCCGGGGGGTTCCGGTAACCCCTCCGGCACTCCGGTTTTATCCCAAACTCCCAGGAACTCTTCCGATGTCCGAATAACATGGTCCAATATATCAATCTTTATGTCTCGACCATTCGAGACTCCTCGTCACGTTCGTGATCTCATCCGGGACTCCAAACAAACTTCGTTCATCAAAAACACATAACTCATAATACATATCATCATCGAACGTTAAGCGTGCGGACCCTACGGGTTTGAAAAACTATGTAGACATGACCGATACACATCTCCAGTCAATAACCAATAGAGGAATCTGGTTGCTCATATTGGCTTCTACATATTCTACGAAGATCTTTATCGTCAAACTGCATAACAACATACATTGTTCCCTTTTTTATCGGTATGTTACTTGCCCAAGATTCGATCGTCGGTGTCATCATACCTAGTTCAATCTCGTTACCGGCAAGTCTCTTTACTTGTTCCGTAATACTTCATCCCGCAACTAACTCATTAGTCACAATGCTTGCAAGGCTTATAGTGATGAGCATTATCGAGAGGGACCATAGATACCTCTCCGAAACACGGAGCGACAAAACTTAATCTCGATCTATGCCAACCCAACAAACACCTTCGGAGACACATGTAGAGCATCATTATAATACCCATTTACGTTGTGACGTTTGATAGCACACAAGGTGTTCCTCTGGTATTCGGGAGTTGCATAATCTCATAGTCTGAGGAACATGTATAAGTCATGAAGAAAGCAGTAGCAATGAAACTGTAACGATCATAATGCTAAGCTAATGGATGGGTCATGTCCATCACATAATTCTCCTAATGATGTGATCCCATTCATCAAATGACAACACATGTCTATGGTTAGGAAACATAACCATCTTTGATCAACGAGCTACTCAAGTAGAGGCATACTAGGGACAATATGTTTTGTGTATGTATTCAGACATGTACTAAGTTTCCTGTTAATACAATTCTAGCATGAATAATAAACATTTATCATAATATAAGTAAATATAAGTAACAACTTTATTATTGCATCTAGGTCATATTTCCTTCAGTCTCCCACTTGCACTAGAGTCAATAATCTAGTTCACATCGCCATGTGATTTAACACTAATAGTTCACAACTGTATGTGATTAACACCCATAGTTCACATCGCCATGTGCACAACAACCAATGGGTTTACTAGAGTCAATAATCTAGTTCACATTGCCATGTTATTAACACCCAAAGAGTACTAAGGTGTGATCATGTTTTGCTTATCAGAGAAGTTTAGTCAACGGGTCTCTCACATTCAGAGCCGCATGTATTTTGCAAATATTATATGTCTACAATGCTCTGCATGGAGCTACTCCAGCTAATTGCTCCCACTTTCAATATGTATCGAGATTGAGACTTAGAGTCATCTGGATCGGTATAAAAGCTTGCATCGACGTAACTCTTTACGATGAACTCTTTATCACCCCCATCACCGAGAAACATTTCCTAAGTCCTCACTAAGGATAATTTTGACCACTGTCCTATGATCTACTCCTAGATCACTATTGTACCCCCTTGCCAAACTCATGGCAAGGTACACAATAGGTCTAGTACACAGCATAGCATACTTTATAGAACCTATGACTGAGGCATAGGGAAATGACTTTCATTCTCTTTCTATCTTCTACCGTGGTCGGGCTTTGAGTCTTACTCAACTTTACACCTTATAACACAGGCAAGAACTCTTTCTTTGACTGATCCATTTTGAAATTTTTCAAAAACTTTATCAAGGTATTTACTCATTGAAAAATCTTATCAAGCGTCCTGATCTATCTCTATAGATCTTGATGCCCAATATGTAAGCAGCTTCTCCGAGGTCTTTCATTGAAAAACTCTTATTTAGGTATCCCTTTATGCTATCCAGAAATTCTATTTCATTTCCCATCAACAATAATATCATCCACATATAATATTACAAATACTACAGAGCTCCCACTCACTTTCTTGTAAATACAGGCTTCTCCAAAAGTCTGTATAAAACCATATGCTTTGATCACACAATCAAAGAGTTTATTCCAACTCTGAGAGGCTTGCACCAGTCCATAAATGGATCGCTGGAGCTTGCACACTTTGTTAGCACCCTTTGGATCGACAAAACCTCCTAGTTGCATCATATACAACTCTTCTTTAAGAAATATCCATTTAAGGAATGCAGTTTTGACATCCATTTGCCATATTTCATAAAATATGGCAATTGCTAACATGATTCGGACGGATTTAAGCATCGCTACAATTGAGAAAATCTCATTGTAGTCAACACTTTGGACTTGTTGAAAACCTTTTGCGACAAGTCAAGCTTTGTAGATTGTAACACTACTATCAGTGTCCGTCTTCCTCTTGAAGATCCATTTATTTAATATGGCTTGCCGATCATCGAGCAAGTCCACCGAAGTCCACACTTTGTTCTCATATATGGATCCCATCTCAGATTTCCTGGCCTCAAGCCATTTCGCGGAATATGGGCTCATCATCACTTCTTCATACTTTGTAGGTTCACCATGGTCTAGTAACATGACTTCCAGAGCAGGATTACCGTACCACTCTGACGCGGATCTCACTCTGGAAGACCTATGAGGTTCGGTAGTAACTTGATCTAAAGTTTCATGATCATCATCATTAGCTTCCTCACTAATTGGTGTAGAAATCACTAGAACTTATTTCTATGATGAACTACTTTCCAATAAGGGAGAAGGAACAATTACCTCATCAAGTTCTACTTTCCTCCCACTCACTTCTTTCGAGAGAAACTCCTTCTCTAGAAAGGATCCATTCTTGGCAACAAAGATTTTTCCTTCGGATATGTGATAGAAGGTGTACCCAACAGTTTCCTTTGGGTATCCTATGAAGATGCACTTCTCCTATTTGGGTTCGAGCTTATCAGGTTGAAGCTTTTTCACATAAGCATTGCAGCCCCAAACTTTAAGAAATGACAACTTTGGTTTTTTGCCAAACCACAGTTCATAAGGCGTCGTCTCAACGGATTTTGATGGTGCCCTATTTAAAGTGAATGCAGCCGTCTCTAAAGCATAACCCCAAAATGATAGCGGTAAATTAGTAAGAGACATCATAGATTGCACCATATCCAATAAAGTACGGTTACGATGTTTGAACACACCATTTCGCTGTGGTGTTCTAGGTGGCGTAAGTTGTGAAACTATTCCACATTGTTTCAAATGAAGACCAAACTCATAACTCAAATATTCACCTCCACGATCACATCGTAGAAACTTTATTTTCCTGTTACGATGATTTTCCTCTTCACTATGAAATTCTTTGAACTTTTGAAATGTTTCAGACTTATGCTTCATTAATTAGATATAACCATATCTTCTCAAATCATCTATGAAGGTAAGAAAATAACGATACCCTCTACGAGCCTCAACACTCATTGGACCGCATACATCAGTATGTATTATTTCCAATAAGTCAGTGGCTCGTTCCATTGTTCTGGAGAACGGACTTTTAGTCATCTTGCCCATGAGGCACAGTTCACAAGCACCAAGTGATTCATAATCAAGTGATTCCAAAAGTCCATCAACATGGAGTTCCTTCATGCACTTTACATTGATATGACTCAAACGGCAGTGCCACAAATAAGTTGCACTATCATTATCAACTTTGCATCTTTTGGCTTTAATATTATGAACATGTGTATCATCAAGATCGAGATTCAACAAAAATAGAGCACTCAGCAAGGGTGCATGACCATAAAAGATATTACTCATATAAATGGAACAACCATTATTATTTGATTTAAATGAATAACCTTCTCGCATCAAACAAGATCCAGATATAATGTTCATGCTCAACGCTGGCACCAAATAACAATTATTCATGTCTAAAACTAATCCCGAAGGTAGATGTAGAGGTAGCATGCCGACGGCGATCACATCGACCTTGGAACGATTTCCCACGTGCATCGTCACCTCGTCCTTAGCCAATCTCCGTTTAATCTGTAGCCCCTGTTTCGAGTTGCAAATATGAGCAATAGAACCAGTATCAAATAACCAGGCGCTACTACGAGCATTAGTAAGGTACACATTAATAACATGTATATCAAATATACATTTCACTTTGCTGTCCTTCTTATCTGCCAAATACTTGGGGCAGTTTCGCTTCCAGTGACCAGTCCCTTTGTAGTAGAAGCACTCAGTTTCAGGCTTAGGTCCAGACTTGGGTTTCTTCTCCTAAGCAGCAACATTCTTGCCGTTCTTCTTGAAGTTCCCCTTCTTCCCTTTGCCCTTTTTCTTGAAACTAGTGGTCTTGTTGACCATCAGCACTTGATGCTCCTTCTTGATTTCTACCTCCACAGCCTTTAACATTGCGAAGAGCTCGGGAATAGTCTTGTTCATCCCTTGCATATTATAGTTCATCACAAAGCCTTTATAGCTTGGTGGCAGTGATTTAAGAACTCTGTCAATGACACTATCATCAGGAAGATTAACTCCCAGCTGAGTAAAGTGGTTATGGTACCCAAACATTGTGTTCACTGACAGAACTATTCTCCTCCATTTTGCAGCTGTAGAACTTGTTGGAGACTTCATATCTCTCAACTCGGGCATTTGCTTGAAATATTAACTTCAACTCTTGGAACATCTCATATGCTCCATGACGTTGAAAACGTCTTTGAAGTCCCGATTCTAAGCCGTAAAGCATGGTACACTGAACTATCGAGTAGTCATCAGCTTTGCTTTGCCAGAGGTTCTTAATGCCATCAGTAGCATCTGCAGCTTGCCTTGCACCCAGCGGTGCTTCCAGGACGTAACTCTTCTGTGCAGCAATGAGGATAATCCTCAAGTTACGGACCCAGTCCGTGTAATTTCTGCCATCATCTATCAACTTAATTTCTCTAGGAACGCATTAAAATTCAAAGGAACGGTAGCACAGGCCATTGATCTACAATAACATAGACATGCAAAATAACTATCAGGACTAAGTTCATGATAAATTAAAGTTCAATTAATCATATTACTTAAGAACTCCCACTTAATATACATCCCTTTAGTCATGTAAATGATCACATGATCCAAATCAACTAAACCATGTCTGATCATCATGTGAGATGGAGTAGCTTTCAATTGTGAACATCACTATGTTGATCATATCTACTATATGATTCATGTTCGTCCTTTCGGTCTCAGTGTTCCGAGGCCATATCTGTGTATGCTAGGCTCGTCAAGTTTAACCTAAGTATTCTGCATGTGCAAAACTGGCTTGCACCCGTTGTATGTGAATGTAGAGCTTATCACACCCGATCATCATGTGGTGTCTCGGCACGATGAACTGTAGCAACGGTGCATACTCAGGGACAACACATATACCTTGAAATTTAGTAAGGGATCATCTTATAATGCTACCGCCCTACTAAGAAAAATAAGATACGTAAAAGATAAACATCACACACAATCAAAATATGTGACATGATATGGCCATCATCATCTTGTGCTCATGATCTCCATCACTGAAGCATCATCATGATCTACATCGTCACCGGCGTGACACTTTGATCTCCATCATAGCATCATTATCGTCTCGCCAACTATTGCTTCTACGAATATCGCTACCGCTTAGTGATAAAGTAAAACAATTGCATGGAGATTGCATTGCATACAATAAAGCGACAACCATATGGCTCCTGCCAGTTGCCGATAACTTTGTAACAAAACATGATCATCTCATACAACAATTTATATCACATCATGCCTTGACCATATCACATCACAGCAAGCCCTGCAAAAATAGTTAGACGTCCTCTACTTTGTTGTTGCAAGTTTTACGTGGCTGCTACGGGCTTCTAGCAAGAAGCATTCTTACCTACGCATCAAAAGCACAATGATTTTTCCTCAAGTGTGTTGTTTTAACCTTCAACAAGGACCGGCCATAGTCAAACTTGATTCAACTAAAGTTGGAGAAACAGACACTCGCCAGCCACCTATCTGCAAAAGCACGTCGATAGAACCAGTCTCATGAACGTGGTCATGTAATGTCGGTCCGGGCCGCTTTATCCAACAATATCGCCGAATCAAAGTAAGACGTTGGTGGTAAGCAGTATGACTATTATCGCCCACAACTCTATGTGTTCTACTCGTGCATATAACATCTGCGCATAAACCTGCTCTGATATCACTGTTGGGGAACATAGTAATTTCAAAAAAATTCCTATGATCACGCAAGATCTATATAGGTGATGCATAGCAACGAGAGGGGAGAGTGTGTCCACGTACCCGTATAGACCGAAAGCGGAAGCGTTTCAATAATGCGGTTGATGTAGTCAAATTTCTTCGCGATCCAACCGATCAAGTACCGAACATATGACACCTCCATGTTCAGCACATGTTCCGTCAGCATGACGTCGTGGCAACGGTGATGATGATGCACTTCAACTCGATGACGTCCCTCATGCTCTTCGCCTAAGCACTATGATAGTATGATCGAGGTGTGTAACTGTGGAGGGGGGCACCGCACACGGTTAAGAGAAACTTGTATATTCTAGGGTGCCCCCTACCCCCGTATATAAAGGAGCAAGGGGGGAGGCCGGCCGGCCCCTAGGGCGCGCCCCAAGAGAGGAGTCCTACTAGGGCTACTAGTCCTAGTAGGATTCCACCACAAGGGAGAGAGGGGGAAGGAAGGAGAGGGAGAGGGAGTAGGAAAGGGGGCATCGCCCCCCTTCCCTTGTCCTATTCAGACTCCAAGGGGGGGGGCCTGCCGTGGCTGCCCTCCTCTCTCTCCACTAAGGCCCATGGTGGCCCATTAGTTCCCTCGGGGGTTCCCGTAACCCCTCCGGCACTCCGGTTTTATCCGAAACTTCTCGGAACTCTTCTGGTGTCCGAATAACATGGTCCAATATATCAATATTTATGTATAGACCATTTCAAGACTCCTCGTCACGTCCGTGATCTCATCCGGGACTCTGAACAAACTTCGGTCATCAAGAACACATAACTCATAATACATATCATCATCGAACGTTAAGCATGTGGACCCTATGGGTTCGAGAACTATGCAGACATGACCGAGACACATCTCCGGTCAATAAACAATAGCGGAACCTGGATGCTCATATTGGCTCCTACATATTCTACGAAGATCTTTATCGGTCAAACCGCATAACAACATATGTTGTTCCCTTTATCATGGGTATGTTACTTGCCTGAGATTCGGTCATCGGTATCATCATACCTAGGTCAATCTCGTTACCGGCAAGTCTCTTTACTCATTCTGTAATACTTCATCCTGCAACTAACTCATTAGTCACAACGCTTGCAAGGCTTATAGTGATGAGCATTACTGAGAGGGCCCAGAGATACCTCTCCAAAACACGGAGTGGCAAATCCTAATCTCGATCTATGCCAACCCAACAAACACCTTCGGAGACACCTGTAGAGCATCTTTATAATCACCCATTTACATTGTGACGTTTGATAGCACACAAGGTGTTCCTCCGGTATTCGGGAGTTGCATAATCTCATAATCTGAGGAACATGTATAAGTCATGAAGAAAGCAGTAGCAATGAAACTGTGATGATCATAATGCTAAGCTAATGGATGGGTCATGTCCATCACATCATTCTCCTAATGATGTGATCCCATTCATCAAATGACAACACATGTCTATGGTTGGAGACATAACCATCTTTGACTAACGAGCTAGTCAAGTAGAGGCATACTAGGGACAATATGTTTTGTGTATGTATTCACACATGTACTAAGTTTCCGGTTAATACAATTCTAGCATGAACAATAAACATCTATCATGATATAAGGAAATATAAATAAAAACTTTATTATTGCCTCTAGGGCATATTTCCTTCAATTGGCCCCCCTTTTATTTTGTGCCAATTTTTGACCAAAAAGTTAACTAACAAAATTCAAGCACTACAACCAAAGTTTCTGTTTTTGCACTGCACAAACCAAACAAGCAATCTAATCATCCTAAAGGCAAATCTTGGCACTTTATTTTTATAGTACAAAGGATTTGTACAAGGGGATAATTATTTTTGTTGAGAAGTTTCTGTAATCAAGGTTCACAAAGTTTCCATGGGCATGAACAAAGTTCAAGGGTAGCTCCCACTTCAACAATGCTCGTCTTTCGCACTTTCGCTTTTCTTTTTGAAAAGTTTTAGGTTACTGTGTATATTTTTTTTGTTTTTATAAACTTTTTATAAGCACACAATAGAAAAAATGACTCTATAAAACATCCGGGTTGTCTCCCTAGCAGCACTTTCTTTAAAGCCATTAAGCTAGGCATATAGTGCTCAAGTAATGGATCCATCTAGATCCCAAGGTATATCAAAGCCAATTATAATTAACAATGATTTTTGATTTAGCAATGAGCACAAAGTAACATATATCATGCACAAACAAAGTCAAACTCTCTTCCTAGACATCGGCATGTCATAAAAACAATTCAAGCACATGAAGTAAAGGCCAATGCATAGTATAAATAGTTTCTTGCAATTTTATCTTATTGGAAACGTAGAGAGGCGGAGATGTAGTTCCTCTCTCATAATAATTACAAGTAGGAGCAGCAAGCACATGCATATTATATTTATCAAAATCATCATGTGCAAGTAGAACGCAATCCATCAATATAGTCCTCAATAAGTGCAAATTTCTCCGATATAGTGTAGTTGGGAGAATTCAAAAGGATAATAGGACTATCATGCGTGGGTGCAATAGCAACAATTTCATTCTTAACATAAGGAACTATAGCAAGTTCATCTCCATAAGCATAATTCATAATGGCATCATGGCCACAAGCATAGCAAGCATCAAGTTCATCAAAAAGGGACATTTCAAACGAATCCAAGGGATCATAGCAATCATCATAGCAATCATCCTTCGATAAGCACGAAGGGAAATTAAACAATGTATGAATTGAAGAGTTACTCTCATTAGAAGGGCATGGGTAGCTAATCCGCTCTTCCTCCTTTTGTTCTTCGCTCTCCTCGTCATCTTTTTCATCTAATGAGCTCACAGTGTCATCTTCTTCTTCCATATATTCCTGCAAAATATTAGTATCTTCTTGGACAACAGGGACTTTCTCAATAAATGCATCAATATCGAAAGTATATTCATAATTCTGATAGCAATATTTAAGTTAAGCATAATTTTCAGGTCTGTAAACATCATCACCATAATTTTCACACTTTTCAAACAAAGATTCAATTTCATAAGCACCCTTAAAAGCAACGAATTCTTCTATTTGTTCCACATCACAACAATCATATATACCATTAGCATAAGAAGCCAAGGTTTTATTATCACTAAATTTACATGAAAAGGGAAGGTGTGGATCGAGCCTTCATCCTAGCACTACTGTCCATTGGATATCATCTATAATGCACCAGATTTTGCCACATGTACAATCTAGAAGACTCCATGGTTGAACTTAAGCATAATGCACAAACCTCAAAGCACAAGCACTTCTCCTTTGTTCTAGAATCTTCCGTATCATAATTGCCCAAATTTTTTCTACATGAATTGCCATTATTTGTTTTTTACTTTATGCTTTACAACACACAATTCCATGAATCTTAAAATAGATTAGCTTTTTTATAAAAACTAATTGATTTTGAATGAGATGAACTATAAGAATTAAATGAACATCTACATCATGCATATATGACTCACAACTTACATGCTATAATGTGGTATTTATTTATAATTTGGTTGCCAAGTCTCATGCGTGCTATGCACATGTACCTTACTAGTCTAAATGATGTTTGTTTGTGTGTGTGTGTGTGTGTGTGTTGTTCGTGTTAAACACATTGCACGTAGTATCATACATGGTTTAGATTCCGAACATCTAGCTAGAGCATACACGTACTATAATTTGAATTCAACATAAAATGGATAATTATATTTGAATTTGAGATCGTACATACATGTAGTTCATATTTATATAGGAATTTACTACTCCTATATTAATGTAATGTGTTGTGAAGATAATATTTAGATGGTTGTATAACTAACCCGAGTACAACCCATTCAAATAGGGAAAATGTATTCAAATTTAGTCCATATGCTAGACAACACAAATTGTTTTTTTATTGTTGAGGGAAGTGCGAATTGATGTGGTACTATTGATGTCTACTATGCAACCTTCTTCTTGTAGACGCTGTTGGGCCTCCATGTGTGGAGGTTTGTAGGACAGTAGCAAATTTCCCTCAAGTGGATGACCTAAGGTTTATCAATCCATGGGTGGTGTAGGATGAAGATGGTCTCTCTCAAACAACCCTGCAACCAAATAACAAAGATTCTCTTGTGTCCCCAACACACCCAATACAATGGTAAATTGTATAGGTGCACTTGTTCGGCGAAGTGACGGTGATACAAGTGCAATATGGATGGTAGATAAAGGTATTTGTAATCTGAAATTATAAAAACAGCAAGGTAGCAAGTGATAAAAGTGAGCATAAACGGTATTGCAATGGTAGGAAACAAGGCCTAAGGTTCATACTTTCACTAGTGCAAGTTCTCTCAACAATAATAACATAATTGGATCATATAACTATCCCTCAATATGCAACAAAGAGTCACTCCAAAGTCACCAATAGCGGAGAACAAACGTAGAGATTATGGTAGGGTACGAAACCACCTCAAAGTTATCCTTTCTGATCTATCTATTCAGGAGTCCGTAGTAAAATAACATGAAGCTATTCTTTCCGTTCGATCTATCATAGAGTTCATACTGGAATAACACCTTAAGACACAAATCAACCAAAACCCTAAAGTCACCTAGATACTCCATTGTCACCTCAAGTATCCATGGGCATGATTATATGATATGCATCACACAATCTCAGATTCATCTATTCAACCAACATAAAGTACTTCAAAGAGTGCCCCAAAGTATCTACCGGAGAGTCAAGACAAAAACGTGGCCAACCCCTATGCATAAGTTCACAAGGTCACTGAACCCACAAGTTGATCACCAAAACATACATCAAGTGAATCACGTGAATATCCCATTGTCATCGCAGATAAGCACGACAAGACATACATCAAGTGTTCTCAAATCCTTAAAGACTCAATCCGATAAGATAACTTCAAAGGGAAAACTCAATCCATTACAAGCGAGTAGAGGGGGAGAAACATCATAAGATCCAACTATAATAACAAAGCTCGTGGTACATCAAGATCGTGCCAAATCAAGAACACGAGAGAGAGAGAGATCAAACACATAGCTACTGGTACATACCGTCAGCCCCGAGGGTGAACTACTCCCTCCTTGTCATGGAGAGCGCTGGGATGATGAAGATGGCCACCGGTGAGGGATCCCCCCTCCGGCAGGGTGCGGGAACAGGGTCCCGATTAGTTTTTGGTGGCTATAGAGGCTTGCAGCGGCGAAACTCCCGATATATTGTGCTCCTCGATGTTTTTAGGGTATATGGACATATATAGGCAAAAGAAGTCGGTCAGGGGAGCCACGAGGGGCCCATGCGGGTGGGGGCGCGCCCAGGGGGGTAGGGCGTGCCTCCCTGCCTTGTGGCCACCTCGAAGCTTCCCTGACTTCAACTCCAAGTCTCTTGGATTGCTTCCGTTCCAAAAATAACTCTCCCGAAGGTTTCATTCCGTTTGGAGTCCGTTTGATATTCCTTTTCTTCGAAACACTGAAATAGGCAAAAAAACAACAATATGGGTTGGGCCTATGGTTAATAGGTTAGTCCCAAAAATAATATAAAAGTGTATAATAAAGCCCATTAAAAATCTAAAATAGATAATATAATAGCATGAATACTTTATAAATTATAGATACGTTGGAGACATATTATCAGCATCCCCAAGCTTAATTCCTGCTCGTCCTCGAGTAGGTAAATGATAAAAGAAATAATTTGTGAAGTGTGAATGCTAGCAGGTGTGTCGGTGTTCTGGGAACGAGGGTCCCCAGACTTGCCTGCCTGCGGCCTGCGGCGTGGCTCTAATGGTGGCCCAATGCGGCCCATCTTCGTTTGCTCGAGCTCAAGACCCTCGCGAGGGGCCAAGCCTCGCTGGGCGGATGACGGAAGGCTTCCTCAGGGACGGCCTCGCCAGGCAAGCTTGCGAGGAGGCAGAGAGATCAAGGCAAGGGTACCTCGCGAGGTGCTCGTGACGCAAGCCATGACGATCGAGACCAGGCGGGCGCCGGGCGGGTGCCGGCCTGTGCAGTGTCCTTGTTTCCTCTTTGGTGCAAGGGGGGCAATCACAGGCGTGGAGTACCGAGGCGTCAAGTAAAGGTTACCATATTAGTGCAACGAGACCAAGACCAGCGGAGCGGCAGGACAGAGGTCACCATGGAGCCCAAGACGGCGTCATCGCCAGTGCCTTTAGCAGCCGAAGACCAACTTTAGTCAAGATAAGTTGTACTAGATGTTCCCCTTCAAAATCCCGCCATTGTGGAATCCCTTCCCGCTCAATATTTGGGAAGAGGACTAGGGCCTCTATATATAGGGATAGCCACCACGGTAGGAGGGAGAGAGATCTGATCTAGAGCCACGGGGGCAGAGCAACTCCTCTCCCAGCACACCACCACAAGAACACCCCTCGCGAGGCTGTTCTCCCTCTGTACTGTTCATCATCAGCCCCTGAGGCAATCCACCACACCACAAACTAGAGTAGGGTATTACACCACAACGGTGGCCCGAACTAGTATAAACCTTCTATCCCTTGTGTTGTTCATCCAGTAGCTTAGATCCTCAGCAAGGCGTTGGGATGTGGATCGGTAGGGGAAAGATCTTCGCGTGCACCCCAGAATTCGAACCTTAAGGGTTTTGCCGAAACCCAACATCCGACATTTGGCAAACATGAAGGCCGCTCTCACGGTGGCTCGAGAGCTGCTATGGTGCAGACTGCAGGAAAGCGGCCATGACGTGCTGTTGGAGCATGTTATCGAGCTCCTAGATGCCGCTGCCTCAGGAGCACCTCCGTTCTGCGTCCAGCTACCACCCAGGCCCCGGGCGGTTCATATGGCGGGCCCAACCGTGCCCGCGTGACCCCGTGCATACCTCAAGGCCTCATCAGCACCAGCTTGGTCGCCAACGCTGGACGACAGGTCACGCCAGCACCGCTTCTGGCAAGCGAGGGGATGCGCACCACTGCCTACGACTCAGGTGGGCCGTCATGCTACCACCCCCAAGATGGCGCTTCGGGCCGGATCACATGGCGCGTGGGGCACTGCGGTGAGGCCCTCGGGGCGGCGACCCCGGGGGCTTATATGCCCCACATGGTGGGTCAAGAGTACGCACTGGAATAAGACCATGGCTCATTCCTCGGGACAAGCTGGGGGGAGGAGATGCCAGAAGATGAGCCCTTTCAGGAACCCCAGGGGAGCCACGACAACCGCGCCAGTGGCGGCAGCTATCGGGTACCGCTAATTCCTCAGGAGCAAGCTTATGGTAACCATGGGTCGCAGGAGGTACAGGTCTCCACAGTAGATGACTGCCCCAATGTGCTCAGAGCAAGGTGTTCCTAGGAGGTAGGCCCTCTGCCGGGGAGGTGCCTCAGGGCCTACCCCCGACAGAGGACTCGTGATCGTCGAGGGAACCGCTGGCAACCGCTCTACCCCATTGGCGTCGTCCTTGGTTTCCGGTCGCCGTCGATGGCGGTATAGTGTGGCGCAAGGCGGGCCCCTCGTCTGGTGATATGAAGCAAGACCGGTACCTGTGAAGAAGGCCCAGTGCCTGTGAAGCTCGCCGTCCGTGACACTCTCACGTAATAATGAGTTGGGGCTGTACATGCCCCGGAGTCTCCGGAGAGCTGCCCTCGGGCCTCGGGGGCTCCCACCCACGCCCAGTGGTAGCACTTAGCTCCACGCTGGTGAGAAGACGTCAAAGACTAGACTAGATGCTGGACGCGGCCTTTGCCTTTTTCCTTTTTTCTCTGTTGTCGAACTTCTCTGCTTTGAATTTAAGTTAAACTTGAGCTTGAGATTTGCATGAGTTTGTGTGTGTGTGTGTGTGTGGGGGG
>NC_041385.1:653774205-653781738 GCF_002162155.2 Triticum dicoccoides
TGTTTTGCCTCGTTCGAGAAAATTCTTGTGTTCTGGTTTTGGCCCTATGTCCAAAGTTAGCACCAGTTGCCTCCCCCTCGCGAGCCCCTCGCGAGCCGCGCCGGGCCAAGCACGCAAACACTCCGGACCGTAGTCGCCGCACACTCTCAGGAGGCTCCCAATGCAAGGCCAACAGATTCCCCCAGAGGGCGCTCGGAACACCGCGGCTCCCTGCAAACTTGCTCGACACCAGTCCGAGCCAAAGGTAAACCAGGTCAACTAACTCACCACGGGGTCAGTGGCCCAGCAGGAACACACGCATGGTATTACATCCGCAAGCATGCTGGAGACAATCCTTTTACACGAGGGGCTTCCCCTCCCAAAATGCTCTTACGACTTTCAGGGCCGCGCCCAGGCTTTTTCTGTGCAGGGTAAACAACAAAGGAGGCGTAGGATCAATCAGACATGTCGCTCACTTCGTCCTCTAGGACACCTCCGGACGCGTCGCTGGCGTCACCATCACCATCGCTACCGTCACCATCACCCTCATCAGCGCCATGCTCGCCGCCATCCACCACGTCACCTTCATCTGCAGCCACGACCACGCCATCATCATTAGAAGCAAAGGCGCTAACGAGGGCATCCACGTTGTCCTCTATCCACTGCGCCAGATTGCCCCAGATGACTATGGGCACCGGAGCGATGACGACATCAAAATCGAAGTGGGGATCTCTATCCTGAAGATGGCTGAAGACACGGGAGAATGCACGCCCGAGCAGGACTCGGCTCCTCTCCTCAACAAGCTGGCGGGCCCTGTTGGAGAGATTCTCCAGATGCGTCACCACATCCATGAAGAACTGGAGATTGCCGGCATAGTTGGTCACGTGAGGCTCCTCAGCATCTGCCTCACAGATGTGGCCCAGGGCCGCATTGGCCCTTTCCCTGAGCGTTCGAAGCATAGGACCATGCACATGCTCCAGAGTCTACCGCTGGTAGATCTCGTCCTTGTTTCACCGCGCAATGGCCTCGGCATCATCGACCCTCCGTTGGAGAAGAAGCATCCGCGTTAGCCATGCCTAAAGCGGCCGCGTTGGCCTGAGCATGCTGCACCGCTTCAGCCAGCTTGGCCCTGAGAGCAGCAGTCCTGCCTGCAGCCTTGGCCTAGACCAGCTCCAACCTCTCTGCATACTCACACGCAAGACCCAAGTGGGATCCTGCCACGCGGCGGTCGATCTCTTTTTGGACCCAGGCCTCCCGCGCGCCGACATCGTCCTCCGCTTGGGTCACCTGCGCTCCTCGTCTCCAACCGTTCAAGATCAAGGTTGCGCTCGGCAGCCTCCAGTTTCAGCGCTTCCTCGCGCCTCAGGAGCTCCTCCTCTTCAACGGGTGCTCCCTTCAGCAATGCCAGTGCAGCCTGGCGCAGTTCCACTTGCTGCTCCAGGGAATTGCACCAGGCTTGGAGCTCCCACGCGCGCTCCTCTGCAACCTCACATCGTCGGTCTGCCTCCTGGGCCTCCTCAACGGCTTGAGAGAAGGCCTTATGCGAGGCCGCCAGAGATGCTTCGGCCTTTGCATTGTCAAGATCATGCTGGTGACGTGCAAGACTGACGGCCACCTTCAGTCTGCGCCTCTCCTCAGCCAGTTGTAGGCCTTCGGCTTCGAGACGCGCATCCTCGCCCACGAGCTCTACACCGAGCTGGCTCACCGCATGCGTCGCCTTCTGAAGAAACTCTCGGCGGACAGCGCTATGCTCCCGCGTGCGCCGGAGCACGTCGTCAGCATCGTCCTCCACCATCGGCATCGGCGGAGGGCCCTGAGTGGACCACCCCCTCTTGGCGGGGGGCTGGGGGCTGGCACCCCAATGATTGCCGGACGGGCGCCGTGAGGGACCCGGCCCGGCACCGATCCATTCCCTGAAGTGGAGCCCAGGATCGACTTCAACCATTCGCCATCCACGATCAGGGGAGGAGCACGGGGCAAGCTGGTTGTGCCCCAAGAAAGCCCGCGAAGAAAGAGCGGCAAGCGCACAAGCTCAAGGCACACCGCGGGACGGCCTGCCTCTCCAGCCGGACACGCGTCAGGGGTGGTGCTAGAGCTCGGGACGCTCAAGGTCAGCGATGAAGACGAAGCCTGAGGAGGCGGCTCCTTGGCCGGCTCCGCGAGCTCGGCAGGAAGGGTCCTAAAGGGCCACAATCAGCGGAAGGAACGACGAAACAAGGAATTATGGGAGAGAGGGACTTACTCGTCCATGGCGAAGTACTTCCTGCACTTCAATGGGCGACAAGGGCGATCATTGCCACCCGAAGTCTCCTTCCTCTTGCGGAGGGCCTCGAAGTCTATGCGGAACCGGCCTAAGCTCTCGATAGTTAGAGCTTTTCCACCAGCCATATATTGCATGTAGTGATAGCCTTTATTCTATTCATTACTCTATGTGTTACCTTGCCAGCATATTCCATGTGCTGACCCATTTCGGGCTGCAACATATCATGTTGCAGACTTTTCAGATGACGAGTAAGGAGCTATAGGTCGTTGTCGTTCACTTAGCTATGCCGTTGGAGTTGATGGACTCACATTATCTTCCAAGCCTTCTGCTGTTATTGTTTTAGATGGCCTTAAGCCATATTATTGTAATAAGTTCTCTTTTGAGACATTCGATGTAATAAGTGTGTGATTGCAACTCTGTTATAAATCCTCGAGTATTGTGCGTGTCAGCATTACCGATCCAGGGATGACACTGATGCACAGAGACTGGACTGTTTGAGGTCTGATCGCTACAAGATGGTATCAGAGCACACGCTGACTGTAGGACACGACCACTAAGCTAAGACCATAGTACACTCTTCTCTACTCATTTCTGACTCCTCTCCCTTTTCTACTCTATAGGATGGCTGATGCAAGGAACAAGTTTACCAAACCGGATGAAGATACACCTTTTGGACGACACTTGAAGGAAGTCACTAGGTACATGAACATAGGAATACCAAGCTTCACAGGACCTACATCGCCACTTTACTAGAAGAGGAGCATTTGATGATTCAAGTTCAAGTTCCAGGAAGGACGTTCATGCCAGTCACCGAGCCCATAGAGTTTTCCTTTGATGCACCAACACGGAGTCTAGGAAAGAGCATGGCAGCCCACATCGCCGAGATGAGCAATAAGATATGATCAGCACTAGGAGGGACAGGTCCATTGCAACTTTCATCTAGGACTTAAACCAGCACATTCGTCGCCAGGAGAACCAGATGTGTACAAGCATGATAGATCTAAAGAATGCAATGATCAAGATTTCGGAGCTAGAGGAAGAACTCAAGTCTACATGCGATGGATATGAGGATGAAATGACGATACTAGTGGAGAAGAATGACGACCTGACGAGGAAGCTAGGAGTGTACATGGGAGACCCCGCGCCAGGAGGAGATGACGACGAATCCAAGGACTACATCAACATCGATGACACCGACTCAGACCCCGACGATAGTGATGATGACTATGTTGATGAAGCTGGAGCAGATATTATAGAATCTTCCACGGATCAAACTTTCTAGTCGACCACCATATCAGTAGTAGTATTCCCCCATGTATATAGTATAGTCCAAGCACTTTTGTAACGATAGTTAGACTGATTGTATGCCCTTGTTTGAATTGATTGAAGTGATATTGATTGTGTTTGTCTCATGTGCATATGGGTAGTGTTTTCGCCTTTAGCCCTCATTCTATTCTGTTTTCTCATCTTTTCTAAACCTCTCAGATGCCTCCGAGACGTGACAATGGATTTGCTTTCCCACTGGAGCTCACCAAGTTGATCCAGCAGCAGAATACCCTGATGCAGCTACTAGTCTAGAATCAGAACCAAGGCAACAACAACAACCCACCACCACCACCACATGTTGATCACTTAGCCCGTTTCCTAAGGTTGAATCTGCCGGTGTTCTCCAGTAGCACCGAGCCGATTGTTGCAGATGATTGGCTCCGCAAGATTGGAAGGGAGCTGACCACTTCAGGATGCACAGATGCGGAGAGAGTGCGTTTTGCCACACACCAGCTTGATGGACCCGCAACATCATGGTGGGAGAATTTCACAACCACTTACCCATTGACAATGTTACATGGGACTAGTTCCAGTAGGCTTTCTGCACTGCCCATGTTTCAGCAGGAGCTATGGCCATGAAGAAGCGTGAGTTTTGTAACTTGCGCCAAGGAGGACGCACAGTGGTCCAGTATGTGGATGATTTTAGTAAGTTAGCATGTTATGCCCCGCACGACATTGCTATAGATGCTGCTAAGCAGGAGAAGTTTCTGGAAGGACTGAATGATGAGTTGAGCATGTAGTTGATGGTGGAAACCTTCAACAACTAACAGGAGTTGGTAGCTAGAGCTCTTATGATTGAAGGGAAGCAGCAGCAGATAGACAGCCGCAAGAAAAGTATGGACAAGGGAAGTACAATTCTGGAGCTCAGTAGAGACCCCGTTTTACCCCAAACTTGGGAGGACACATTCACCATAACCATGGATGCCATAATTCTAATGGAGGGATTCCGCATAACCATAGTGGCCCCAAGAATGGGAATGGGAATGGAGGAAGCAACGGCCAGAACCATTCCAACCTAGCAACGCCCGCCAGGAAGGATGTAAGTCACATTACTTGTTTCAAGTGCGGAAGAATGGACATTACGCCACGGAGTGTTCTGCAGCAAAGAATGGAAATGGGAATGGAAGCTCTACGAAGAAGCCTAACCCTTTCAACAGGGGACAAGTGAACCATGTTAGCGTGGAGGAGGTTGAAGCACAGCCAGATGCAATAATAGGTAAGTTTTTGGTTAAGTCATTTACTACAATCGTTCTTTTTGATCTGGTGCATCGCATTCATACATATCAAGGGGATTTGTGGATAAGTATGAGTTGCCAACCCAAGCCCTTAGGCCACCCATGTTAGTGACCTCACCAGGAGCAGAGTATGTGGCCAGTCTATGGTGTGATCGTTACCTTTAAGGATTGGTAATTACGTGTACCCCTCAGACCTAATAGTATTGGAGTCACAAGGACTGGATGTAATATTAGGCATGGATTGGTTATCAAAGTATGGAGGGAACATTGACTGCACCAGTAAGTCAATTTTGCTCACTACCCCAGAGGGAAGTAGGATTAACTATGTATCCCGGCATATGCCGAAGAGGACTCAAGTGAATTCCTCATCAGGAGTTGTACAGGAGGAAGTACCAGTGGTGAAGGATTACCCAGATGTATTTCTGGAGGAGTTGCCAGGCATGCCACCGGATAGAGACATTGAGTTTCTGATTGAACTTTTGCCAGGCACCGGGCGATTATCTAAGAGACCGTATCGGATGCCCGCACATGATTTGGAGGAGATTAAGAAGCAGATTAAGGAGTTATTGGATAAAGGTTTTATTCGACCAAGTTCATCACCTTGGGGATGTCCAGTACTTCTAGTGGAGAAGAAGGATGGATCGTTAAGGATGGTTGTTGATTATCGTGCGTTGAATGAAGTGACAATCAAGAACAAATACCTGCTGCCGATGATCAATGATTTGTTTGACCAGTTGCAAGGAGATAAAGTATTTTCCAAGATCGATCTGCGATCAGGATACCATCAGCTGAAGATTCGAGAGCAGGATATACCAAAGACAGCTTTACCACAAGGTATGGGCTATATGAGTATACTGTTATGTCATTTGGTCTGACTAACGCGCCTGCCTATTTCATGAACATGATGAACAAAGTGTTTATGGAGTTTTTGGATAAGTTTGTCATGGTGTTCATTAACGATATATTGGTCTACTCGAAGAATGAAGAGGAGCATAAGGAGCATTTGCGTTTGGTTCTAGAGAAGCTCAAGGAGCATCAGTTGTATGCCAAGTTCAACAAGTGTGAATTTTGGCTAAAGGAAGTTGGATTCCTCGGACATGTTATATCCAGAGAAGGAATAGCAATAGACCCCACAAAGGTTGAACCTGTGACCAAATGGGTAGCACCCACATCAATGGAGAGATCAGGAGTTTTCTTGGACTTGCAGGATATTACCGGAGGTTCATTGAGAATTTTTCCAAGATTGCAAAGCCCATGACAGAGTTGTTGAAGAAGGACACCAAGTTCAATTGGACTGAAGAGTGTGAATCCAGTTTTTAGGCGTTAAAGGAGCGTTTGGTTACAACCCTAGTGCTGATTCTTCTAGATCAACGTAGGGATTATCAAGTGTATTGCGACGCTTCACATCGAGGACTTGGAGCAGTGCTTATGCAGGAGGGAAGAGTTGTTTCTTATGCCTCACGTCACGATAGCTTAGACCTCATGAGTTGAATTATGCTACACATGATTTGGAACTAGCAGCCGTAGTGCATGCATTGAAGACATGGAGACATTTCCTCATCGGAAATCACTGTGAGGTGTACACGGATCACAAGAGTCTGAAGTATATCTTCACACAAAAGGAGTTGAATCTCAGGCAGAGGAGATGGTTGGATCTCATCAAGGATTATGTTATGAAGTTACACTATCATCCCGGAAAGGCTAACGTAGTAGCTGATGCATTGAGTCGCAAGAGTCATGTCAACACGCTCATAACCGAAGAATTACCCAAGGAGCTAGCAGAGGATCTTCGCGAGCTATGTTTGGAAATAGTTCCGAGAGGTTATGTAGTAGCATTGGAAATTCATTCTACTTTGATGGATAAGATCAGAGAAGCTCAAAAGATGGATAAGGAGATTGTCGAGATAAAGGAAAGGATGAGCAAAGGAAAGGCCAAATGATTTTGTGAGGATGAGCACGATAACTTATGGTTTGAAGATCGCGTATATGTGCCTAATGACCCAGAGATCAAGAAGTTGATTCTGCAAGAGGCCCATGATTCGCCGTATTCGATTCATCCAGGAAACACTAAGATGTATTTGGATTTGAATTACAGTTTTTGGTGGACCGTAATGAAGAAGGATATTGCCGAGCATGTAGCAGTTTGTGATGTATGTCAGAGAGTGAAGGCAGAGCATCAGAAGCCAGCAGGTTTGCTACAACCATTGCCGATACTCGAATGGAAGTGGGATTAGCTAGGCATGGATTTTATCACAGGATTGCCCAGGACTCGTTCAGACTACATTACAAAAAAAAGACACATCCGTGACATTTTGGGCCGAACGGAATTTTTTTCTGTCATACTTATGACACTCCTATGACGATAATTATGAAAAAACCCAGTATCATCATAGATGTGGTGGGCTCCTACTTATATGACAAAAAATCATGACAGGAAATTGGCTTTTCGTTCTGGGCGGGCCAGAGACGCAGCTGCATGACATTCTTTGGGCCGTCCATGACGGAAAAAACCGTGGTAGAAGCGAGGGCGAGGAAAATTTCAGGGAGTTCCCGGTTACAGTGGGTGTTGGGGGCCGAGCGATGCACGTTTCTCTAGTACACGTACGCACGTGTGTAGGCGTTGGCTCTAACTGAACCCGAGCGATTGCACTACAGGCTATGCGTTACTGAACCTGATCGAGCGATTCCTTCGCTACTGCTGCTAACTGAAGCCGATCGATGCTGCCTCTG
>NC_041385.1:653782274-653844313 GCF_002162155.2 Triticum dicoccoides
ATGAGCGGTGGGGGTGGATGAACAGGACCCCGTGGCGTTGCCTCTGGATGAACAGGACCCCGATCGATCGAGCTGGTTGGGGCTGGATGAATAGGACCCCGTGGAGGGCTGGATGAATAGGACAACCCCGTGGAGGGCTGGATGAACAGTAGATGGTGGAGGGGTGGCTGAACAGTAGCCCGTGGAGGGGTGGTTGAACAGGAGCCCGTGGAGAGGGGTGGTTGAACAGTAGCCGGTGGAGTAGCACGCGGTGGAGGCTGGATGAACAGGAGCCCGTGGATGAACAGTCACAGGTGGAGGCTGGAGGAGGTCGACGGTGGATGAACAGTAGCCCCGTGGAGGCTGGAGGAGGTCGATGGTGGAGATGAACAGTATCCCGTGGAGTCCCGTTTTGCGGTACGCCACACCCCTCCCGATGAACAGGACCCCCGTTTCGATCGTAGCGCTCCAACACAAGTCCGTTTCGTCCGTTTTGCGGTACGCCACACCCCTCCCGATCAACAGGACCCCCGTTTCGACTGTAGGAGGTCCCTTTCCTCTGTTTTGCGGTACTCCAGACCCCTCCCGATGAACAGGATCCCGTTTCAAATGTGGCCGGTCGAACACAAGGCCGTTTCCTCCATTCTGCGGTACGCCAGGCCTCGTTTCCATCGCCTGTTCCGTCCAAGCCCTCCCGATGAACACGACGATGCATTCCGTTCCGACCCATCCATGTACACGAGCCCTGGCCGTACGTATGCGCGAGTAGGCATCCGAGACCCCACCCGTATGTACGTACGTGGCGGTATTTTCTTTCTTGCACACTGGCCGCTGTACATACACGTACATGCTACGTGCGCGCCTCTACTATGACACGTGCACGCCTCTACTAAGACATGTGCGCGCCTCTACATCGACCAGTATGTACATACACGTTCGCGACCAGAATGACAACGCTACGTACGCTTTGACCAGGTGGGTCCCAACTGTCAGGCACTTCCTTGCGTGCGAAGATGTAGTTGGTGGGTCCCAGCAGTCAGGGGGGCGAATTGGTTTTTTTGCCCGGACGCACTTCCTTGCGTGCGAAGATGTAGCTGGTGGGTTCCAGCAGTCAGGGGGAAACATTTTTTTCACGAAATAAGGTGGCCTGTTCGGTGGGTCCCTGCTGTCAGGTGGAGGAATAATTATTTTGCGCGTAATAAGGAGGCACTTCCTTGCGGCCGCCATGGACCCAGCTGTTAGTCTCTCCACGTACAATACTCCTTCAATGGAAGTCGTTCCTTGACCACGTTGACCATGCCGCGCTGAGAGCACCAGGGCGGTGGACGACATCGAGGCCTAGGAAGGGGACGATGCGCAGCCGGGGAAGACGCGGCAGTGGATGCCCACGCGTAGAGGAGTATGAGGGTTCACTCGTTCGGCTGTGGTGTGAGGCTGCCGTCGCCGCAGAATAACAGGGGGTGTGGGTGAGTAGAGGGATGGCCTGGCCAACGGCGGGAGTAGTAGGGGGCGGTGAGGCCTCCGCGGCATCACAACCGGCCACGGGAGGCAGGAGCACGCGGCATGACCGGCACTTCTTTGGGCGGCTGGAGCAAGAAGACCAGAGGTTGAAGAAGCACTATAGCCATTGGATGGACATCGTACGGTCACAGGAGCTAGACTCGTTCATATTGACTAAGTTGACAAAGCTCTCTATCCCCGTCAACTTAGTAGGCCCACAAGTCAACCTCCCACCAAGGTGTGTCCCAGCTAGCAGGGGGAGTATTCATTTTTCCTGCTTAATAAGGAGGCACTTCCGGTGGATCCGAGCTGACAGCGGGGGGAACGTTTTTTTTGCGAAATACAACGGCCCATCAGGTGGGTCCCAGCAGTCAGGGGGAAACATTTTTTTCGCAAAATATGGTGGCCCGTCCAGTGGGTCCCTGCTGTCAGGTGGAGGAATCATTATTTTTCGCGTAATAAGGAGGCACTTCCTTGCTGCGGCCGTGGACCCAGCTGTCAGCCTCTCCACGTACAGTACACTTTCGATGGAAGTCATTCCTTGACCACGTTGACCATGCTGCGTTCTGTTGCATGCATGCGTCCATGCAACGGTGGAGCTATGTACAACACTGAGGGGGCCGTGCCCCCCCCAGCCCAAATGCTAATTTAATTTTACTATGTAGTACACATACCCGCAGAAGGATACAAAGCTCATCTTTTCGCCAACCATGCTCGCTGCTCAGGGCCGCACGAGCGCCGCACGAACCTGCTCAAGGCTCGGCTCCATCTCTTTTCCCCAACCACATTTGCTGCTCGGGCACTGCTGCATGCCTCTGTAAGAAAGGATATCATAAGATGATTGGAACCACAGTTGTATTAATTCCAACAGTAGTATATATATACCAGTACAAAGCACTCACAGGTGCTGCCACTAACTCAACTACTACCACAGCTAACTCCACAAATCTTGTGCATGTTATAACAACGCAAGAGACTAGGAGAATTCAGTTATAGAGAGACAGAGCTGCGGGAGAAGGCTACGTGGGTGCAACGGTAGGAGTGCAACAGCCTCAACTGCCTGCTCCATCTGGGAACCAAGCCGCCACATTGACTCGAGGCCGATGCCAAGCAGAAACTCGCCTCTAATACAAGTGCACCGAGGAGGTTGTGACTTGTGAGGGGGGAACAAGGGTGCACCTGATACACGGTCGTCTTTGGCTGATCGCCATTGGCCAGTGCTCGCTGATGTCCGCCGGCCGCAAGCCATCCCCTCGTCCTCGGCCGCCCCCATACGAATTTGGCTACTGAATTTTTTAAGTGCCATCTACCCAGCTCAGTTACAACCTTAAACTACTGGATCACCTTTTATAGTGTTGCCGGAAATGAGTAAAACAGGGGTAGCACGACAACACTATTTTTTTACATTGGCCCTCTCATAGGTTCTTGTCAAGCTCCGCCACTGCATCCATGGGCGTGGTGTGTCCCCACTGCCAACCTCTCACGTACAGTCATCTTCCGATGACTCTCGGTTGTTGACCATGTTGACCACACCGTGCCGAGCGCACCAAGGCCGATGGACGACGGCGAGGCCCCAGACTGGAACAACCCGGAGATGGGGAAGACGGGGCAGTGGAGTCGTAGATTCGGAGGAGTGGGAAACTTGACTGGCTCGGGTGCGCGACAGCATAGCCGCGGTGCCACCCACAGGAGACATGAGCAAGAACAGAGGTTGAAGAAGGAGCACGGCTGTTGGATTAACATCCAACGGTCCAGCTGCTAGAATCATTTGTGGATTAAGTTGACAAAGCCCTGCGTACACGTCCGCTTAGTAGGCCCACAAGTCAGCCCCCAAATCTGACGGGTCCCAGTTGTCAACGGGATGAATATTTTTTTTCGCAAAACAAGGAGGCACTTCCTTTCGTGCGAAGATACAGCCGGTGGGTCCCAGCTGTCAGGTGGAGGAAACATTTTTTCAGCTTAACAAGGAGGAACTTTCCTTGCATGCGACCATGCACCTCATGGGTCCCAGCCGTCAGGCTCTCCACGTACAGTCCTCTTCCAATGACTCTTGTTTGTTGACCATGACTCACTGAGCGCAGCGAGGCCGTGGACGACGGCGAGGCCCCGGATGGGAACGACTCGGAGATGGGAAGACGCGGCAATGGAGTCGCAGATTGAGAGGAGGAGAAGGGTTATAACTGGTTCTGGTGCGGCGTGGGGCTGCAGTCGGTGGAGAATAACAGGAGGTGTGGAGGGGTGGAGGGATAGCCTGGCCGACGGTAGGGTAGCACTTCGCAGTGATGCGTGCTAAGCAGAGCCGCTAGCCGCCGAAGTCCGGACCAGGTGGTCCCAGCGATGCTGGAGGAGGAAGACGAGAGATTAAAGGTGCTTGTCGGCCGTTGGATATAAATCCAATGGCTGTGGATGTCACAATCATTTGTTGACCAACTTGACAACGCCCTGCGTAGGCTTCGACCTATTGGCCCACATGTCAGCCTGCAAAAATGTGGCATATATTTAACCCATGTTTTCTAGAATGTACAGTCCATTTGCTGGGCTGGGTGAACAAATAATTTCGAGTCAATCAGCCCCATTTATATTTTCTAAGAAATCCCAGCCCATTTGCACTTCCTTGAAATACACGAATTAGTTGGGCTCGTTATATATATAATGTTATGTTAGAAGGAGCAATTAATATCAAAGAATAAACTGGAGAGGCACATTATATATATATATATATATATATATATATATATATATATATATATAAAATTAACAAATTAGCGAGTTATTGCTCAAAATAAAAATGAGCGTGTTATTATTAAATTGGTCCTTAAAATCTTCGCAAGCTTTTGTACGCAATCACCAGGATTTTCCTTGCCTGTGAGTCAAAAACAACCAGATTTTCCTTGCCAACTTCTGTTAAACATTTACTTTTATAAGTTAATAACACGTGGGATGTTTTTATAATGTATATATAAGTCTCTCTAAATTATAAGATAATAATAATAATATAAATATATATAATGTGGTTATAAGGGAAAACATAAATTGGACACAACATTATTATTCTTATATATAGATAAATAGAATAGAGACCTGCATTTTATTAAAAAAATACACTGGGCTTCCGATCTTTAAGAAGAAGCCCATAGGCCGGTATGGACCTCAAAAAATAAGTTGAAACCACTGTCTCCGTATGTCGTGGGCTACACATGTTAAAATACAAAACCTAGGCCTAGCTGATACTTGTTCGCCCTCTGGAAAAAAATGATACTAGATCCCCGAGCGAACTGGATTAAAGAGGGGGCCGGCGGCACGACTGAAGAAGCACATCAGGAGCAATTTTTTCTTCAGTGGATGGCTCTCGATAGCATTTTTTTACTTGCCTCTGCACCATACAACTTGTATTTTTAGCCTCTCAGTCCGTCATGGTGGACCAGTAGGCCATTTGCTGGGCAGGCCAACCTACAGAAACCAGCACTCAATTTTTCATCAAGCCCCAAAAACAACGCAGTACTATGTTTGTTTTGATGCAGAAAACATTACGGCAGGGGTTGAGCGGGGGAGAGGGGAAGACAGAGTAATAAAAAGATTAAAAAGAGCTGATGCTCTGTTGCTACCCTAACAAAGCAGGTGCAATTCTTCTCGGGAAGAAGGTGTGCCGTTGACACCCACACGTCACATACCCCACAGTAGCCATACTAACAAGTTCACACACCAATACAATAGAAAAGGTAAACATTCGGGTCAAACTCAGGTTCACAGGACACGTTCATATTCATAGCCAACATTCACTATCAACAACTCAAAATATTCATATATACACAAGCTCAACATATCTATGTATCCAAATGATTGATAGATCACACGACAATATTCATACATAATTCACAAAAATATTCAGATATACACATGTTCAGTATGTTTATGCATCCAAATGATTGAGATCACAACCAATATGATCCATGGACGAACTTTAATTACCTAGGGTAGAGATTGGTAAATGGTGTTCAGTCGGAGGTACTTCTTGCTAAAATTAATTCTTGTACGAGTAAACTTTCGAGTACATAAGAGGCAGCATAGACAATTTGAACTTTGCTTGTAGGTTTATCCTCAAATAGGGGCCTCGTGCCGAGTGAGGTTTGAGAAACTTGGCCACTGCTTTCATCCAACTAGTTTACTGGCTCATCTTGGTCCTGTAGCTCGCCAAATTCTACATTGCAGACGAGAAAGGAGGCGGTTGAGAAAATGAACCACCCAAAACTTTTGTGCAGTTCAACTGAAATGTAGCATCCCTGGCGTGCAGACCGATTAAGTGCCAGATGAGTATACGCGTCAACCAACTTGTCTAGAATCTTTAGACTCCATGCCATACAGTTCGCTACCATATCTGCCGATAACCAAAAGGCACAAGTTGGGACCAAAGACTGGACTGTGTTCTTCTGGGCTATGCGCCAAGCAATATTTTTGGCGTTCACTCTCCTAATACTTGGGAGTTTGACAACTGGTTGACGCCAGTTGATACTCGAATGAATATAAGCACTTCTTGTCAACATCGATGCTTGTTTGAGTGAACTTTGGAGTACATAGCAGCAACATAAGTATGTGTCCATCTGATCATTTTGTGCAGTTCTACTAAAATCACCCAATGCAATGATTTGCCTGCGAGTTCAGGCTCCAAGTTACTCCTTTATAAAATCGGCAAACAGTAGCACAATACCAAATTACCTATACATGACAAGCACAATAATCAAGATAAAGACGAGTACCAACCTGTGTGAGGTAGCATATCAATTACTATTTCCTTTGACTGGAAGCCGAGATAAGCGAAGCGACTGACATCGAAGGAAGAAAGCAAGCCGAGATTAGCAACTGACAGGAAAGGACGGAAGCTGTCGAGGCAATGAAGCACCCAAAGTTTTTGTGCAGTTCCACCAAAATTGAGCATCCCTGTTGGCACATATATTGAGAGAGTGAGATTACTATAATAGTGGGACTAATTGATGAAACATACACTAACAAATACAAGCACCCTCATTATCTTAATAGGTAAAGTTAGCAACATAGTAGTCTTGCTTAAAGAGAGGTATTAGTTTATTTAATCTGTGCCAATTAGCTCAACACTCAAAAGCATTGCCATTTATCATAGGTTGCAAAACTTTAACGTGCAAAGATAAAGGAGTTTCTCATGATAGTAGCACGATACAAATAGAGATGACAACAAACTAATATGGATGAAGGCCTTAGGCCCTTACCAACCTGAGAAAAAAAGCTTATTCATGTAGTCCCATAAGAGATGATAAAGCACTCACTGGAATCACTTAATAGTATATATTTTTGTGCACTTCAAATGTATGGTTGAAATCACTCTTGTTTACCAGTGCTGAGATTATATCGAAAGATTATCAAGAACTTCCAGCAGAGTTAAAGCACTGGCTGGGATACAGTTCATTGTATTGTCTTGTGTAGTTCCACTAAAATGTATGATTGGCACAACATGATCCCTGTTTGCACAAGTAGGAACAAGGTGAAACCTTCATTAGCTTAGTGAGAAAGGGTAGGAAGACATTAGCATATTACTCTAACAGTAGCATCAAATTCATGATGGACAATACGCAAAACATTGCCTCATTAAACCAATGGCAATAAATTGACATGCAAAACAATAACACTATTATGTCATGACACTAATAATATTCCCTCCCTGCTCCACCACATGATTCACCTATATAGACAAACATACACAAGTACATGATTCAGCATAGGGTCCTACTAAATATTTGTTTAACTCTGACAGGAAAATTAGGCAGCAATAAATTAGTGGTACTTAAGTACTCCTAATTAATTAAGTGAGACAGCAGAAGTGGAAGGGCTCCCTGGAGGATCGTTTCACATGTAAGGTAGTCGTTGAGAGAGTCCTGATTGGGGGGGTATCCGGACGGCCGGATTATATACATTGTCCGGACTATTGAAGCGTGAAGGTACAAGACTCAAGACTTCGGCCCGTGTCCGGATGGGACTCTCCTTTGCGTGGAAGACAAGCTTGGCGATCCGGATATTATGTTTCCTTCCTTGTAACCGACTCCATGTAAACACTAGCCCTCTCCGGTGTCTATATAAACCGGAGAGGATGGTCCTTAGAAGGCCGATCACAGTTACAATCATACCATCATAGGCTAGCTCTTAGGGTTTAGCCTCTACGATCTCGTGGTAGATCTACTCTTGTACTACTCATATCTTCAATATTAATCAAGCAGGAAGTAGGGTTTTACCTCCATCGAGAGAGCCTGAACCTGGGTAAACATTGTGTCCCTTGCTTCCTGTTACCAGCAGCCTAAGATGCACAGATCTGGACCACCTACCCGAGATCCGCCGGTTTTGACACCGACATTGGTGCTTTCATTGAGAGTTCCTCCGTATCGTCGCTTCGAGGCTTGATGGCATCTTCAATCGTCAACGACACGGTCCAGGGGGAGACTTTTTCCCCGGACATATCTTTGTGTTCGGCGGCTTTGCACTGCAGGCCAATTCACTTGGCCATCTGGAGCAGATCGATAGCTACGCCCCTGGCCACCAGACCAGGTTCGGAAACTTGAACTACACGGCGGATATTCGCAGAGACTTGCTCTTCAACAGATTCGAGCCTGCGCCAGGAGCGCTGGACAGTCACGATGGGCACGGCCTAGACCTGCCGTCGGACAATGCTCGGGATATCAGTAAACTCTGAAGTCCAGCAACAGCAAAAATAGCAACAAGAGCGCAAGAAGGGTCGATATACCAGTAAACTCTGAAGGCAATAATGACCACACGGACCCAACGATGGAGCAGGACGAGCCAGGTCACGCCAAACCAAGTTCGGAACAAATATCCGATCACAATGATCAGGAGGGACGAGCTCATGAAACCGCCCCAGAACAGGAAGACAATCCAGACGACGATGCATTCATCATCCCGGACAAACAAGTGGAACGAGACAACCTCCACCAAAAGCTTATGGCCACAACAAGAAGTCTAAAAAAGAAGAAGCAATGGCTCAAGGCCGCACAGGAAAAGCTCAGTCGCAGATGGAATAAAGTGCTAGACACTGAAGAAAGATATGGCGATGATCACCATACGATAAGCTATCCGAAGTGCAAGCTACTGCCAGAATTCAATGACAAGGCCGTTCTGTTGGAAATATGCCCTAGAGGCAATAATAAATTAGTTATTATTATATTTCCTTGTTCATGATAATCGTTTATTATCCATGCTATAATTGTATTGATAGGAAACTCAGATACATGTGTGGGTACATAGACAACACCATGTCCCTGGTAAGCCTCTAGTTGACTAGCTCGATGATCAATAGATGGTTACGGTTTCCTGACCATGGACATTGTATGTTGTTGATAACGGGATCACATCATTAGGGAATGATGTGATGGACAAGACTCAATCCTAATCCTAGCACAAAGATCATAGTTCGTACGCTAAAGCTTTTCTAATGTCAAGTATCATTTCCTTAGACCATGAGATTGTGCAACTCCCGGATACCGTAGGAATGCTTTGGGTGTACCAAACGTCACAATGTAACTGGGTGGCTATAAAGGTGCACTACAGGTATCTCCGAAAGTGTCTGTTGGGTTGGCACGAATCGAGACTGGGATTTGTCACTCCGTGTGAATGGAGAGGTATCTCTGGGCCCACTCGATAGGACATCATCATGTGACCAAGGGGTTGATCACGGGATGTTGTGTTACGGAACGAGTAAAGAGACTTGCCGGTAACGAGATTGAACAAAGGTATCGGGATACCGACGATCGAATCTCGGGCAAGTATAATACCGCTAGACAAAGGGAATTGTATACGGGATTGATTGAGTCCTTGACATCGTGGTTCATCCGATGAGATCATCGTGGAACATGTGGGATCCAACATGGGTATCCAGATCCCGCTGTTAGTTATTGATCGGAGAACGTCTCGGTCATGTCTGCATGGTTCCCGAACCCGTAGGGTCTACACACTTAAGGTTCGATGACGCTAGGGTTATAAAGGAAGTTTGTATGTGGTTACCGAATGTTGTTCGGAGTCCCGAATGAGATCCCGGACATCACGAGGAGTACCGGAATGGTCCGGAGGTAAAGATTTATATATGGGAAGTCCTGTTTTGGTCACCGGAAAAGTTTCGGGTTTTATCGGTAACGTACCGGGACCACCGGGAGGGTCCCGGGGGTCCACCAAGTGGGGCTGCATGGGCCAAGTGTGGGAGGGGACCAGCCCCAGGTGGGCTGGTGCGGCCCCCCACAAGGCCGAAGGCGCAGGGAAGAGTGGGAGGGGGGCAAACCCTAGGGCAGATGGGCCCTAAGGCCCACCCCAGGTGCGCCTCCCCTCTCTCCCCTTCTGGCCGCCACCCAGATGGGATCTGGGGGCTGCCGCCACCCCTGGGGAGGTAACCCTAGAGGGGGCGCAGCCCCCTCCCCTTCCCCTATAAATAGTTTAGGTGTAGGGGCTGCTCAACACATGAGTTTCTCCCCCTCTTGGCGCAGCCCTACCTCTCTCCTTCTCCTCTCTCGCGGTGCTTGGCGAAGCCCTGCAGGATTGCCATGCTCCTGCACCACCACCACGCCATTGTGCTGCTACTAGATGGAGTCTACCTCAACCTCTCCCTCTCTCCTTGCTGGATCAAGGCGTGGGAGACGTCACCGGGCTGTACGTGTGTTGAACGTGGAGGTGCTGTCCGTTCGGCACTAGGATCTCCGGTGATTTGGATCACGACGAGTACGACTCCTTCAACCCTGTTCTCTTGAACGCTTCCGCTTAGCGATCTACAAGGGTATGTAGATGCACTCTCCTTCCCCTCGTTGCTGGTTTCTCCATAGATAGATCTTGGTGACACGTCGGAAAATTTTGAATTTCTGCTACGTTCCCCAACAGTGGCATCATGAGCTAGGACTATTGCGTAGATTCTTTGCACGAGTAGAACACAAAGTAGTTGTGGGCGTTGATTTTGTTCAGTATGCTTACCGTTACTAGTCCAATCTTGTTTCGACGGTATTGTGGGATGAAGCGGCCTGGACCGACCTTAAACATACACTTACGTGAGACAGGTTCCATCGACTGACATGCACTTGGTGCATAAGGTGGCTAGCGGGTGCCAGTCTCTCCCACTTTAGTCAGAACGGATTCAATGAAAAGGGTCCTTATGAAGGGTAAATAGCAATTGGCATATCATGTTGTGGTTTTGAGTAGGTAAGAAACGTTCTTGCTAGAAACCCATAGCAGCCACGTAAAACATGCAAACAACAATTAGAGAACGTCTAACTTGTTTTTGCAGGGTATGCTATGTGATGTGATATGGCCAAGAAGAATGTGATGAATGATATGTGATGTATGAGATTGATCATGTTCTTGTAATAGGAATCACGACTTGCATGTCGATGAGTATGACAACCGGCAGGAGCCATAGGAGTTGTCTTAATTTATTGTATGACCTGCGTGTCATTGAACAAACGCCATGTAATTACTTTACTTTATTGCTAACCGGTAGCCATAGTAGTAGAAGTAATAGTTGGCAAGACAACTTCATGAAGACATGATGATGGAGATCATGATGATGTAGATCATGGTGTCATGCCGGTGACGATGATGATCATGGAGCCCCGAAGATGGAGATCAAAAGGAGCAAAATGATATTGGCCATATCAGGTCACCATTTGATTGCATGTGATGTTTATCATGTTTCTACATCTTATTTGCTTAGAACGACGGTAGTAAGTAAGATGATCCCTCATTAAAATTTCAAGAAAGTGTTCCCCCTAACTGTGCACCGTTGCGAAAGTTCGTCGTTTCGAAGCATCACGTGATGATCGGGTGTGATAGATTCTTACGTTCACATATAACGGGTGTAAGCCAGATTTACACACGCGAAACACTTAGGTTAACTTGATGAGCCTAGCATGTACAGACATGGCCTCGGAACACAAGAGATCGAAAGGTCGAGCATGAGTCGTATGGTAGATATGATCAACATGAAGATGTTCACCGATGATGACTAGTCCATCTCACGTGATGATCGGACACGACCTAGTTGACTCGGATCATGTAATCACTTAGATGACTAGAGGGATGTCTATCTGAGTGGGAGTTCATGAGATGAACTTAATTATCCTGAACATAGTCAAAAGATCTTTGCAAATTATGTCGTAAGCTTGCGCTTTAGTTCCACTGTTTAGATATGTTCCTAGAGAAAATATAGTTGAAAGTTGACAGTAGAGATTATGCGGACAGTAGATAGCTTATGTCCTTAATGCACCGCTCAGTGTGCTGAACCCCAAACGTAGTCTGTGGATGTTGCGAACATCGGACATGCACGTTTTGATAACTACGTGATAGTTCAGTTAAACGGTTTAGAGTTGAGGCACCAAAGACGTTTTCGAAACGTCGCAGAACATATGAGATGTTTCGAGGGATGAAATTGGGATTTCAGGCTCGTGCCCACGTCAAGAGGTATAAGACCTCCGAAGATTTTCTTAGCCTGCAAACTAAGGGAGAAAAGCTCAATTGTTGAGCTTGTTCTCAGATTGTCTGAGTGCAACAATCACTTGAATCGAGTGGGAGTTGACCTTCCAGATGAGATAGTGATGTTTCTCCAAAGTCATTGCCACCAAGCTGCTAGAGCTTCATGATGAACTATAACAAATCAGGGATAGATATGATGATCCTTGAGATATTCACGATGTTTGACACCGCGAAAGTAGAAATCAAGAAGGAGCATCAATTGTTGATGGTTAGTGAAACCACTAGTTTCAAGAAGGGCAAGGGCAAGAAGGGGTACTTCATGAAACGGCAAATCAGTTGCTGCTCCAGTGAAGAAACCCAAGGTTTAACCCAAATCCGAAACTAAGTGCTTCTGTAATAAGGGGAACAGCCACTTGGGCAGAATTACCCTAGATACTTGGTAGATAAGAAGGCTGGCAAGGTCGATAGAAGTATATTGGATATACATTATGTTAATGTGTACTTTACTAGTACTCCTAGTAGCACCAGGGTATTAGATACCGGTTCGGTTACTAAGTGTTAGTAACTCGAAATAAAAGCTACGGAATAAACGGAGACTAGCTAAAGGTGAGCTGACGATATGTGTTGGAAGTGTTTCCAAGTTTGATGTGATCAACCATCGCACGCTCCCTCTACCATCAAGATTAGTATTAAACCTGATTAATTGTCATTTGGTGTTTGCGTTGAGCATAGACATGATTGGATTATGTCTATCACAATACGGTTATTCATTTAAGGAGAATAATGGTTACTCTATTTATTTGAATAATACCTTCAATGGTCTTGCACCTAAAGGAATGGTTTATTGAATCTCGATCATAGTGATACACATTTTCATGCCAAAAGATATAAGACAGTAATGATAGTACCACTTACTTGTGGCACTGCCATGTAAGTCATATTGGTATAAAACGCATGAAGAAGCTCCATGTTGATGGATCTTTGGACTCACTCATTTTTGAAAAGTTTGAGACATGCGAACCATGTCTATTGGTGTATACGCATGAAGAAACTCCATGCAGATGGATCATTTGGACTCACTTGATTCTGAATCACTTGAGACATGCAAATCATACCACATGGGCAAGATGACTGAAAAGCCTCGTTTTCAGTAAGATGGAACAAGATAGCAACTTGTTGGAAGTAACACATTTTGATGTGTGCAGTCCAATGAGTGCTGAGGCATGCAGTGAATATCGTTATGTTCTTACTTCACGGATGATTTAAGTAGATACTGAGTATATTTACTTGATGAAACACAAGTCTGAATTATTGAATGGTTCAAGTAATTTCAGAGTGAAGTTGAAGATCATCGTGACAAGAGGATAAAATGTCTATGATATGATCATAGAGATGAGTATCTGAGTTACGAGCTTTGGCACGCAATTAAGACATTGTGGAAATCGTTTCACAATTAATAGCGCCTCGAACACCATAGTGTGATGGTGTGTCCGAACATCATAGTTGCACCCTATTGGATATGGTGCGTACCATGATGTCTCTTATCGAATTACCACTATCATTCATGGGTTAGGCATTAGAGACAACCGAACTCACTTTAATAGGGCACCACGTAATTCCGTTGAGATGACACCGTTTGAACTATGGTTTGGAGAAACCTAAGTTGTCGTTTCTTAAAAGTTTGGGGCTGCGATGCTTATGTGAAAAGGTTTCAGGTTGATAAGCTCGAACCCAAAGCGGATAAAATGCATCTTCATAGGACACCCAAAACAGTTGGGGTATACTTCCTAATTCAGATCCGAAAGCAATAGGGATTGTTTCTTGAATCGGGTCCTTTCTCGAGGAAAAGTTTGTCTCGAAAAATTGAGTGGGAGGATGGTAGAGACTTGATATGGTTAT
Organism: Triticum dicoccoides; assembly: GCF_002162155.2. Taxonomy (NCBI): domain Eukaryota; kingdom Viridiplantae; phylum Streptophyta; class Magnoliopsida; order Poales; family Poaceae; genus Triticum; species Triticum dicoccoides. The sequence goes on from NC_041385.1 coordinate 653,796,135, forward strand.
TGAACCGTCACTACAATTAGTGTGTAGCAGGGCACAAGAAGTTGTTCCTGTGGCACCTACACCAATTGAAGTAGAAGCTTATGATAGTGATCATGAAACTTCGGATCAAGTCACTACCGTACCTCGTAGGGTGACGAGGATGCATACTACTTCAGAGTGGTACAGTAATCCTGTCTAGAAGGTCATGTTGCTAGACAACAATGAACCTACGAGCTATGGAGAAGCAATGGTGGGCCCATATTCCAACAAATGGTTAGAAGCCATGAAATCTGAGATAGGATCCGTGTATCAGAACAAAGCATGGACTTTGGTGGACTTGCCCGTTGATCGGCAAGCCATTGAGATAAATGGATCTTTAAGAAGAAGACGGACGTGAACGGTAATGTCACCGTCTATGAAGCTCGACTTGTGGCGAAGAGTTTTTCACAAGTTCAAGGAGTTGACTACGATGAGATTTTCTCATCCGTAGCGATGCTCAAGTCCGTTGGAATCATGTTAGCATTAGCTGCATTTCTGAAATCAACCAATTGGATGTCAAAACGAGTTTCCTTACCAGTTTTCGTAAGGAAAGGTTGTATGTGATACAATCAGAAAGGTTTGTCGATCCTAAGGATGCTAAAAGGTATGCTAGCTCCAGCGATCCTTCTAAGGACTGGAGTAAGCATCTCGGAGTTGGAATGTAGGCTTTGATGGAATGATCAAAGATTTTGGGTTTGTACAAAGTTTATGAGAAACTTGTATTTCCAAAGAAGTGAGTGGGAGCACTATAGAATTTCTGATAAGTATATATTGTTGATCAGAAATGATGTAGAATTTCTGGAAAGCATATAGGGTTATTTGAAAAGTATTTTTCAATGGAAAACCTGGATTAATCTACTTGAACATTGAGCATCAAGATCTATGAGGATAGATCAAAAACCGCTAAATGGTACTTTGAAATGAGCACATACCTTGACATGATCTTGAAGGTGTTCAAGATGGATCAATCAAAGGAGTTCTTGCCTGAGTTATAAGGTATGAAGTTAAGAGTTAAAGCTCGACCACGGTAGAAGAGAGAGAAAGGACAAAGGTCGTCCCCTATGCTTCAGACATAGGCTCTATAGTATGCTATGTTGTGTACCGCACCGGAAGTGTGCCTTGCCATGAGTCAGTCAAGGGGTACAAGAATGGTCCAGGAATGGATCATTGGACATCGGTCAAAATTGTCCTTGGAGTAAATAAAGGACACGTTTCTCTATTATGGAGGTGATAAAGAGTTCGGCATAAAGGGTTACGTCGATGCAAGCTTTAACACCTATCCGAATGACTCTGAGTAGCAAACCGGATACGTATAGTGGAGCAACCATTTGGAATAGCTTCAAGTGGAGCATGGAAGCAACATTTACAATATGACATAGAGAATTGCGAAGTACAGACGGATCTGAATGTTGCAGACCCGTTGACTAAAACCTCTCTCACAAGCAAAACATGATCAAACCCCAGAACTCATTGAGTCTTAATCACATGGTGATGTGAACTAGTTTAGTAGCACTAGTAAACTCTTTGGATGTTGGTCACATAGCGATGTGACCTATCAATGTTAATCACATGGCGATGTGAACTAGATTATTGACTCTAGTGCAAGTGGGAGACTATTGGAAATATGCCCTAGAGGCAATAATAAATTAGTTATTATTATATTTCCTTGTTCATGATAATCGTTTATTATCCGTGCTATAATTGTATTGATAGGAAACTCAGATACATGTGTGGGTACATAGACAACACCATGTCCCTGGTAAGCCTCTAGTTGACTAGCTCGTTGATCAATAGATGGTTACGGTTTCCTGACCATGGACATTGGATGTCGTTGATAACGGGATCACATCATTAGGGAATGATGTGATGGACAAGACCCAATCCTAAGCCTAGCACAAAGATCATAGTTCGTATGCTAAAGCTTTTCTAATGTCAAGTATCATTTCCTTAGACCATGAGATTGTGCAACTCCCGGATACCGTAGGAATGCTTTTGGTGTACCAAACATCACAACGTAACTGGGTGGCTATAAAGGTGCACTACAGGTATCTCCGAAAGTGTCTGTTGGATTGGCACGAATCGAGACTGGGATTCGTCACTCCATCTGAATGGAGAGGTATCTCTGGGCCCACTCGGTAGGACATCATCATGTGCACAATGTGACCAAGGGGTTGATCACGGGATGATGTGTTACGGAACGAGTAAAGAGACTTGCCGGTAACGAGATTGAACAAAGGTATCGGGATACCGACGATCGAATCTCGGGCAAGTATAATACCGCTAGACAAAGGGAATTGTATACGGGATCGATTGAGTCCTTGACATCGTGGTTCATCCAATGAGATCATCGTGGAACATGTGGGATCCAACATGGGTATCCAGATCCCGCTGTTGGTTATTGACGGGAGAACGTCTCAGTCATGTCTGCATGGTTCCCGAACCCGTAGGGTCTACACACTTAAGGTTCGATGATGCTAGGGTTATAAAGGAAGTTTTTATGTGGTTACCGAATGTTGTTCGGAGTCCCGGATGAGATCCCGAACGTCACGAGGAGTTTCGAAATGGTCCGGAGGTAAAGATTTTTATATGGGAAGTCCTGTTTTGGTCACCGGAAAAGTTTCGGGTTTTATCGGTAACGTACCGGGACCACCGGGAGGGTCTCGGGGGTCCACCAAGTGGGGCCACCATCCCCGGAGGGCTGCATGGGCCAAGTGTGGGAGGGGACCAGCCCCAGGTGGGCTGGTGCGCCCCCACAAGGCCCAAGGCGCAGGGAAGAGTGGGAGGGGGGCAAACCCTAGGGCAGATGGGCCCTAAGGCCCACCCCAGGTGCGCCTCCCCTCTCTCCCCTTCTAGCCGCCACCCAGATGGGATCTGGGGGCTGCCGTGTAACATCCACGATGCGGCTATATCTCCCATGTGTCGAAGCACGACTTAGAGGCATAACGGCATGGTGGTTTTGTCGCAAGAAGGATCATCTTCACACAATCCCATGTAATGAACAAGAATGGGATAAAGAGAGTTGGCTTACAATCGCCACTTCACACAATACATAACTTAAGATCATACATCATTCAAATACACTCATAGACCGGCTACGGTCAAATCCAAATGAAAAGAAGACAACCCCAAATGCTAGATCCCCGATCGTCCCGACTGGGCTCCTCTACTGATCATCTGGAAACGATACATAGTAACGGCCAAGGTACTCGTCAAACTCCCACTTGAGCTCAGTCGCGCCATCTGCGCTGGTATCCTCAGCACCTGCATCTGTTTTGGTAGAATCTGTGAGCCACGGGGACTCAGCAATCTCACACCCGCGAGATCAAGACTATTTAAGATCATAGGTAGGTAAAGGGGTAATATGGTGGAGCTGCAGCAAGCACTAAGCATATATGGTGGCTAACATATGCAAGTGAGAGCGAGAAGAGAAGCAACGCATCGGTCGAGAAGCTAGTAGTGATCAAGAAGTGATCCTGAAACTACTTACGTCAAACATAACTCAAACCGTGTTCACTTCCCGGACTCCACCGAGAAGAGACCATCACGGCTACACACACGGTTGATGCATTTTAATGAAGTCAAGTGTCAAGTTATCTACAACCGGACATTAACAAATTCCCATCTGCCTCATAACCGCGGGCACGACTTTCGAAAGATAATATACCCTGCAAGGGTGTCCCAACATAGCCCATCACAAGCTCTCACGGTCAATGAAGGATATACCTTCTCCTGGGAAGACCCGATCAGCCTCGCAATCCTGGTTCGCAAAACATTTCGACAATGGTAAAACAAGACCATTAAAGCCGCCTGATGTGCTGACAAATCCTGATAGGAGCTGCACATATCTTGTTCTCAGGGCACACCAGATAGGTCAGCCTATGAGTAAAACCAGACCTCGAGTTTCCCCGTGGTGGCCCCACAGTCTACCCGTTTCGGACCAACAATCGAAGGAGCACTGACCCTTGGGCTCGCGAAAACCCAAGGGAAAAAGGCTTAGGTGGCAAATGGTAAAACCAAGGTTGGGCCTTGCTGGAGGAGTTTTATTCAAAGCGAACTGTCAAGAGGGTCCCATAAATCACCCAACCGTGTAAGGAACGCAAAATCAAGGAACATAACACCGGTATGACGGAAACTAGGGCGGCAAGAGTGGAACAAGTCACCAGGCATAAGGCCGAGCCTTCCACCCTTTACCAAGTATATAATGTGCATTAATTAAACATGAGATATTGTGATATCCCAAAATATCCATGTTCCGACCAGGAACAAACTTCATCTTCACCTGCAACTAGCAACGCTATAAGAGGGGCTGAGCAAAAGCGGTGACATAGCCAAACAACGGTTGCTAGGACAGGATGGTTAGAGGTTTTACATGGCAATAGGGAGGCATGATAAATAGTGGCAGGTAGAGCTAACATAGCGATAGAGCGAGTACTAGCAAGCAAAGATAGAAGTGATATCAAAGGTATGGTCATCTTGCCTGCAAGGTTCTCAGAGTTGTCGAAGGCTTGATCCTCGTTAGCGTACTCAACAGGTTCCTCATGCACGTACTCGTCTCCCGGCTCTACCCAAAGCAAGAACACAAGCAAATGAACCACAATAAATCATGGTGCAATGCACACGCAACATGATGCGATGCATGTCATGATATGCGAGATGTGATATGCAATGCATATGCGTGCTCCGGGAGGAAAAAGGATGAACAAGGCATCAACTTGGCAAACCAAGTATGCCACTGGAAAGATGAGATGATTTCGGTTGAAATCGATATAAGGATTACCGGGAACGGATGCACGGTTTGCTAATGGCAATCAAAACAAGAATGGCACAAAGCTGCGATTAACAGCACGATGGTACTTAGCATGCAACAAGAAACTATGCTACAGCACCCCAGCATAAAAACAAAACATATGGCAGTGATCTACAGGAGATGCTTAACAAAAGAGGAACACTGAGCTACGGCTAAATCACACCATAACAGGTTCGAACAAGCATGGTGAAAGTGCAAAAAGAAAATATCATCTAGGACATGGCATAAACAGCATCACAAAGCAATGTTCAGAGCAAGTTATTAACATGCTACATGAACTTATAATAGCAAAACAAGACATGGCATGAATCTACTCAAAGCATAGATCAAAAGTCCCTTACTGACCATAAGCCAAAAAGGATCATAAAATATGATGGCACCCATGTAAACATAGCAAGTTTCGTTAACAGATTCAGCAAACAGGGCATGACATTGACAGATTTACGAAGGCACATTCGTGAGCTCGATGCACTCACTACAGAGCACTTCATGATAAACTAAGCATACATCCATCAAGAATACATGGCATAGAAGCTATACATGGCAAGAACAACATCATAGGATGCAAGGATCAATTACAACAACCTTGGCAAAATTGAATATGTAAACAATCTGCCAGGAAACATTTTGAAGCAAAAGTAGAGCACGAAAATGACATGCTAGACTACTCCATAATTGCAACCAGGGGCATGGATGGATAGAGCATAACCATATGTTCAAAACACCCTTACTGAAGTATCTCAAAATATGCATGGATCTCTCTGTAGCATCAAGTTTACATGGCATGAAAATAACAGCAGAACAGGGACTAAAATCAGCAATATCACGAAGCCTAGTTTGCATGCTTGTGCTAGTCACCACATTAATCACAAAAACACATGGCAAGTACCTCTACAAAGAATACATGGCATAGTTCAACTCACATGTAAGGCTCAAGTTCATAAGATGCACACATCAATCATGGCAAAAATGACAAAAGTGCATGTTCTGATAAGAATCTGAAACTAACATTATGAAGCACTCTTCCAACAGCATTTCGGGCACCAAGATGAGCTCAAATGAAAATGATGCAATGAGATGAAATGATGTACACTTCGTGACGAACAATTCGGTATGCTACACGCCCAAAACGGAGCCATGAGTGCAAAGTTGTGGTGCGATGAACATGCAACAAAATTTACTGACAGAAAAGACTTAGACGAATTTTCAGGGGAGAAGAAAGTCAACCACAGGCAGATCTGGATCCGGCTCGCAGATCGAGGACGGCGGTGGCTCGCTGGAGACGATGATGGACGACGGCGGGGAAGGTCCGGGGCAGGGCGGTGGAGGCGGCCGGCGCCAGAGAGGAGGCCGGGCGGCGGAGGGCGGCGCGGCCGGGCGGCGCGGACGGCGCGCGACGACGCGGAGGCGACGGACGGCGGCGGAGGCCCGGCGCGGCGGCGCGGATGGATGGCGGCAGCGCGCGGGCGCTGGCGCCACGTGGCGGCTCGCGGTAGGCTGGGCACGGCGGCGGGAATCGTCCGGCGGCGGACGGACGTGTCCGGCCCGGTCCGGATGCGTCCGGTGGCGGCGGGGAGGAGTTTTGCTAGGGTTTGCCCGAAAATTTCGGGGATGAGCACATATTTGTAGGTAGAGGGAGCTAAGAGTGTCCAAATGAGGTGTAGTTTTCGCCCACACGATTGTGATCCGACGGCGGAGAGCATGGAAGTGACTTAGATGGGTTATTGGGCTGTTTTGCAGGGGTGTTGGGCTGCAACTCAAAAGAGGCCTTTGCGATTATGCGGATAACCGTTGGAGTACCAAACGAGCTCCAAATAACCCGAAACTTGACAGGCGGTCTACCGGTGCTATACCAGGGCCACTTGGTAAGGCTCGGTCCATTCCGAGAACGTTTAACACCCGCACACGAAAAGAGACAAGAGGGGTGCGCTGGTGCATGTGGGAGTGTCGGATTGCGAAACGGACAACGGGGAAAATGCTCAGATGCATGAGACGAACACGTATGCAAAATGAAATGCACATGATGACATGATATAATATGCATGACATGAATAAAATGCAAAACAAAAGACAAAACCCAACCACGGAGGGAATATCATATCACATAGCCGAAAATGGCAAGAGTTGGAGATACAAAGATGGAAAGTTACATCCGGGGTGTTACATGCCGCCACCCCTGGGGAGGGAACCCTAGAGGGGGCGCAGCCCCCTCCCCTTCCCCTATAAATAGTTGAGGTGTAGGGGCTGCCCAACACATGAGTTTCTCTCCCTCTTGGCGCAGCCCTACCTCTCTCCCTTCTCCTCTCTCGTGGTGCTTGGCGAAGCCCTGCAGGATTGCCACGCTCCTCCACCACCACCACGCCGTTGTGCTGCTGCTGGATGGAGTCTTCCTCAACCTCTCCCTCTCTCCTTGCTGGATCAAGGCGTGGGAGACGTCACCGGGCTGTACGTGTGTTGAACATGGAGGTGCCGTCCGTTTGGCACTAGGATCTCTGGTGATTTGGATCACGATGAGTACGACTCCTTCAACCCCGTTCTCTTGAACGCTTCCGCTTAGCAATCTACAAGGGTATGTAGATGCACTCTCCTTCCCCTCGTTGCTGGTTTCTCCATAGATAGATCTTGGTGACACGTAGGAAAATTTTGAATTTCTGCTACGTTCCCCAACACGTTCCACCAAAGAATAATACGACCAGAAGACCAGACGTACCACCCCACAATCGCAACAGAACGACTACTGACGCCGCGCACGATCTGCGTGAGCATGTGGATAAGAAATCCGGTGCAACCAGGTCCATCTATGGATCCAAAGGACACACCCGGGCAAGGGACTATGGTCACCCAAATGCTCATACAAGCCAAATACCAGTTCGGAATAAACTCCGGACACAGCAACAACCGACTACATGCCACATCGCGTCCAGATACAAAGGGGCTGCTCACGCCCTATGCTTCACCGAAGAAGTACTGGAACACGAATTCCCACAAGGCTTTAAACCTATGAACATAGAAGCATACAATGGCATGACAGACCCAGGGGGTCTGGATTGAGGATTTTATCCTGCATATTCACATGGCTCGTGGGGATGACCTCCACGCCATCAAATACCTTCCTCTAAAGTTGAAGGGACCAGCTCGACACTGGTTGAAAAGCCTCCCCGAAAACTCAATTGGGAGTTGGGAGGAACTCAAAGATGCTTTCAGGGCCAATTTTCAAGGGACTTATGTTCGGCCTCCGGATGCAGACGACCTAAGTCGCATAATCCAACAGCCCGGAGAGTCCGCCCACAAGCTTTGGAACAGATTCCTCACTAAGAAGAATCAAATTGTTAATTGTCCGGACGCCGAAGCCTTAGCGGCATGCAAACACAACATCCGTGACGAATGGCTCGCCCAACACCTCAGCCAAGAAAAGCCAAGGACAATGGCAGCCTTAACAAGCCTTATGACCTGCATTTGCGCGGGTGAAGATAGCTGGCTGGCCCGTAAAGGCACCAGCGACCCCAGCACATCCGAAATAAGGGATGGCAAAGGGAAGCCATGGTGTAATAAAAACAAACACAAAAACAAGGAAGAGAGCCCGGATAACATGACGGTCAACGCCGGATTCAGGGGCTCTCGACCTGATCAGCAAAAGAAGCCATTTAAAGGCAATAAAGAGGGACCGCCCGGTCTGAACAGAGTTCTGGACAGACTATGCCAAATTCATGGCACCCCGGAGAAGCCTGCGAACCACACCCATAGAGAGTGCTGGGTCTTCAAGCAGGCCGGCAAACTAAATGTCGAACACAAAGGGAGGGAAACACCAAGTGAAGACGAGGACGAACCTCGCCAACCGAACACTGGGGGACAGAAAAATTCCCGCTAGAGGTTAAAATAGTAAACATGATCCACACGACTCACACATTCACGAGAAGGCAAGAACACACGCTCAGAGACATGCACGATGTAGAGCCCATCGTACCCACATCTGACTACTGGATGTCTCGTCCGATCACTTTCGATTGCATGGATGGCCGAACTAGTATTCGGCACGGAGGATCACATGCCTTGGTGCTTGACCCAATAATCGACGGATACCGTCTCACCCGTGCCCTCATGGACAGCGGCAATAGCCTCAATTTAATATATGAGGACATTGTTCGCAGAATCGGGATAAACCCATCCAGAATTAGCCGAAGCAGCACCACCTTTGAAGGGGTGATACCAGGCATTGAAGCCTGCGGCAGGGGCTCCGTCATGCTGGAAGTAACATTCGGCTCCCCAGGCAACTCCAGAAGCGAAGAACTACTCTTCACCATCGCCCCCTTCCAAAGTGGCTATCATGCATTGCTTGGAAGAACGGCCTTCGCCCGCTTCAACGCATTGCCGCATTATGGCTACTGTCGGTGTCAAAACCGGTGGATCTCGGGTAGGGGGTCCCGAACTGTGCGTCTAGGCGGATGGTAACAGGATACAAGGGACACGGTGTTTTTACCCAGGTTCGGGCCCTCTCGATGGAGGTAAAACCCTACTCCTGCTTGATTAATATTGATGATATGGGTAGTACAAGAGTAGATCTACCACGAGATCAGAGAGGCTAAACCCTAGAAGCTAGCCTATGGTATGATTGTTGTTCGTCCTATGGACTAAAACTCTCCGGTTTATATAGACACCGGAGAGGGCTAGGGTTACACAGAGTCGGTTACAATGGGAGGAGATCTTCATATCGTATCACCAAGCTTGCCTTCCACGCCAAGGAAAGTCCCATCCGGACACGGGACGTAGTCTTCAATCTTGTATCTTCATAGTCCGGGAGTCCGGCCAAAGGTCTTAGTCCGGCCATCCGGACACCCCCTAATCCAGGACTCCCTCAGTAGCCCCTGAACCAGGCTTCAATGACGACGAGTCCGGCGTGCAAGTTGTCTTCGGCATTGCAAGGCGGGTTCCTCCTCCGAATATTCCATAGAAGATGTTGAACACCAGGGTAGTGTTCGGCTCTGCAAAATAAGTTCCACGCTCCACCGTAGAGAGAATAATATGTGCACCAATCAGATCTGCAGACGTACTCTGTGATGTCACGGCCAGGCTTTTACTCGAATCGTTTTACTGTTCCACCCCGGAGCACTTAGCAAGGCAGTTTCCTTGGCACATCTTGTCAAAACAGAGATCATGTCCCCTTATTCCGGGATTCTCATCAATACGAGCGTGGGTAACCCAACCGTGACTTAGGTATGACTCCCTAATTGAAAGCGAGTCCCAAATGGTTACGGGGAGGGCTCTTGGTATTCACCTCCTTTATAAAGGAACCAAGGCCTGGCTCCCTTCTTCTTAAGCCAGTCAAATCCGCCCCTCGCTTCGAGTTCCAACACCCAAAGCTCTAGTTTTAGGCGCTTTGGACTTTTGACGATGTCCGGCTCCGACCTTCAAGGCTGGTGGATGCCTTCCTCCATTACGGAAGAAGATGTGCGAAAGCTGAGAGATGCCAGGTATCTAACCGGCGAAATCTCGCATAGACTGTCTGCTCAAGGGCAAGCTATTCCCGCTCCCCAGCCCGATGAAAGCGTGGTGTTCGCATCTCACTTCCTTCGAGGGCTAGGCTTCCCGATCGATCCCTTCGTGAGGGGGATTATGTTTTACTACGGGCTAGAGTTCCATGACCTGGCTCCGGAGTCCATCCTCCAGATCTCATCATTCATTGTCGTGTGCGAGGCCTTCCTCCATATCACTCCTCACTTCGGATTGTGCCTAAAAACCTTCAAAGTGGAACCGAAAATGATCGAGGGGCAGCACGCTGAGTGCGGAAGAGCTATAATAAGCAAGATGGACGACGCTCCATGGCCTGAAGGCTCTTTTCAAGAGGAGCTCGGCTTATGGCAATGGGACTAGTTTTACATCACAACCCCCAGGGGCACCACATGGGTGGCACCACCTACTTTTCGCTCGGGTCCCCCACCACGGCTGGCATCATGGGTTAATGAAGGACTTATCTGGGGGCCGCCCAAAGACGTTCCCTTGCTGCAGGGCCGTATTCGAGATCTTCTAGAAAGTGATATCAATTTGACCGTAGTGGCGCAAGTCATGGTGATTCGCCGCACACTGCCCTGCAAACGTCTACCTCTCCGCCTGTCGGAGTTTATTCCGGAGGGACCGCAAGTCCTACAACATTTTATGGGAATGACACCCGTGGAGATGTACAAATTGTTCTTCGGATCACAAGCATGGTGTCCGGATTTGTCCGAGGACGCAGGTCTGAGCTGCAATCGCCCGGATGCTAAAGTAAATAGCCCCGTATTTGGACACACCATCCATATTTTTTATCAAAATTACCCTTTACCAGAGTTGTCCTTTGAACAGGAGTGGATGGCGAAGGCAAAGCTTATCAGGTGTCCAGCCCCCCTACCCGAGACCGTGCCGAATCCCATGCTGACCAGGATGCTGGAGGTCGCGCTTTCGGCGGAAGGCGAAGGGGGGAACCAAGGAGCTACCTCCTCCATGAAGGAGGCTGTTAGGAAGGGAAGGATCGAAAATTCCCCCGACCAGGGAAAGAAAAGGACTGCCTTTGAAGACCCAGAGGTGATAACCTCAAAACGGGGAAAGAAATCTTCGCCACCGGAGAACACCCCGGCCGAATCGCCCCCTAAAGGGGACCCGCTCTCCCCCGAGACGTAAGTGAAGGGAGGGGTTCCATAATGAATCACACTCCTATTTTTTTCCTGAGGAAAATAACCGAGACATTATCTTGTAGTTCGGATCTCAACCCTTCTCAGCAGAGCTCATCTTCAGGGGATCTTCGTCTAGAGATGATAGAGAGCGAAACGCCTCCCCTTGTTGCACTGTCTCATGAGGCTGGCGACCCCGAGATGTCGTCCCGGTGGGTTTTTCCAAGTCCGGACCCTGGAAAAGGTCGTCAGGCTAGTCCGGCACCCTCTGGCGCGCCGTCGGAGGGGCTGAAGGATCTGCTTGGTAGGGCGTCCATCTCAGAAGAACACCATATGTTGATGAATACGGTCATTGGAAGGATTTCATCCGCGGAAAGCGGATTGTACGAGGCTGCCAGGAGTTTACTAACAGGCTTTGAGGTACGTAAAAAGGTGTACCTTTTGGTAGAGCCGCATATTAAATGTGCCTTGTATGAATAGTAGCCCCTGAGACTCTGTGTGTCGTCACGAGTGACGGCGCATAGAGGATCATAATCCCAGGTATAATATGTCGCCTATTCCATGAAGGTGGCGAGGCGTTCGGTGGCTAGCCGGACTGATGAATCTGCCGAACTAAAGCGGCAACTTGACGTAGCAGATGCCGACATTGCGCTTGTAAATAAGTGGCTAGATGAGGCTCAAGGTATGTTCCAAAGACACCCGGTAATAGGAGCTCGATTCTCGGGCCTTATATATATGTGCTTCATGTAGATGGTGCTGCTGCCGTGGAGAACCTTCGGGCGGAACTTGCCCGAGCCAAGGAGCAAGCAAGGAAAAGTGATGCGGCTGCCGTTAAAGCGGCTGAAGAGCTAAAAGCCGAACAGGCTGCTCACTGCCAGAGCAAGAACGTAATAGCCGAGATGGCCATAAAATTGAAGGATGCTACCGACCGCTGTAAATTTCTTGAACAAGAAGATAGGGCGGCTCGGAAGGACCTTGAAAAGATCACTACCGAAGCCAAGGATACTCGCTCTGCAATGAGAGCGATGAAGGAGGAGCTGCGTCAAGCCGGAGATATCATGGCTAGAAAGCCTTATATGCTGCAGATGAAGTTCGGAGACCGCAAGTATGCTCCATTAGACCGGCAGTGGAGTGCGGAAAACGCTTATCTGGATTTGGCAGCAAGTGTGGCGGACGCGACTGAACACTTCTGCGGCCGAGGTGACCATGGATTGGAAGAGCTTTTTTGGTCACAGTACCACAATCCAGAACGCCCACTATTAGTATCCGACCGTTTGGTCGCCTGGGCGGAGCTGAACAGGTTATTCGGACTCGCCATGAGGTATGTTGCGAGTCGTCTATGGCCGGAGAAGCCGGAGCCGAAGAGTTATTTTGGCTTGGTGCAGCAGTTCCTTGGTTTAGTGCCGCATGCTGATGCAACGAAGAGGTCGGCGTGCATAGAGGGTGCACAGATGGCTCTTTCCCGTGTCAAAACATGTTGGGCAGATATGAAGGCCAGTATTGTTGCATCCCGGGATTCGGACGAAAGGCGAGTACCTGCCAAGCACTATTTTGAGGAAGTTCTTCATGGCGCTCATATAATAGAGTCGCAGTGGTCGAAGGATGTTGTGTTCGAATAGCTTATACTATTTGTAAAACGATTTTTTATGAAAAAAGCTTTTTATACTTGTGCTTGCAAGAATCATAATGCCTCCTGTGTGGTCGTTTAATGTATATATTTGTATATAACCTAAAAGATGGCAGTCGTTGGCTTCAGCCCCGACGCATAGAATGCGGGGGTGTTGGCAAAAAGGCGGCTTTTCACACTTAATCCAACATCTTGGTCCTACAAAGGAGGTGGTGGCGCGGCGAACTAGGCAACCAGACTATAATGCTTTATCACTTTCACTTAGCCATAGGAGTTTGACAGTGGGGCTACTGAATAGCCCTTAGGGGCACCGCGCTTGCCCGAATTTGGGGCGCGAGTGTGCCTGACCGGGAAGCGGCCCTTCGTTAATGCGGGGGAATCCTAAAGATTCCGAAAGTCATCGAGTGGTTGACCAGTCTCTTGCTATATCATGACAGTCAGTTTTCGGCTTTGTCTACTGAGGTGCTCACCTGGCCGAACCGGGGCACAATCGCAGTAGTTCTCCTGGTGCCGCGTTAGCCGATATAACGGAACATAAGGCATCAAAACACAGGAGCCGGCCAAACCCAACATTTGACCAAAGACATGATTCGGAGCTGATGCATATAGGGCCAAACTTGCGACGCCGAACACTCCCTAAGGTATTCGGTCTTTATGAGGACGGGCCGAAATAGAGCCCTTGGTAAGAAAGCCCCTGGTGTCCAGGTACGTGCAAAAATTCTGGCATGGCCACATGCCAAGACGCCAGCCTCCTCCTCGGTTATAGAGAAAAGAAGGGGATGTTATCAACAAGAGACAGTAAAAAAGGTTTACGCAGGGTCTTAATCTGAAAAGAATCCTTGAAACGGGTCCCTGCTGCACGTCTGCGCCTGTGTCTCCGTTGTGCCGTATCCTGGACGGGCATAGCACGATGTTCGTCTGCGAAAGAGAGGAAATTAGTAAAAAATAAGCGTGCGAGAAATCTATATTAAAATAAACAAAATATAGTTGGAGCAAGAGTTGAGCCGTATTGTCTTCGGGCGTGAGCACACGGAGCCCCTTGTACGGGGATATGCGGCTATTAAGCATGTTTACGCCGGACTCGTCAAGCCGTGTCCGGGATAGTAGGGCTGGATTTGTGGGCGGCTGTCCAGGCAGCCGCACCCTTGCCCGTACTTTGGGGGTTAATTTATGTTCCCCTGTAATGAAATGATGCCCTTTGGGCCTGGCATTTTGAGTGTAAGGGATGCGTAATGCGGTATTGCGTTAAAGCAGGCGAAAGCTTCACGTCCCAGTAGCGCTTGATAGCGACTTACGAATGGGGCGATGTGGAATGTTAGCTTTTCGCTTCGGAAGTTGTCGGGTGATCCGAGCGTGACTTCTAATGTAAGGGAACCCATACTTGGGGTATCCGGGCCTGGCGTGACTCCTTGAAAGGAAGTGTTGCCAAGGTGGATTATAGCTGGGTTTACCCCGAGTTTGCGGACTGTGTCCTGATATAATAGGTTCAAGTCACTGCCGCCGTCCATAAGGGCGTTTGTAAATTGGAGTCCGTTAATAATTGGATTTACGACCAAGGCAGTCTAGCCTGCAGTCCGATCTCCTTTGGAGTAATCCTGATGATTGAAGGTGATTGGTTGTAACAACCAGTGGCGTTGCTCCTCTGGGGCTGGCCGTACGGCGCATGTCTTCGTAGGTGCCGTTCTGCTCTTCCCTTTTTTCACATGAAGTAGATTTACTGTCTTGACTTCTTGTGGAACTTCTTTTGTTCTCTGGTGTTCTGCTTGTGGGGTGCATCGTCATCTTCGCTTGGTGTGTCGAGCCCCTTGTGTTCGGCGTTGAGTTTGCCGGACTGCTTAAAGACCCAACAATCTCTGTGGGTATGGTTTGCAGGTCTCCCAGGAGTGCTGTGGATTTGACATATTTTGTCCAAGATTTTGTTGAGGTTGGATAGCTCGTCCCTATCGTCTTTGGGGGGCGCCTTTTTGTGATTTTGCCGAGAGCTTTTGAATCCGGCGTTTACTGCCGTGCTCATCGGGCTGTTGTCCTTGATCCGGCGCGGTTCTTTGTTACGGCGTGGCTTCCCGTTCCCATCTCTGGGTTCTGACGTATTCGGGTCGCTGGTGCTGGTTCTTGCCAACTAGCTATCCTCTCCTGCACAAAAGCGGGTCATGAGGCTTGTTAACGCGGCCATTGTTTGCGGTTTTTCTTGGCCAAGGTGTCTGGCGAGCCATTTGTCTCGGACGCTATGTTTGAAAGCTGCTAGGGCCTCTGCGTCCGGATAGTCGACTATCTGATTCTTTTTGATAAGGAATCTGTTCCAGAGCTTCCGGGATAACTCTCCGGGCTGCTGAGTTATATGACTCAGATCATCCGCATCCGGGGGTCGGACATAGGTCCCTTGAAAATTTGCCCAGAAATCATCCTCAAGCACTTCCCAACTTCCCATGGTGTTTTCGGGAAGGCTTTTAAGCCAATGCCAGGCTGGCCCTTTGAGCTTAAGGGGTAAGTATTTTATGGCGTGGAGGTCATCTCCTCTGGCCATGTGTATGTGGAGGATGTAGTCCTCGATCCAGACTCCAGGGTCTGTTGTTCCGTCGTATGCTTCTATGTTCACGGGCTTGAATTCGGCTGGAAATTCATGGTCCAGCGCCTCATCGGTAAAACATAGGGGGTGTGCGGTGCCCCTGTATTTAGGCGTGCCGCGATGTTTGGGTATTTTTTGCATTGCATCGCTCACTGGAGCCTGCTTTCTTGGCCTATAGATGGATCTGGTTGGGCCAGTTTTTTGATGCGAATTCTTGGACGGATCACGCGCCGTATTGAGTGCGGCGTCCTTTGATGCGTGAGATTGATCGTAGGGTCGTCTATCTGACCTTGTGGCTTCCTTATTTTTTGACTGTGGGGGCTTTATGGTCTCTTCATCAAATTCCAGTAGTAGTTTCCGCTTCGGATAGCTCTTTGTGTGACGACTGTTGCCGTACTTGTGTGCGGAATTGAGTACTTTGCCCCATCTGATCCTGAGTGCATCTTCCGCTGTTTTGAGCCTCCGCTTCTGCTTTTTCAGGCTATATGCAGTGGCAACGAGCCTTTGGTGAAGGTTCTGATGTTCCAGCAATTTGTTCGGCGTGAGGTCGTCCGGGCTATTATCTTTCCCGGGAATTGGTTGTTCGGATTGTCCGCCCTGTTTGGACGGATGCTCGACGGCATGTTCGTCTTCCGTTGATTCACCCTGCTCTATGGCTGGGTCTTTGTCGAGGTGGGACTTGGCCTTGCGCTTACGCTGCCGCTTTGATTGTTTTTCGAGGGAGCGATCCCTGGCCGCATCCTTTTGATCCTCGTTGTCGTTTCTGTTAGGTGTGTCCACCATGTATACATCGTATAATGAGGTGGTTTCCGGCACCCTATAGGTGCTGGTTCCTATTCGTCTCCTTTATCGGCGTCCATATGGTCGATGTCTTCGGAGTCGAAATCGAGCATGTCGGTTAGATCGTCAACAGTGGCTACCAAGTGGGTGGTTGGTGGGGTTCGAATTTCTTCGTCGTCCGCATCCCAACCACCCCGACCGTAGTCCGGTCGGGGTTCTCTCGACAAAGAGAGAGACTTTAGTGA
This sequence comes from Triticum dicoccoides, assembly GCF_002162155.2. Classification (NCBI taxonomy): domain Eukaryota; kingdom Viridiplantae; phylum Streptophyta; class Magnoliopsida; order Poales; family Poaceae; genus Triticum; species Triticum dicoccoides. The sequence goes on from NC_041385.1 coordinate 653,812,819, forward strand.
ATTTAGAATATCGCCAAAGGGCGAGTGCTGAAGGACGTCCGAGGTGGTGGACTCCATGACCGGAGCCCAATCGGGCTTGATCGGAAGAGGTGCGGGATATACGGAGTCTGGAGCGGAGTCCGGCACCTTGGAATCACGGGCCCTGCGAAGGACTAGGCTGGTATCCGGCTCTATCGCCGTAGAGGTTGCGGCTTCCGGGGCGGCGTCCAACCGTCCATCCCCGACTGGCGCAGGGGGCTCCAAGCTAATGGTCGGAGCGGACACCTGAGCGACGCTCTGAGCATTGTCCGGCGGCAGAGCTAAATCGTGCCCATCATGACAGTGCGGCGCGCCCAGTCGTGGCTCGAATCCGTCGAAGATCAAGTCCCCGTGGATGTCGGCCATGTAGTTTAAGCTTCCAAACCTGACCTGATGGCCGGGGGCGTAGCTTTCGATCTGCTCCAAATGGCCAAACGAGTTGGCCCGCAGTGCGAAGCCGCCGAATATGAAGATCTGTCCGGGGAGAAAAGTCTCACCCTGGACCGCGTCATGATTGATGATCGAGGGAGCCATCGGGCCTAAAGGCGACGACACATAGGAACTCTCAATGAAAGCACCAATGTCGGTGTCAAAACCGGCGGATCTCGGGTAGGGGGTCCCGAACTGTGCGTCTAGGCGGATGGTAACAGGAGACAAGGGACACGATGTTTTTACCCAGGTTCGGGCCCTCTCGATGGAGGTAAAACCCTACTCCTGCTTGATTAATATTGATGATATGGGTAGTACAAGAGTAGATCTACCATGAGATCAGAGAGGCTAAACCCTAGAAGCTAGCCTATGGTATGATTGTTGTTCGTCCTATGGACTAAAACTCTCCAGTTTATATAGACACCGGAGAGGGCTAGGGTTACACAGAGTCGGTTACAATGGGAGGATATCTTCATATCATATCGCCAAGCTTGCCTTCCACGCCAAGGAAAGTCCCATCCGGACATGGGACATAGTCTTCAATCTTGTATCTTCATAGTCTGGGAGTCCGGCCAAAGGTCTTAGTCCGGCCATCCGGACACCCCCTAATCCAGGACTCCCTCAGCTACCTTACACTCAAGATGCCCGGTCCATGTGGCGTCATCACCGTTAGCGGAATCACAGAGCACTCTTCACGCGTAGAGGAGCACGCGATGGCCCTGGCGGCCGGACTGTAAGCGGCCTCCAAATATCATAAACATGACTGGTCATTAAGACCACATACACGGTTAGATGAGTCTGGTAGCCCGGATAAAATTCAACCAGGGCACCGTATATTTACTCCCATAAGCGGAAACCAGGGGCTATAAATATTTAATACAGCCCCACACTTGGCTCAACCTTATTGGCAGACCAATATCTAACACTTTTATTAAGCATCGCATACTTACGTTGTACTCTCCTCCGAGTTTTCTTTTTTTTTACAGACAACGTTCACGCGATACCCTTCCAAGATACAGCACAACGGAGACAAAGGCGCAGACGTGCAGCAGGGCCCCGGTCAACATGTTTCTTTTTAGATTAAGCCCCTATGTAAACCTTTTCTACTGCCTCTTGTTGTTTAACCATCCCGTGGGTTCTATACCCACAAAGGATACTGCTGTTATTGGCATTTGGCCACGGCAGACTAAATTGCACGTACCTAGAAATTAAGGGCTTATAATAGGCTCTCGTCAGCCTATTTTCTTCTAAAGAGACCGAATACCCTCGGGAGTGTTCGGCGTCACGAGTTTGGCCGTATATGCATTAGCTCCGAATCATGTCTTTCATCAAATGTTGGGTTTGCCCTACTCCTGGGTTTGCCGCCTTATGTTCCATTATCACCAGCTAAGGTAGGCCAAAGGAGAACTACTGCGATTGTGCCCTGGTTATTCCGGATGAGCGCCTTAGTAGAGAAAGCCGAAAACTGACTGTCTTGATACATCGAGAGACTATTCAACCACTCGAAGACTCACCGGAACCTTTAAGGATTCCTCTGCATTAACGAAGGGCCGTTTACCGGCCATGTACACACGCGCCCGTATTCGGATGCACGCGAAGGTACCAGGGGCTACATAGTAGCCCCACCATTTGACTCCCATGGCTAAGTGAAAGTGTTACAGCTATATAGTCCGGTTGCCTATTTCGATGTGCGATCATGTCCTTAATGGACCAAGACGTTGGATCGAGTGTGATCAAGCATATTTTTCGCGAACACCCCCGCATTGTACGCGTGGGGGCTGAAGCCAACGACTGCTATCTTTCGGACTAATTATACATATGAAAACGGCCGCGAAGGGGACACAATCATACTTCTGGGCAAAAAGTATAAATATAGCCTCATAATTAAAATAAACATTGTTTTTTACAATGATTCGACTTATCACTCGAACAAGACATTCTTCGAGCACTGCGCCTCTATTAGGTGGGCACCTTCTGTGACCTGCGCCAAGTACTGCTCGGCCGGATATTGGTCACCCGCCGGATCCTGGGTTGCTACAATAGTGGCCTTCATATCCGTCCAATAGGCTTTTACGCGGGCAAGAGCCATCTTTGCACCCTCTATGCATGCCGACCTCCTCATGGCGTCAATCTGAGACACGACCCCAATCCGAGACACGGCCCCAAGGAATTGCTGCACCAAACCAAAGTAGTTGTCCGCTTAGGCCCCTTCGGCCAAAGATGGTCTATTACAGACTGCATTGCAAGCCCAGACAGCCTGTGGAGCTCCACCATAGCAGCCAACTTCTCATTTAGCGGCAGCAAGCGAGTGGGAGCCTGTTCGACTCTCAATTCTTCGGCCGCCTTTAGGGCAGCCGCATTGCTAGCCCGAGTTTGTTCCTTGGCTTGAGCAAGTTCCTCTCTCAGGGCCTCCACGACAGCAGCACCATCTACGGTGCAAACACATGGCATTAACATTAGGCCACTCGCGCATTTTCCTATACAACATAATAAGGGAAACAGAGCACATACCCCGTGACTCCTCCAGCCGTTTGTTCACCAGCGTGATATCGGCATCAATCGATCGGATCTGCCTCCTTAGTTCGGCAACTTCAACAGACTGGTCGGCTGCCGGATCCTTATATACCTGCACACATATACAGCGCAGCCATTACTATATGATCCCCCGTTTGCCGCCTATGGCGGGCAACCAGAATCTCAGGGGCTACTATCCATAGGGAGCACACCTAGCACATGCTTCATAATCAAAAAATAGTGTATTTTTCATGACATACCTCAAAGCCTTTGAGCAGGCTTGTAAATGCCTCATTCAAACCGCTGGTAGCGGATGAAATCTTCGTGAGCACCGTGCTCATTAAAGAGCGGTGCTCCTCTGAGAGTGCGGCTCGCTCCAGAAGGCCCGTCAGTGCGTCCGGCCGGACATCGAACTATGCTGGACCCTTCTCATCGCCCCCCGTGGGAGCCAAACGCCCCAGACTCGGAGCGACCGACGTGTTAGCCTCCGGCTTAGGCAGATCCGGACTCCTCCGTGTCGCCTGCTTCATGAGGCGGAGAGGTGGGTGGGGTGTCACTCTCCATCATCTCCGGAAGAAGATCCCCCGAAGACGAACTCTTTTGAGAAGAGCTGCTCGCCGGACTGCAAAAGATGAAGTCCCGGTTATGGATCTCGGAAAAACACCGTACCTTCGAATTAAGGATTAAATTACGGCTCAGTGGAAGGCTGGCCCGTTGGTGGGAACAATGCGGTGAGGGTGCCCGTCGCGGCAGATCCCCCTGGTGATACCTTCTTCCCTTGCTTGGGCATCTCCTCCTCCAAGTCTTTGGAGGCTGCCCTCTTTTTCCCGCGTGGGGAGGAGACTTTAAGCTCCCCCTCCTGACTATCCTCCATAGGAGAGGTAGCGATTCCCCCGATCTGGATGTGTAGTGTGTGAAGTTCGGCTTCACTGCCCTTTCCTTCGCCTTTCCCTGAGGGGATTTTGCTGAGCGCCCGGCCTAGCATCTTTGCAATGGTTGGACCAGGCGAGCCTTCAGGAAGTGGCGCCGGGCACCTGATTCTCTTCGCCTTGTCGAGCCATTCCTGGCCGCGAAGGGATTTTTAGAATAATAGTTATGATAAATATAAATGAGGTGTCCGGCTTTAAGGTTACTTACTTGGGCATCAAGGCGATTGCAGCTTAGGCCTGCATCATCGGTGGTGTCTGGACACTTTACTTGTGGTCTGAAGAATAATTTACACATCCCTTTGAGCTTTGGGCCGAAGAAGTGCTTAATAGCCCACGGACCCTCTGGATTGAACTCCCACATCCGGAGAGGCCGACGTTTGCACGGCAACATCCGTCGGACTAACATCACTTGCATTATGCTGACAAGATTTATGTCCCTCTCAATAAGCTCCCGAATATGATTCTGCAGTTCTGGTACATCGCCAGCAGGCCCATAATTCCATCCAATGTCGGTCCAAGATGCTAACTGTGATGGAGGGCCCGAGCGGAACTCGGGGGCGGCTACCCACTTTGTGCCTCTAGGAGCTGTAACATAAAACCATCTCCGTTGTCATACATCGGATACTTCCGGAAAAGAGCCCTCTGGCCATGGGGCATCGATGTTCTTGCTTATTATGGCACCTCTGCACTCCACATGTCGCCCCTCGATCATATTCGGCTTCACATTAAAGGTCTTGAGCCATAAGCCGAAGTGTGGGTTGACGTGGAGAAAAGCCTCGCACACAATAATGAACGACGAGATATGGAGGACGGCGTCTGGAGCCAGATCATGGAAGTCCAAGCCATAGTAGAACATGAGCCCCCTCACAAAGGGGTCAAGGAGGACCAGGCCTCGGAGGAAGTGAGGGACAAACACGACGCTCTCGTTGGGCTCCGGCGTGGGGATAACTTGCCCTGGAGCAGGAAGCCTGTGCTGGATATCGGCGGTCAGGTATCCGACCTCCCTAAGCTTAGCAATATCCTCCTCTTGGATTGAGGAGGCCACCCACCAGCCTTTTGCATCAGATCCGGACATACTGGAGGATCTGGGGTGATGGAGCTTAGGTTTTGAGTGCTGGAGCTTGAGGTGCGAGAAGGAGCAGGAGAGGTGGACAAGAGGCGTAGGCCTCAGCCCCCTTATAAAGGGGATGAATATCAAGAGTCCTCAACGTGGCCGCTTGAGACTTATCTAAAATACATGGAGTCATACCAACGGTCGCCTGGGGTCACACACGGCCATATTGATGAAAGACCCCGTAATAAGAGGAACATGATGTCTGCTTTGACAGGACATGCCAATGAAACCGCCTCGCAACGCGAGTCGAGGTGGAGCAGGAAACGCTGGTTCGTGTTGGACCAGGCCACGATGCAAGGGCACGGCATACAAAGATTGCCAGCAGAACGGATTTATGCTATGTTCCCTACAATGGTGTGTGAAGATCATCTTGCAGATCTGGACACGGTCTACGTGTTCGACAAATAACCTTGGAGTATTCGGAGAAGGAACCCACCTTGCAATGCCCAAAACAAGAATGCGCGCCGGACTCATAGTCATTGAAGCCTGGTTCAGGGGGTCCTGGATTAGGGGGTATCCAAACAGCCGGATTATATACATCGTTCGGACTATTGAAGCGTGAAGGTACAAGACTCAAGACTTCGGCCTGTGTCCGGATGGGACTCTCCTTTGCGTGGAAGACAAGCTTGGCGATCCGGATATTATGTTTCCTTCCTTGTAACCGACTCCATGTAAAATCTAGCCCTCTCCGGTGTCTATATAAACTGGAGAGGATGGTCCTTAGAAGGCCGATCAAAATTACAATCATACCATCATAGGCTAGCTCTTAGGGTTTAGCCTCTACGATCTCGTGGTAGATCTACTCTTGTACTACTCATATCTTCAATATTAATCAAGCAGGAAGTAGGGTTTTACCTCCATCGAGAGGGCCCGAACCTGGGTAAACATTGTGTCCCTTGATTCCTGTTACCATCAGCTTAAGACACATAGATCGGGACCCCCTACCCGAGATCCGCCGGTTTTGACACCGACAGTCATTGCCGGAGCCCTTGAATGGCCTCAACTGAGGCCTCTGGCTTCAGCAAGATCACCTTGGCACTGTTTATTCTTCTTCTTCTTCCTCTTCTTGCTCTGTTTCTCTTTCTCCTCACCAGTTGGTGAAACCAAGTACATGACTGGCCTTCTATTTCAGAATTGGTTTTGTCAGTGAGGGAGTACAAGTGTACTAGTAAAAAATAGCATTATTTTCTCATGGTAGTCGGAAAATGGAGATGAACACATGCATTAAATATCATTCTTACCTAATGGAAGGTTATGGCGCCAATATGGATGATGAGGATTGGAACACAGATCTACCTTTGTGCAGTTCAACCGAAATGAACCAACTGTTCCATTCTGACATTCTAGTTAAACAGCACAAAAGTCACTTCTTTTAAGAAGAGTTTTGTGCAGTGCAACAAAAGGTCACAACAGCAACCATGTGAATTGGATATCCCTGTTTGCACAAAAAGGTACAGAGGAAACAGTTAGAGTCTCAAAGAGTTATAGGCAAAAACATTTGGCTAAACTTGTCATGGATTATAACAGTGGCATGGCTTCATTTTTACCAGGGACATTAGATTAAGAACAGCTAAATATTTTGTATAAGGGCATGGGACAGTGGGTGCACCAGCAGCCCAGCACCATGTACCTAGACAGGGGCATAAAGTGGTGATTCATAGTTTGTAGCCCCGAGAAACAAACATCCAAGAAACATATCTGGGTTGGTCCCATTTTTGTTCACTCTAGCCAGCTACTCCTATGTGTGGATAGCAAATCTAGTCCTGTTCATACCACTGTGTACAACGTTACCCCTATATTTCCTTCTTCGACCAAGAGACCGGTTGGATGGCCAGTCTCTACCACTTTCACCCCCTTTCCTTCCTGTTTGTACCAAGTCCGATGTACATACTAAATTCCCCCACCCCCAGTTTATTTCTTGTTTGAACCAAGTACTCCCTCCGTTCGGAATTACTTGTCATCAAAATGGATGTGTCTAGAACTAAAATACATCTAGATACATCCATTTCAATGACAAGTATTTCTGGATGGAGGGAGTACAAGATTCGACTCCATGAAGTAGCTTTACCTCTAACAATAGAAGAAAAAAATAGGTGACGTTGGACCATCTGATCAAGAGGGTCTGAGAGGTAGAAAATGATGCACATGCAGTGACATAGCAAGCTGGGGAAGTAGAGCTAAGGCGGTTTCAAATGAAGATATACCCGAAGGTCGTTGGGATGTGGATAGGTGGGCAGCGGGAGACCGGATCTGCCCACAGGCAACGACGAAGGGATCGGAGGACCTCCTGCGCCGGCGCTCGGCCAGAGATAATGGTGCGGCCGGCAGTGGGTCTCCTCCCTCACTGTCGACGACAGCCTAAATGCTGCCCCTCCTCCCCTTCACCGGCCGAGGGGGATACGTCCGGATCTGTAACCAGTGATGAGGATAGAAAGACAATGTTTTTTGAAGGGAGAAAGACAGTGTTACCACCCCTATCTTGTTTAGATCTGGAGAGTATGAGATTGTGTGAATAGAGCAACCCTAGCAAGCAAGCGCGGAGGCTGCGGCCTATATATACGTAGTGGGGTAGTTTTCCTTTTTCACTCCATCAAAACAATCATTTAAAATTGTGTACTACATGCCAGGTCACGTTTTTTTAGTTCTTGATTGTGTTTTGAGATAGCTACCCGCTTGTTCCAAGTGGTGTTACAGTGTGCCAGGTCACACTTTGTATCGTTCAAGTCTGGTACTACAAGTCCCTCCATTAATTGAACAACCACCCCCTCGTAAAAATTGTGAACAAGCCCACGGCTAAAATTAGCGGAAATGTGGGTTGCCCCAACATGCATTATTATTTATATTTTCTACTCCCTCTGTTCCAAAATATAAGTCTTTCTTATTAGCCACACCTAAGACAAGAATTTTTGTATTAGCAGTGAACCCCACATGTCATAGACACAAAAACTGTGGCAAGATTCCGTTAGGCAAGCCAAAGTGTGTCTAACAATTTGAGCAACTCAAGTTAGGCAAGTGTGGGAAAAATAATGTGGCAACATAAGACAAACATAGTCACAATCCAAACAGCCCCATAATTTTTTGTGACATGCATGAAAATTTGGTTAGTTAAATTTATAGTTAAAATTTGGCAAGGTGCATCAAATCAACACATGCAAGTATCAAAAGGAAAGTCATGGCATGCATGCATGCGTTGTACTCCCTACGTTTCCAAATATAAGTCTTTTTATAGATTGCAACAAGTGACTATATACGAAGCAGAATATGTCTACATACATCCGTATGTTGTAGTCCATTTGAAATGTGTAAAAAGACTTATATCAAGTGCAGTGCTTTGATGTGTCGCGTCAACTCGTACAAGACTGAGAAGTTTGATTACTACAACGCCCTCTCCCTCGTGGACTGAGCTCCAGTGCCTTAATTGCACCTACCTTTGGCTGCATGATAGGAGGGCCAACCACCTATTGGGCCCACCTGTCATAGACGCAAAGGCAGGAGCAGTAAGTAGAAGCTTTCGCTGCACGCTATCCCTCCCGCACGAGGCGGACGGACATGCAGCAGTGGATTCGATACTGTAGAAGTAGGAGTAACATCATTGTTCGTCTTCTCGAAGAGGCGAAGAGCCAAGCGCCACCCGAACGTGGCAGTTGTGAACGCTCGCGTGGTGCGGTGCCTTGGAGCACGCATATAGTAGCCAGGCTCTTGCATGAGAGTCTGTTTGCTATTTGAGCCCACTATTGTAGTAGTACTACTAGTACTTGCTACTCCCTCCGTCTAGGTGAGTAAGTCATTGAATTTGTAGCTAAGCTTCCCTCATTGAATTGTTTAACAATTAAAGTCCATCATCCATTGGTTGATACTCATTCTGCATAGGTCCACGCTCTTAGCACCATTTCCTCATGGGGTCACCAATGTTTATTTGCTAATTAATAGCATTGCATGCAATGAACTAGCCACTTCATGTCGTGTTTGGTAGTCTCAAGTCATTAAAAGCATGCACACCTCTCATCTCTTATTGGTTGATATGTCAAGAAACAAGAAACAAGGTAGAAGTTAATGCACCGTGCCTAAGTGTTTTGGGACTATTTGGTTTTCGTAAGATGACTTACACACCTAGACGGAGGGAGTGGTATAGCCCTGTAAATCGGAAAGGAGTACTTGCCTTTCTAGAGATTTCAACAAGTGACTAGACTACACCGCGTGCAGTACCCCCTCCCTTCCGATTTATAGGGCTCAAATCTCAAATCTCATGAACCAAGGCATTTTGCGATTGGAGGAATGTATCTCATACTTTACAAAACTACCCTAATTAAACTCATGCATTAAATTATGTAGTTCTCTCGTTTTCCTCTCCGCCTTGGTTGCGGTGCACAATACTGAGCACTCATATATGACTAGCCGCTCTATCTACATGCGGGACATCAAAGCATCCGGGCCCGCATGCCATCCACCAAATCACAGCAAGGTGCTACAGTCGAGACTCACCTGTCACCCCGGTGTGGCCGTCATGACCCGTCATATCACAAAACCCACACCTTTACCAGCAGTGGTAAGGTGGCCTCCAAGTTGGACTGGACGAAGCAACCATCATTTCACTGGAACGCTCGTTGAAGCCCTTTCTTACCTTTCTTGAAGAAAATCTCACTCCAGGCTAGTCACTTCTGCCATTTTTCTTCTGTACCGACGAAGGAAAGGTGGGCGAATCAGTTATGCTGCTATATTTTCATTCCAGGAATCTTCTTTTTGCGAAGCACCGACCGATTCTCACAGCCTATTCTTTTCCCGTTTTTCATTGCGATTGTCGTTTCCTTTCGATTGCTTTTTGTTTGTCAGTTCATTGATGGATCCTGGATCACTAGGCAAAGAGTTGCCGGTGGACAATCCACTGGAGACAGCGATCTCCAGGAAGCGAGCACCGACCAACGAGTTGACCATGTTGGCGGGCCAACCCATGGAGACGAAGAACTCCAAGAAACAAGCACTGGCCAAAGAGTTGACGACGTTGGCGGACAAACTCCTCAAAGAAAGTTGGAAGAACAGCAAGGGCCCCACCATGCCTACCCTAGAAACTCTAATGGCCACCTATGCGAGGCTCAAGGCTGAGTTTGAGGAGACAGTCACCGTTGAGAAGAATTATTCCCCTGGTAAGGTGATGGCCCCCATCGAGGACGAGGAGATGGCTCCCCGGAGGGATGAGATCCCTCGATGAGCTGCACAAGGTAAAAAATAATGGCTTATTACCATAGTTTTGGTTTTTGATTATTTGCAATGTGGTTGCTAATATGTTAGGGTTGTGCAGGTGCCGGTGGACGTCCTTGATGATTCTGATGTCACAGCCCATGCTATGGACAAGGCCCCAGAGATCATTTTCGATGTTGCGGTCCGTCCTGTTGGCATCGCCCTGGAGATCGATTCCGATGCCACTGTCCATCCTGTGGACATCGCCCCAGTGATAGATTCCGATGTCGCGGTCAGTCCTGTGGACATCGCCCCAGCGATCGATTCCCATGCTGTTGTCCGTGCTGTGGTCATTGCCCGAGAGATCGATGGCAAGAAATAGTTGGTCGCTCTAATCCTTCAGGGTAGTTTGCATTGCCCTATGTTTAATTACCAGAACGATGTGTGTTATCAAACCATCTTAGGGCTAGTGCATTGTCTTGTGTGGGCGGTACTTGCTACTTTTGTTTGATAGTGAATCACGCGAACCCTCTCCGAGTTATGGAAACAGATGTATCCTCACCAGCTTTTTATGTAATATATGGCATGCTTAGATGTAAGTTTGAAGTCTTTATCATATCAGCAGGGCTTGTGTGATGATTCTTGGTGTTAGTAGGCTAGCTACTGCGCGAGCTATAGTACTTGCAGAACACTCACCGAAGAGAAACGTTAGGGCTGATGAGCTCGTGGTACGCTTATACTTATCCGTCGTCGATCGACCAATAGCCCTAGCTCCTAAAATTGTAGGCTTAGCGATCGATCAGACAATAGTCGACACAGATACATTCAGGCCTCATTTGGTTCATAGGGTAGGAAAATCGTAGCAAAAGTATATAGACGTAAAACACAAAATCATAGAAGTGTAGAGACGTACTCCCGACCTAGGCGGGCTAGTTTGGCCTAGTGGGTTTCAGTGATATGACATGGTACAGTGCCGTCTAGTCTTCGCGTGTGGTAGCAGTATTGCGGGTACAGTAAGTTTTCTTGAAGAAGCGGAATTCAATGAAGATGGTTCCTTCGTCCGAACATCTTACAGTGGGAAAGGTTGGGCCTACGATACGACTGGGGTAGACCAGGATAATTTTGTGCATGGCAGGTGGACCAGGATGGTCGACGTCCCACATGTCAGTGAATGAAAGTATTCTTTCCGATATAGAGGACGAGTAACAAGTATTCATTGTTTATTTTTGATGAAAGCTACTGTCTCCACTGTTACGACGGAGGAGTGTGAAACACGGCAGCCCATTGAACTTGGCATGTGCACCACTCCCTCCTTCCTCATGTAATGCTACCATACTATTGACTATAAGGTTACAACTTTTTCTCGCTTTCTCTCTATCTATTTCCTCTCAAATGTTTTTTACCTTTCTTTTTTTAGACACAATTGTATTTTTATGCCTTTTTTAGAATTATTTTTTTATACCTAGGAGCACGTCTAGAGACAGGCTCTTGTAGAGCCCACTCCTTGACTTTGTCAATGCCTCTCTCTCCTCCACATAAGCGGGCTTATAGCCCGGTTTTCTTAGTACTTGCTATGCATGCATGCGGCGGGCAGCTGGTGTCTTGAGGAGCTAGGGCGGTCAGAGCGGATCCGGCTTGCCTGCTCCCTCTCCATGCTCCCATCCGTGCTCCCACTTCATCCTACGGCTATCTTTTTTTCCTTTTGTCTTTCTAATCTAATCATCCCCCCTGATTTTAAGGGGGTGGGGCCACGCCTTTTTTGTTCCAATCAAATCAAGCCACGTACGCGGGAGCATGGATGGGCACACGCGAGGTGAGCAGGCAAGTCTCGTCCGGTCAGAGCGGGCTCCGGAAGCGGTCCGGACTCCAGCATGGCCCACCTCACATTATCACCATAATATATTTCTTGGAGTCCGTGTGCAGCGGGTTGGCGATCTATTCCCCTCCCCCGTTTCTCTCTTCTCAGACGACGCCCACCGATTAGATTTCGGCTATCGACAGTTTATTCAATTACAGTCCCACATGTCAGTGAAATTGCAAGACAATGCGTGTCCTCTCTGGTCAGCGGCGTGTGAGCCGGACTGTCGGGGGTGCCAGTCCTGGGGGGTGCGACACGTACGAGTCGTAAGTGTGCTACCTTTTTGAAAGGGATCGAGAAGAGGTGTCTAGAGGGGGGGGGGTGATTAGACACTATGTACAAAAGTTGCAGTTTTTAAATTCTTTTAGTTTGAGTGGAGTTTAGGCACAAGTTTAACAATCACAATACATATCAAGCAAGCATGCAAACAGTATATGAGCATCAGGATGTAAAGCATGCAACTTGCAAGAATGTAAAGGGAAGGGATTGGAGTGTGCAAACGCAATTTGGAGACACGGAGATTTTTGAGCCATGGTTCCGATAGGTGGTGCTATCGTACATCCACGTTGATGGAGACTTCAACCCACGAAGGGTAACGGTTGAGCGAGTCCACGGAGGGCTCCACCCACGAAGGGTCCACGAAGAAGCAACCTTGTCTATCCCACCATGGCGGTCGCCCACGAAGGACTTGCCTCACTAGGGGTAGAGCTTCATGAAGTAGGCGATCTCCTTGCCCGTACAAACTCCTTGGTTCAACTCCACAATCTTGTCGGAGGCTCCCAAGTGACACCTAGCCAATCTAGGAGACACCACTCTCTAAGAAGTAACAAATGGTGTGTTGATGATGAACTCCTTGCTCTTGTGCTTCAAATGATAGTCTCCCCAACACTCAACTCTCTCTCATAGGATATGGATTTGGTGGAAAGAAGATTTGAGTGGGAATCAACTTGGGGAAGTCTAGAGATGAAGATTCATATGGTAGGATTCGAATATCTTGACCTCAACACAAGTGTAGGTGGTTCTCTCTCAGAAAATGTAAGTTGGAAGTGTAGGCATGTTCTGATGGCTCTCTCCACGAATGAAGAGGAGGTGGAGGGGTATATATAGCCTCCACACAAAATCTAACCGTTACACACAACTAACCAATCTCGGTGGGACCAAATTGAGAAACTCGATCAGACCGATTCAGTAAATCTAGTGACCATTAGGATTTTTGGTGGGACCGACATGTAACTCGGTAGGACCGATATGGTTAGGGTTAGGGCATAACGTAATCTCTGTGAGACCAATTACACAACTCGGTGAGATCGATTTTGGTAATAAGCTAACTAGAGAGTTGGTCAGGTAAACTCGGTGGGCCCGATTCGCTCATCTTGGTTGGAACGAAACGTTATAAAAGGGAAACAGAGAGTTTAAATTGCAATCTCGGTGGGACCGATCGCTCATCTCGATGAGACCGAAACGTTACGAAGGGAAATAGAGAGATTACAATCACATCTCGGTGAGACCGAGATCCCTATCGGTGAGACCGATTTTCCTAGGGTTCGTGGCAGTGGCTATGACATCTGAACTCGGTGGCGCCAGATAGAAAGAATCGGTGGGGCCGAGTTTGACTTTTGGTTTAGGTGATATGTGGATGTGAGAAAGTAGTTGAGGGCTTTGGAGCATATCACTAAGCATTTTGAGCAAGAACCTCATTAAGCAACACCTCATCCCTCCTTGATAGTATTGGCTTTTCCTATAGACTCAATGTGATCTTGGATCACTAAAATAGAAAATGCAGAGTCTTGAGCTTTGAGCTTGAGCCAATCGTTTTGTCCTTAGCATTTTGAGGGATTCACTTCCTCTAGTCCATGCCACTCCATTGTTGAACTTATCTGAAACATACTAGGTAAAGGTATTAGTCCAACACGAGATATGTTGACATAAATTACCAAAATCACCCAGGGAGCACTTGTGCTTTCAATATCCCCCTTTTTGGTAATTGATGACAACATACATCAAAGCTTTAGATAAAGATATAGAGAATAACAAGTAAAGCTTTGGAAAGATATGTAACAAGCATAGGCTCCCCCTACATGTATGCAATTCATGTAAATATGGAATATATGAGCATGTGAATGCATAAGCATGACAGAGAAGGCAATGTGTTACATGTATCTTGGCTATATGCATCAGAGCAAGAGATGTAAATATGGGAAAAGTATCTTCATGCTCATGAGTCCCTCTTGCAAACAGTATGTACATCAGCAAGAGATCCTCATACACATGATTGTGAAGAATATACTTACCTTGTGGTCTTGAGTTGGCTTAGGATGGAGTGAACCTGTGAAAACAAGGTTAGATAACACAAATGCACCTACTAGCCAGAGCAAACAAAAGAACCTACAAGGGTACCAAGATTGTGATGACATGTAGAGAGTAAGTATTGAGTACTCCATTGATATAGACATGCCCCCAAAGGTAAAGATATGCAATGAATTCAAGGATTTTCTTCCCTTAGATTTCTTGCTCCCCCTGAATCTAACATGGGATATTTGGAGAAGATAGGGAACAGAAGCTCAGAGCTAAAGAGCTCAAGGCATAGCTAAAGCAAACGAGCAAATATGAGCATGTCTTTCCCCTCTTAAAGACACGTGACTTCTCTCCTCTTGAACACCAAGCATCTGGGATCCTTGAAGATTACTGTCTCTTCTTGAGTATTCTCTCCCCCTAGAGATATATATTAAGTTTTGATGCGATCTCTCTCTATAGATATGATAAAGTTTTGATGTGAGCTCTCTATCCCCCTTTGACATCAATTTCCAAGAAGGGTCTTCTGGATTTGTTGTCACAAATGGGTTTGGTCCTTGAGTCACAGATCAAAGCAACAAGTAAAATGTGATGCTGGTAGAGGACAAGATTCATTGAGTGGAGCTAGATCAAAAGAACACAGAACAAGTGGCAAGCTATTTTTCGTGTTATGAAATCGGTGGTTCCGAGTTGTATGATTCGGTAGCACCACAAGGGATCGGTGGGAACGAAAATAACAAACCGGTGTGACCGAATTCATTACAGTGAGAACACTTGTCACCTTAGCTCAGTAGGCAAGTAAGATCTCACAAAGATTTGCAATGAATTGGATGCAAGGAAATGCAGAACAGAAAGAAAGGAAAAGAAATCTAGATGAAGTTTTTTTTGAAAGGGGAAAACAGATATGCATGAGACAAATGCAAGAGCATAGAAAGGAACACGAGAGAACTTCATCTAGAAAAGGTCAGCGACAAAGTCACCTATGTTAGAGTATATTGACATAGGAGTCAAGAGAGATCACTTGATCATAGGTCATACTCATCGTTTAAGCTCAAAATGGGGTTACCATTTTTCCTTTAAGCATTTTGATGTATTCACATCTTGTTGAGTTGCTTTAACTCATGTCTCGGAGTAAAGCTTCTCTAAGATGGATTAACATACCTTGGGTGGTGGTGTTGATCGTGTAGTTGAACTTTTGTGGATTGCTCGATGTTGATGTAGCTCATTAAGAGTTGGAAGCACCACTTGGAGTGTGAGTTCATCTACCTACATGGGTTAGTTTTTGCAAGGAAGAGCACTTGTGTATCCAATATGACAATCATAATGTTCAAAATAGAATTTGTCAAAGGATATGTTGAAGGATTTCGTGCTTCCTTGTCTTCAACCACCATTGTGTAGAGACTTGGTGATGTAGAGATTGCTCAAGATGTGTGTGTGTTACAATCTCATAGATTCTGATTCATCCAAGTATCTACAAGGGTTAGATGACATGCAAGGTGCAAATATATCCAAGACATAAGATTGTCACAAGAGAAAAGTCAAGGATTAGTCATAGGCTCAAGCCTTGCATGTATCCGAATGGAGTTCCTACTCCAAGTTTGAAGCATCAATGTTGTTCAATTCACCTCTCAACTTGCAAAACACTTTCTCATAAAGTGGTTTAGTGAATATATCTGCTAATTGTTTATCGATGCGAACATGCTTAAGGTCAATGTCCCCTTTGGCAACATGATCTCAAATGAAATGATGTCGAACTTCAATATGCTTAGTTATAGAGTGTTGCACCATATTGTGAGCAATCTTGATAGCAATTCATTGTCACATAGTAATGGAACATGTTTCACATAGATCCCATAATCCTTAAGAGTTTGGGTCATCCAAAGTAATTGGGCACAACATGATCCAGCGGCAATGTATTCTGCTTCGGCGGTGGATAAGGATACCGAGTTTTGTTTCTTGGAAGACCAAGACACAAGAGATCTACCAAGAAATTGACAAGTACTCGAAGTGGACTTTCTATCAACCTTGTCATCGGCATAGTCCGAGTCGGAGTAGCCAACAAGATCAAAAGATGCCCTCTTTGGATACCAAATGCCAAAGTTTGGTGTATGAATTAAGTATCTCACTATCCTTTTCATAGCCTTAAGATGACATTCTTTAGGAGCACCTTGACATCGTGCACACATGCACACGCTTAGCATAATATCGGGACGTGAAGCACATAGGTATAACAATGAACCGATCATAGAGCGATAAACCTTTTGATCAACCGGTTCACCATCTTTGGTCAAATCAAGATGTCCACTAGTAGGCATGGGCGTAGACATACCTTTGCATTCTTGCATATTGAACTTCTTGAATAAGTCCTTGGTGTACTTCTTTTGAGAGACAAAGGTACCTTCCTTAGTTTGCTTGATTTGCAAACCAAGAAAGAATTTGAGTTCACTCATCATAGACATCCCAAACTTCTCCGACATTAGCTTTCCAAACTTTTCACTAAAATGAGGGTTAGTTGATCCGAATATAACATCATCGACATAAATTTGGCATACAAATAATTCTCCATTAACCCTTTTAGTAAAAAGAGTAGAATCCATCTTTCCAATCTCAAAGCCTTTTTCAATAAGGAACTTGGTTAAGCATTTATACCAAGCTCTAGGAGCTTGTTTAAGACCATAAAGAGCTTTGCGAAGTTTGTAAACATGATTAGGTTTCTTAGGATTGATAAAGCCGGGAGGTTGCTTAACATAAACTTCCTCCTCTATTTCACAATTTAGAAAAACAATTTTGATATCCATTTGGTACATGGTGATATCATGGTGATTAGCATAGGCAAGTAATATGCGAATGGACTCAAGTCTAGCAACGGGGGCATATGTCTCACCATAGTCCATACCTTCGACTTGAGTGTATCCTTGGGCGACGAGACGTGCTTTGTTGTGAATTACTTGTCCATCTTCATCTTGCTTGTTGCGAAACACCCATTTGGTTCCGATGATGTTGTGGTTATTGTCAGCCTTCTCAACCAAAGTCCAAAGTTGGTTTCTCTCAAAGTTGTGTAGATCTTCATGCATGGCATTTATCCAATACGGATCTTCCAATGCTTCTTCAACCTTCATAGGTTCAATGCTAGAAATGAATGAATAGTGTTCACAAAAGTTAGCTAAACGAGTTTTAGAGCGAGTAATAATCCCGGTTTCGATATCATTGTAAATTTGTTCAACGGGATGATCTCTGGCAACTCTTGCTCGAACTCGTGAAAGCCTTTGTTTGGATCTTAGTGGAACATATTCTTCATTTTGTTCTTCTTCTTGTCCTTCCTCATTGTTGTTGACGTTGTCGTTCTCTTGTCGTGGTGGAGAAGGAGGTTGTTGATGTTCATCTTGGTGTACTTCCTCATTTTCTTCGTCTTGGTGTGTCCCACTTGTGGATGCTTAAGTATCAATTCTTGGTTCACCTTGTCATGCGGTAGAAGCTTCCACTTGGACGGATGGGGTACTCTCCTTCACCTCTGTTGGACGAACCTTGCCAATAGACAAGTCTTGGATTGCTTCCAAAGGATCTTTAGCTCCTACATCAATTGGCAATTGCTCTACTTGTGAGCCGTTAGATTCATCAAACTTCACATCTACCGTCTCTTCAACCTTTCGGGTGAAATTATTGTAGACACGATAAGTGTGAGAGTTTGAGCCATAACCAAGTAAGAATCCTTCATGAGACTTAGGAGCAAATTTAGAGCGACGATGCTTATCAAGAATGTAGCACTTTGAGCCGAATACTCGAATGTATCCAACTTGGGGTTTGTTATCAGTGGGGAGCTCGTATGCCATCTTGCCGAGTAGCTTGTGAAGATACAAGCGAATTGTTGCATGACAAGCTGTCTCAACCGCTTCTGCCCAAAAGTGTTTTAGCGTCTTGTACTCATCAAGCATCGTTCTCGCCATTTTGATGAGCGTCCGGTTCTTCCTCTCAACAACTCCATTTTGTTGAGGTGTGTATGTAGCCGAGAACTCATGTGAAATCCCTTCTTCGTCAAGAAAGGTGTCCACATTTGTGTTCTTGAACTCCATTCCATTGTCGCTCTGAACCTTCTTGATCTTCACTTCAAACTGGTTTTGGGCTTTCCTCGTGAAGGTTTTGAAGATCTTTTGGACCTGCGATTTATCATTGAGAAAGAACACCCACGTAAATCTTCAAAAATCATCAACTATAACTAGACCAAAAGAATTTCCACCGAGACTTTTGTAAGCGTTGGGACCAAAAAGATCCATATGAAGTAGCTCAAGTGGCCTCCTTGTGCTCATGTTCTTCACGGGATGCCTTCATCCAACCTGTTTACCTGCTTGGCAAGCGCTGCAAAGTCTATCCTTATCAAATATGACATCGTTAACGCCAAGGATATGATTACCTTTAATAAGTTTGTCAAGGTTTCGCATGCCCACATGACCTAATCGTCTATGCCATAACCAACCTTTAGAAGATTTAGCAATGAAGCAAGTTCTAGGTTGAGCCTTTTTAGTGAAATCAACAGTGTAAAGATCACCTCTGCGGATGTCGGTAAAAACCATTTTATGATTATATCTACGAAACACTTGGCAATCTACTTCAGTAAATAGGACACTGAAGCCGAAATCAGCAAGTCTAGATACTGAAAGTAAGTTGTATCCAAGAGATTCAACAAGCATAACATTTTTTATGGAGCTATCATGTGATATGGCCACCTTACCGGGGCCAACCACCTTACTCTTTGAGTTGTCACTAAAAGTGACAAACTTTCGAGGACCGTCGTTTTCATCAAGCTCACGAAACATGTCTTTATCTCCGGTCATGTGATCGGTACATCCACTATCAAGAACCCATTCCTTTCCACCTGCCATATATCCCTGAAGATTTGCCATAAGACCAAAGTGTCTCATTGCATCATCAAGATCAAAGTCATCATCATCATCGTCATCATAGTATCCATGTTCAACATCGTCATGTGGTGGATCAATTCCTAGAGAGGGTGATTTGTTAGAGTGAGTTTGACAATGATTTTCTTTATGAATTCTAGTAGCTTCGTTGATGATATCGCTAATGATTCCAACATCTCCTTTGGCACGCATAAGGTTTGTAAGTTCAAATAGAAAATTACCAAACATAGGATCATTGGAATTCATCTTACTCAAGGCAATAGACTTATGAAGAATTTCATCTAGATTTTTCAGGGAATAATTTGGAAATCATTCCTCAAGGAATTTCCATATAGTGTAGGCACACTTAAGAGTAGGCAAATTTCCAATCAAGTTTCTAGGCAAGCCTCTAGTGATAAGATTAATAGTTCTAAGATTGCGAATCATGTCAATTGACTCATCAAGGGTAGGATGCATAGGATCAGCATGAGGTGCACAAGGACTAGCAATGTACTTGTTCAAATGGTATTGATTGAAAATCACAAGCATCTCATTTTTTCACTCATGAAAGTACTATGTCTAAGACTCCCCAAAGTAGACTCATCCATCTTCCTCCAATGGTGATTAAACCAAAGCAATGGAGACCAATACTCTGATACCAATTGAAAGGGATCGAGAAGAGGTGTCTAGAGGGGGGGGGGGTGATTAGACACTATGTACCAAAAGTTGCAGTTTTTAAATTCTTTTAGTTTGAGTGGAGTTTAGGCACAAGTTTAACAATCACAATACATATCAAGCAAGCATGCAAAGAGTATATGAGCAGCGGGATGTAAAGCATGCAACTTGCAAGAATGCAAAGGGAAGGGATTGGAGTGTGCAAACACAATTTGGAGACACGGAGATTTTTGACCCGTGGTTCCGATAGGTGGTGCTATCGTACATCCACGTTGATGGAGACTTCAACCCATGAAGGGTAACGGTTTCGCGAGTCCACGGAGGGCTCCACCCATGAAGGGTCCACGAAGAAGCAACCTTGTCTATCCCACCATGGTCGTCACCCATGAAGGACTTGCCTCACTAGGGGTAGATCTTCACGAAGTAGGCTATCTCCTTGCCCGTACAAACTTCTTGGTTCAACTCCACAATCTTGTCGGAGGCTCCCAAGTGACACCTAGCCAATCTAGGAGACACCACTCTCAAAGAAGTAACAAATGGTGTGTTGATGATGAACTCCTTGCTCTTGTGCTTCAAATGATAGTCTCCCCAACACTCAACTCTCTCTCACAGGATATGGATTTGGTGGAAAGAAGATTTGAGTGGAAAGCAACTTGGGGAAGGCTAGAGATCAAGATTCATATGGTAGGATTGGAATATCTTGACCTCAACACAAGTGTAGGTGTTTCTCTCTCAGAAAATGTAAGTTGGAAGTGTACGCATGTTCTGATGGCTCTCTCCATGAATGAAGAGGAGGTGGAGGGGTATATATAGCCTCCACACAAAATCTAACTGTTACACACAACTTACCAATCTCGGTGAGACCGAATTGAGAAACTCGGTCAGACCGATTCAGTAAATCTAGTGACCGTTAGGATTTTCGGTGGGACCGACATGCAACTCGGTAGGACCGATACGGTTAGGGTTAGGGCATAATGTAATCTCGGTGAGACCAATTACACAAACTCGGTGAGACCGATTTTGGTAATAAGCTAACCAGAGAGTTGTTCAGGTAAACTCGGTGGGACAGATTCGCTCATCTCGGTTGGACCGAAACGTTACGAAAGGTAAATAGAGAGTTTACATTGCAATCTCGGTGGGACTGATCGCTCATCTCGGTGAGACTGAAACGTTATGAAGGGAAACAGAGAGATTACAATCCCATCTCGGTGAGACCGAGATCCCTATCGGTGAGACCGTTTTTCCTAGGGTTTGTGGCAGTGGCTATGACATCTGAACTCGGTGGCGCCGGATAGAAAGAATCGGTGGGGCCGAGTTTGACTTTTGCTTTAGGTCATATGTGGATTGAGAAAGTAGTTGAGGGCTTTGGAGCATATCACTAAGCATTTTGAGCAAGAGCCTCATTAAGCAACACCTCATCCCTCCTTGATAGTATTGGCTTTTCCTATAAACTCAATGTGATCTTGGATCACTAAAATACAAAATGCAGAGTCTTGAGCTTTGAGCTTGAGTCAATCCTTTTGTCCTTAGCATTTTGAGGGATTCACTTCCTCTAGTCCATGCCACTCCATTGTTGAACTTATCTAAACCATACTAGGTTAAGGTATTAGTCCAACAAGAGATATGTTGACATAAATTACCAAAATCACCCAGGGAGCACTTGTGCTTTCACGTTTCCTTTAGAACTTGCGAAGCGTAACATTTTTGCGCGATCGATCGATAGAAATCCAGAACAAAATGCTGAGGGCAGTGCTTTCCCGCTCGTTAGGCGGGCTAGTTTGAGTGATATGGCGTGCTAGAGTGCCGTCCACTTGCTCCATTTTTATGTAAGCAAGAGTTTACACTCTTACGCGAGAGGAGTTCGAAACACCGCGGATATGATTTTGATCGAGGGATAACTGTTTCGTGCCAAATAATGGAGCACCGTTAGCGATTATAGCATGATAGTTAGGGCATCTCTAGTGTTGGCCCACAAATTTACACCGGCATCTATCCGAGGACACTGATGGATGCCATCTGATGCTACCCGCATACCTTTCGACAACTATATGAACTAACCAGACAAAATTCGTGCAAACAAAGCAAATTTCAAATTAACCGGATGAAATTCATTACATTTCAAAAACTTTTCCTACAAACTGGACGATATTCATTACATATTTCGCACAAACCGTACTAAAACCTACTGTAAACCTAATCTAAACGATCGCCGGCACCCGACCACCATGTTAGGCCATGAACCCGAGAAAGCCGACCATTGCCTTTGCCTCCTCCTCATCCGCCTCGATAACCTCCTTGAGGGAGTCCTGGATTAGGGGGTGTCCGGATGGCCGGACTATGACCTTTGGCCGGACTCCCGGACTATGAACATACAAGATTGAAGACTTCGTCCCGTGTCCGGGTAGAACTTTCCTTGGCGTGGAAGGCAAGCTTGGCGATATGATATGAAGATCTCCTCCCATTGTAACCGACTCTGTGTAACCCTAGCCCTCTCCGGTGTCTATATAAACCGGAGAGGTTTAGTCTGTAGGACGAAGAACAATCATACCATAGGCTAGCTTCTAGGGTTTAGCCTCTCTGATCTCGTGGTAGATCAACTCTTGTACTATCCATATCATCAATATTAATCAAGCAGGAGTAGGGTTTTACCTCCATCGAGAGGGCCCGAACCTAGGTAAAAACATCGTGTCCCTTGTCTCCTATTACCATCCGCCTGGACGCACAGTTCGGGACCCCCTACCCGAGATCCGCCGGTTTTGACACCGACATTAGTGCTTTCACCGAGAGTTCCTCTATGTTGTCACCTTTAGGCCTGATGGCTTCTTCGATCATCAACCACGACGCGGTCCAGGGTGAGACTTTTCTCCCTGGACAGATCTTCGTATTCGGCGGCTTCGCACTGCGGGCCAATTCGCTTGGCCATCTAGAGGAGATCGAAAGCTACGCCCCTGGCCATCAGGTCAGTTTGGAAGTTTAAACTACACGGCCGACATCCGCGGGGACTTGATCTTCGACGGATTCGAGCCACGGCCGAGCGCGCCGCACTGTCACGATGGGCATGATTTAGCTCTGGCGCCGGACAACGCCCAGAGCGTCGCTCAGGTGCCCGCTCCGACCATTAGCTCGGAGCCGACTGCGCCAGTTGGGGACGGACGGTTGGACGCCGCCCCAGGAGCCGCAATCTCTACGGCGATAGAGCCAAACACTAGCCTAGTCCTTTGCGAGGCCTATGACTCCAGGGTGCCGGACTCCATTCCGAACTCTGAATCTTCCGCACCTCTTCCGATTGAACCCGATTGGGTTCCGATCATGGAGTTCACTGCCGCAGACGTCTTTCAGCACTCGCCCTTTGGCGATATCCCGAATTCACTAAAGTCTCTCTCTTTGTCAGAAGAGCCCTGGCCGGACTATGGTCAGCATGGTTGGGATGCGGACGACGAAGCAATTCGAAACCCACCCACCACCCACTTTGTAGCCACTGTCGACGATTTAACCGACATGCTCGACTTCGACTCCGAAGACATCGACAGTATGGACGCCGATGAAGTAGACGACCAAGAACCAGCACCTATAGGGCACTAGAAAGCCACCTCGTCAGATGACATATACATGGTGGACACCACCAAAGCAGGGGATGGCGATGAAAAAATGGAGGACGACCCCTCCAAGAAGCAACCCAAGCGCCGATGTCAGCGGCGCCGCTCTAAATCCCGCCAAAGAAAAAACAGCGAGTCCGGCACCGGAGACAACAACACCCCGGACAGTGCCGAAGACAACCCCCTCCAGCAGGATTCATCGCAGGAGGACGAAGGGGCCAACCCTCATGAGAGAGCTGCGGACAGGGAGGTCGAGGACGACAATTATGTGCCTCCCTCCGAAGACGAGGCAAGCCTCGACGACGACGAATTTGTCGTGCCAGAGGATCCCGTCGAACAAGAGCGTTTCAAACGCAGGCTTATGGCCACGACAAGCAGCCTCAAGAAAAAACAGCAGCAGCTTAGAGCTGACCAAG
Organism: Triticum dicoccoides; assembly: GCF_002162155.2. Taxonomy (NCBI): domain Eukaryota; kingdom Viridiplantae; phylum Streptophyta; class Magnoliopsida; order Poales; family Poaceae; genus Triticum; species Triticum dicoccoides. Next base: position 653,836,727 of record NC_041385.1, read on the forward strand.
ACTTGCTAGCCGACAGATGGACTGAAGTTCTGGCGGCCGAAGAGTATAAACTCGAACGCCCCTCCAAGAGCTACCCAAAGCGCAGGCTGCTACCCCAACTAGATGAGGAAGCAACTAAACCTACATCACCAGCGTACGATGCGCCCGATCGGCCACCCCGTGGCCGCGACAGAGAGGCCTTCTGGCCCTCGACCCAAGCCGCACCCTGGCGCCGCTCAAAAAATACCAGAGTGCGGGGAGACGCAACAGACCTGCGAGACATATTGGAGAATAAGGCAAGGCAAACAAGATCGATCTACAGATCGCATGGGCACCCCACGTGACATGATGATAACCGTCACGCCGGATATGATAAATACGGCCAGGCCGAACACAAAAGACAAAGCTCATCTGAGCTGCGTCGCGATATATCCCAATACAGGGGCGCCGCACATGCACTATGCTTAACAGACGAAGTAATGGATCATCAAATCCCCGAGGGTTTTAAACCCGTAAACATTGAATCATACGATGGCACAGCAGATCCAAGGGTATGGATCGAGGATTATATCCTTCATATCCACATGTACCGTGGTGATGATCTACACGCCATCAAATAACTCCCGCTCAAGCTTAAAGGACCAGCTCGGCATTGGCTTAACAGCCTGCCAGCAGAATTAATCAGTTGCTGGGAGGACCTGGAATCCGTGTTCCTTGACAACTTCCAGGGCACTTATGTGCGACCACCAGACGCCGATGACCTAAGCCACATAATCCAGTAGCCAGAGGAATCGGCCATACAATTCTGGACACGGTTCCTAACCAAGAAAAATCAAATAATCGACTATCCGGATGCTGATGCCCTTGCAGCCTTCAGGCACAACATCCGAGACGAATGGCTTGCCCGGCACCTAGGATAGGAAAAGCCGAAATCTATGGCAGCCCTCATGACACTCATGACCCGCTTTTGCGCGGGAGAAGACAGCTGGCTAGCTCGTAGCAATAACATAACCAAGAGCCCTGGCAATTCGGATACCAAGGACAACAACGGCAGGTCACGTCGCAACAAGCACAAGCGCCGCATCAACAGCGACAACACTGAGGATACGCAGTTAATGCCGGATTCAGAGGCTCTAAACCCGGTCAGCGGAAGAAGCCATTCAAAAGAAACCCTCTGGGCCCATCTAGTTTAGACCGGATACTCGATCGCTCATGCCAGATACACGGCACCCCCGAACAACCAGCCAACCACACCAACATGGATTGTTGGGTGTTCAAGCAGGCAGGCAAGTTAAGTGCCGAAACCAGAGACAAGGGGCTGCATAGCAAGGACGAGGAGGGGCCCCGGCCGCCGAACAACAGAGGACAGAAGGGCTTGCCCCCGCAAGTGCGGACGGTGAACATGATATACGCAACCCATATCCCCAAAAGGGAGCGGAAGCATGCTCTCAAGGACGTCTATGCGTTGGAGCCGGTCGCCCCAAAGTTCAACCCATGGTCCTCCTGCCCGATCACTTTTGATCGAAGGGACCACCCCACTAGCATCCGTCACGGCGGATTCGCCGCATTGGTCCTAGACTCAATCATTGACGGATTTCACCTCACTAGAGTCCTCATGGACGGCAGCAGCAGCCTGAACCTGCTTTATCAGGATACAATGCGGAAAATGGGTATAGATCCCTCAAGGATTAAACCCACAAAGACAACCTTTAAAGGAGTCATACCAGGTGTAGAAGCCAGTTGTATAGGCTCGGTTACACTCGAAGTGGTCTTCGGATCCCCGGATAATTTTCGAAGCGAAGAGTTAATCTTTGACATAGTCCCATTCCACAGTCGCTATCATACCCTGCTCGGACAAACCACATTCGCAAAATTCAATGCGGTGCCGCACTACGCATATCTCAAGCTCAAGATGCCAGGCCCTTGCAGAGTCATTACGGTAAATGGAAACACCGAACGCTCCCTCCGAACGAAGGAGCACACGGCGGCCCTGGCGGCGGAATTTCAAAGTAGCCTGTCAAGGCAATTCCTCAATCCGGGTGTTAAATGTCCGGACAACGTCAAGCGCGCCCGAAGTAACCTACAACAAAACTGGCTGGCACGTTCCGAGCAAGCATAGCAGTGCGGCCCCAACCCCAGCCCTCGCAAGATGGCGATAGCGGTACCACGCGTACATAATTACACTTTGGAAATACCATAGGCATAAGGGGAGGGGCACAACTACGGCACGCCCATAATGCGGCTTAACCGCACCAGGGGCTCCTTATTCTGCCGTTTCTTTTTTATATATATACTTTCAGGACCCAACTATCCGGAAGGCCTGTCCGGCAATACACTCGCCAAACACACGATGCAACAGCCAGGGAGAGTACAAGCCACGTCAAATGTCCAGGTGGTCTCTATAACGAGCTAAATACCCGTTTTACTTAAAAGTGTCACAGCTTGCCCCTGGAGGGGGATATGTCAAATAATCCCATCTCTTTCTTATCGCACTATTTGTATCGTTCTGCTTCCATAACAGCCCCCTTTAATAAACAATATATAGCTCTTATCTATTATTGTATTCATCTGTTTTTATACAAATATGTTCAGTCATGACATTTTGCAACCGTACACTTTGGTACGACCAATACACCAGGGGCTTAAGCACCCCATAACACGGTGTGAGAAGACCGAGCACTCTCATGAGTGCGGCACCCCGAACTTATAGCACTATATGCATCGGCTCCGAATCATGTCTTGGGTCAATATTTGGGTTTGCCTGGATCCCATGTTTTGGTACCTTACGTTCCGCAATGTTGGCTAAGGTAGCGCTGGGAGAACTACTGCGATTGTGCCCCAGTTGAGCTGGGTTAACACCTCAGTAGAGAAAGCTAAAACTGACCGTCATGATAATGCGAGAGATCGGTCGCTGTTCGCGAGGTTTTTCGAGTCCCTAAAGACTTATGCCGCTTCAAGCGAGGAGCCGGATTTATCTGGCCCAGGCGTGGATAGTGCCCCGAACTCGGTCTTCCGAATACTAGGGGCTTCGCCGAAATTTAAAATTATAGAATTCTATGTCTAAGTGAGAGTGATAAAGCACTATAAGCCCGATGGCCTTGTTCGTTGTGCTGAGCGCCTCCCTAGATGGACACAAGAATGGGAACAAGAGCGCTCAGGTTTATCCTGAACACCCCAGCACTCGTGGCATGGGGGCAGAAGCCGACGACTTGCATCTCTCAGATTTGATAAACGGCCGCACAGATGGTAATATTTTAAATTAACAAGCGTTTCTTAGCGCATATGAACAAAGTTTTCAGCGTACAGGATAACAGATGCGAGTCTACTAAAAAATTACATCTTCGGAGCATTCATCCGCTATAATGCGGACACCCTTCAGGACGCCCTTATAATACATCTCGGGCTTGCGATACTCCTTGCTCGGCGGTGGCGCGTCCGTCACAAGCTTCTCAGCTTCCATCTTCCCCCAGTGCACTTTAGCACGGGCAAGGGCCCGACGGGCACCTTCAATACAGACGGAGCGCTTGATGACTTCAATCCATGGACAAGCGTCCACCAGCCGCTGCACCAGACTGAAGTAGCTCCCAGGCATTGCTTCTCCAGGCCACAGCTGAACTATAAGGCCCTTCATGGCCTGTTCGGCCACCTTGTGGAGCTCGACCAGCTGCTTCAGCTGGTCGCTCAGGGGCACCGGATGTCTGGCCTCAGCATATTGAGACCAGAACACCTTTTCCATCGAGCTCCCCTCCTCGGCGATAGAACGCGGCAGCATCAGACACACTACAGGGCAGATCGGTGAACGCTCCTAGAGAGCTCCGGATTCGGGTAAGTAATAGATAATTCACTTTTATATGCTTGCTTTGCATAAAGAATGCCTTACCCGCTTCTTTATCGCCTCGATCTCCTGGAGGGCCTTCTGGGCTTCGGCCTTAGTAGTTTTGGCACTCTCAAAAGCCAAGGCAAGCTCGGACTCTTGAGTCTTCGAGTCACGCTCCAAACTCTTGTGTTTCTCCACGAGAGCCTGGAGCTCTTGCCGCACCTCTGCCACCCGCGCCTCCTGTTTCTCTCGCTCGATGCGCTCCAAGGCCGCACTGTTTTCGGCCTTGGACACCGCTTCCTTCAGGGTCGCCACCTCGGTTGTGGTCCCTGCAACATTCACGTTGGTCCTGTCATTATTTGCAACCAGGTATTTCTATATACATTTACATACGGTATTACATACCCTCCTTTCCTCGAGCTGCTTCTTGGCACGACCGAGCTCGTTCCCGGACCGCTTGAGGCTCTTCTTCAATGTATCGACCTTCGCAGTCAGTGCGGCAGAGGTCAGCAGCGTAGCCTGCATTCCCATATTGACATATTTATGTTATACTCCTGCGTATATGTTTTTAGATCCTCAGCTCGACTTTTCTTTTCAAACGCCGAACTGAGCATCAGGGGCTACTGTCTATGCGGTAATATTTTTATATGTTTACATACCTCGAAGCCTATTAGCAGGCTGGTACAGGCTTCTGTCAGTCTGCTCTTGGCGGACTAAACCTTCTGAATGACCGCACTCATAACAGTGCGGTGCTCCTCGTTGATGGAGGCGCCGTTCAGCACCTCCAGCAAATTGTCCGGCATCTCCGGTTGGACGGAGGCCGCCGGCATCATAGGAGCGCCTTTCTTACGAAGGCGCCGCCTACCGGACTCTGGAACCGTTGTTGGTTCAAGAGCGGTGTCCGGCCCGGGGCCGGACTTAGATCCCTCTGGGTTTTTACCCCCTTGGGCCTGGAGTCCGGGAGGTCGCCTTGTGGCGCCTCCAGGACCACCTCCTCCTGGTTTAGCCCGTTTTGGGACTCCACCTCAGCGTCGTCTGTAGGGAGAGGGGAGGAGGCCGTCAGGAGTTAAGCGCTATTCACATCTGACAAGTCCAGGGAGCCACTCGACGAATCGCCGAGCAGAGCCCGGGGCGGACTGCATAATTGAATTCGCCGTTAGAAGGTACCATACATCAGAGGAGCGCCATAAGTTATTCTGGTATCCGGATACTTACGATTTTGCCAGGGGCTTGACCCTGGATGGCCATTCCTCCCCGCCGTCTTCGGCATCGGAGGCGTAGTCCGGCAGAAGGGTCCTCCCCTTCTTGGACCCTCCGGCCTCCCCAGTTGGGGCGGCCTTCCCCTTCTTTCCTCCCCTCGTTGGAGGGGGAGATGCTTCTTCTTCATCTTCTTCTTCCTCCTCATCCTCAGAGGCGGAGGGTGCTTCGGGGTTGTCGGGCGATGAATCCGACACCACCAGGCGCCGGGAACTCTTTCGGGTCCCCGTGGCCTTCTTCTTGGCCTTCTTCTCCAGAACCACGTGAGGTGCCAGAACCAGCAGCTTCGTCAAGCGCGCGTCTGCTGGGCCTTCGGGCAAAGGGGCCGGGCAGTCAAACTGTCCGGATGTCCTCTTCCAGTGCTGTCAAAGGAGCGGGAGTTTAGATCCTGCATGGAATCAAACCATGAAAATCAAGTGTCCTGAGAAAGACTAAAGGCAAGCTTACTTCGGTGGCTTGGCGCTTGGCGCAGAATCTGCAATCCTTGGTGACGGGTGGGGAGACCTCGGAGCTCTTGAATAGCACCTTCCAAGCGTCCTCGTGCTTTGTGTTGAAAAGCCGGGACAGAGTCTTGTGCTGGGCTGGGTCGAACTCCCACAAGGTGAAGGCCCGTCGTTGACACGGGAGAATCCGGTGGAAGAGCATGACCTGGACTATGTTGACAAGCTTATCCTTCTTGTTCACCAGGTCTTAGACGCAGGTTTGGAGTCCAGTCACCTATTTCGGACTACCCCACAACAGGCCCGTCTCCTTCCAAGATGTGAGCCGAGTGGGGATGCCGGATCGAAATTCGGGGGCCGCTGCCCATTCAGGGTCACACGGCTCGGTGATATAGAAGCACCCCGACTGCCATCCTTTGATGGTCTCTACGAAGGCGCCCTCGAGCCATGTAACGTTGGCTATCTTGCCCACCATGGCGCCTCTGCACTCTGCTTGACGTCCGCCCACGACCTTTGGCTTGACGCTGAAGATCTTCAGCCATAGGCCAAAGTGAGGCTGGATGCGGAGGAAGGCCTCACACACGACGATGAACGCCGAGATATTGAGGATGAAGTTCGGGGCCAGATCGTGGAAGTCCAGGCCATAGTAGAACATGAGCCCCCGGACAAACGGGTGAAGAGGAAAGCCCAGTCCGCGGAGGAAATGGGGGAGAAACACGACCCTCTCATGGGGCCTAGGGGTGGGGACGAGTTGCCCCTCCTCGGGAAGCCGGTGCGCGATGTCATCAGACAAGTATCTGGCCTTCCTCAACTTTTTGATTTGCCCCTCCGTGACGGAGGAGGCCATCCATCTACCTCCCGCTCCGGACATGATTGGAGAAAGGTAGAGGTGGGAAGTGCGGACTTGGGCACTGGAGTTCGAGTGCGCAGGGATGGATAAGCAAGGGAGGAAGAAGGCGTGAATGGAAAGGGTGGATCCTTATCCCCTTATATGGGTGGCCGAGACTATACGCCCCCACCAGCCCAATAAAACTCGCTTATCTCCCAAGCGCCGCGGTTAATGGCGTGATTGGGTTACCCACGCCCGTATTGATGAGAATCCCAGAATAAGGGGACACGATCTCTGCTTTGACAAGACGTGCCAAGGAAACCGCCTCGCTAAATGCGCTGAGGTGGAACAGTAAAACGATTCGAATAAAGGCTTGGCTGTGGCGTGATGTCATGCTGCGGAATACGTCAGCAGATTAGATTTGTGCAGATATTATTCTCTCTTCGGTGGCATGTGGAACTTATTTTGCAGAGCCGGACACTATCCTTGTGTTCAACATCTTCTATGGAGTATTTGGAGGAGGAACCCGCCTTGCAATGCCGAAGGCAATTTGCACGTCGGACTCGTCGTCATTGAAGCCTGGTTGAGGGGCTATTGAGGGAGTCCTGGATTAGGGGGTGTCCGGATGGCCGGACTATGACCTTTGGCCGGACTCCCGGACTATGAAGATACAAGATTGAAGACTTCGTCCCATGTCCGGATAGGACTTTCCTTGGCATGGAAGGCAAGCTTGGCGATATGATATGAAGATCTCCTCCCATTGTAACCGACTCTATGTAACCCTAGCCCTCTCCGGTGTCTATATAAACCGGAGAGGTTTAGTCCGTAGGACGAACAATAATCATACCATAGGCTAGCTTATAGGGTTTAGCCTCTCTGATCTCGTGGTAGATCAACTCTTGTACTATCCATATCATCAATATTAATCAAGCAGGAGTAGGGTTTTACCTCCATCGAGAGGGCCCGAACCTGGGTAAAAACATCGTGTCCCTTGTCTCCTGTTACCATCCGCCTAGACGCACAGTTCGGGACCCCCTACCCGAGATCCGCCGGTTTTGACACCGACACTCCTCCTCCGGAGCACAAGGTTCTGAAGATTTCCGCCTCCACGTCACCGTCAAGCGGCTAATCGGCCGCCGATGTTTACCCCACCAAGCTTGGCATCGACTGAGTGGAGTAGCGGTGGCCTTCCTAGGACCAGAGCGGCGGCGACCTACCATGTACTACTCTTCCTCGCTGCCGGCTGTGCTAGTGCACGTGTGCCG
>NC_041385.1:653844607-653853016 GCF_002162155.2 Triticum dicoccoides
CAGCGATCTCCTTCGTTTGCTCCTGCGACAGTACGTCGAAGAGAGCTTTGGAGCGCGCCCGGAGCGGAGCCGCCGATGTCCCTCGTCTGCTCCTGCGACAATACGTCCAAGAGAGCTTCGGAGCGCCAGGAGGCCATGGTTGGAGTGGTACCAACAGAAGGAAGGGACCGGAGGAGAATAAGTGTGGGTATTTGGCTATGGCTTGGAGCTGGGGCTCAAGTTAATATAGCGGGCGAATGGCAATGAGCCGCGGCAGAAGGATGGACAACTGGCGCCGGAGTAGGTTCGTTGGGCGTGAATGCGGACGCTGCTTCAGTGACTTAACTGTAGATGCATTGGGTTACTGACATGTGGGCCCAACGGGCATCTGGCCCGCCTGTCAGTGACACACCAATTGCACCTGTAGTTAGTCTGGTGAATGCGGCATTGACGTTTTGGAGGGACGGTGACTATTTCAGGCGGGAAGCATGCACTAGCGATGGAAGGGATTTCGGTAGGCTAGGGCGGTCAGACGCTGGTGTGGTGGTAAAGTGTGAACTCATGGTTTCTACAGTATTTCCTTCTCCATTGACAGGTAGGCCCGCGTAGATAGATAAAGAACACGAGCTGATGAGGCGCATGCGGACTATTTGACTGGTCAACCAGACAAATACGGAGCTATATGCTGAGCCAGTGACCGTATAATGACCATATCTGATATACAATGATCAAAGTGAGCTATCAAAACAAGTTCGATGACCGACAATGCAGTTTACTCGGTAATAAATGACCAGGATTGAAGGGGAATCCAAATTTCCTTCGTCTTCTTTCCTTGAGCTCTTGACAAACCAATGCACTATATGGTTGTCCGGCCACTCCACCCTAAAGCTCTCACCAAGCGTCGTTCATGCCACCGCACCGCACACTAACCAGTAAGGCAGTGATGGCATCCCACCGCGTCGAGTTCCTCGCCGCCCACGAACGCACACAAAATGGTAGGGAAGCGATGGCATCCCGCCGTGCTGAGTTTATCGTCGCTCGCGACCTCACACCTATGTGGGAGGAATTTGAAGATGCCAAGGCCGAATGGGCGGTAGAGCAAGAGGCGGCCAAAGCCGCATAGAGGGAGCAGAAAAGTCAGAAAGCACTCAAGAAAAGAGAGGCCTGCTGCCGCAAGAAAGAAGAGGACGCACGCACTGCTGCAGAGAGGTCAGCGGAGATCCAAGCACGATGGGGTGTCGCCGACAAAGTCGGGAAGGAGAACGACGGTGTCTGGCCAGCATGTGAGAAGTAGTAGTACTAGTAGTTAGTGTGTGTGTCTGTGTCTGAGTACGAGCATGTACCAGTACTACTAGTTACTATTGTAGTTTTTAGAGAAAATTACTAGTACATTAGCCTAGACTAAATGGAAAAATTCCTATCCTATGCATCAAATGGCATCTCTTTCTCTATAGGAATTGAGATGCATGTCATCTCACTTCCTATGATTTTCATATTCCTATAAAATTCCTATCCTATGAACGATAGGAGGCCTCTGTTGGAGTAACTATTGTAGCTAGCAGTACTGCTGGTACAATAGTTTTCTTCAAGAAGCGGAATCCAACGAAGTCATGATTGTTCCTTCGTCCGAGCAACTTCAAAGTGGGAAGTGGGCCAGTGATTTGACGGCTCATTAGTCATTTTTACTGCGGCACGACGACCGGGGTGACTCTCCCTTGGAGTTCTGCATGCATGGCAAGTGGACGAGGATGGTCGACGTCCCACATGTTGGCGAACAGAAGTATTCTTTCCGATATCAAGGAGCAAGGAAACCACGTGGTATAGTATAACTGCCGGTTGGTTCTCAGAAAAATAGTATCACTGCTGATTTATAATTATTTTTTATTTCTGATGAATACTAGCGTTTCAACTCTTACGACGAAGAGTGCCAAACATGACACGTGCTGGATGTCCCACACGTCAGCGAAAGGAGTAGGACATGAACAGCGTGGTAGAGCCCAGCGCAAAAAAAACAGCATGGTAGAGCGTCTCCACTTCTTCCACTTCTAGGTCGGAGACCACACGTAGTAGTACTTAGTGGTATGAACGATACAAAGTGCAACCTGGAGAGAAAGACACATCTAGTTGGAAGGTCTCAGTGAATACACGTAAACAAATATAAAAGTTAATATGTGCCTCCAACTAATATAGTAGTAGTGGATTACTTAGGCACGTACTCCATAACATCACCGTGCATTGCACGTACAACATTTAGTGGTATAGTACGTAGTAAGAGACAAATGCCGCCCAAGAGTTCCCTTCTCGACCCACTTTTGGGTGTTTGGTAGAGTGTATGGAGAGTGCATGAGTCCACACTAGTTTAGCAGAAATACACTAGAAGCATGCATGAAGAGGGGTGTTGAGTTGAGCATGCATGAAGAGGGAACAACTATGCTGAGACAAGAACGCAACCAAACACACCCTATATGCCACGCATGTTCATACCATTTGTGCCTTTCTACTTCACTTACTTTGCTACATTACTCAAGTTCGTACGTCCACTTCTGGGTACATGTCTGTCTCGTAGTTCCAGTCCCACGTGTTCTTCATATAGATGTTAGTCAAAAGTCCCCCCCCAGCACAACAGTACGACCGATCGCCCCCTACCATACAAACCAAGGGAATTCAATTGCATACCCCCAGACCTAACAGTCCAGGGGCTCCTCAAACAATAAAAGCCCAAGCGGGCGTACAAATAAACACCTTCTACAAGGTGCCAGGCACAAGGGCCAGGATTATTGGCCCGCCGCCCTAAGGGTTGTTTTGAGATAACCAAATAAGGCCGCGCCATCGGCGCATTCCCCCTATACGGTACCACACCGTATGCTAACAAGATGAACCACGTTGGCTAGATTCCACGTGGCAAATCATCAAGCCAGCACCGGTAATACACTCATGCCTGTGTGCAGAGCTAAACCCCGCCCTCAGAAGCGGAGATCATACAGTTACTAGAGTAGCAAGTCGCGCATGCCTGTTAATATTTTGATATGACAGCCAACTATCCGGACACCAACGGAGGAGTCCGGGCTGCTTCTCAAATAGCGGCTGGGGTCACCAGGGTCCGATCAGGAACCTTGGGACCAACCGCAGGAGGACGTTCGCCGCCCTCCACTCACTTACCTTCACAAACTAACTCTTATGCAGAACAGGTTTGGCGGCGTGAAGTCGGCCCGGACACACAAGGACAGGACCATGCGGGTAGACGGCAGTTCGGATTCACTTTCGATCCATTCACAGCCCCCTCCAGTCCGGCCACCACAGGTTCCGCCAGAAAACCATCTCTTTTTTCATAATCATAAATCGCATTCATATGCATGGACATATCATATTACTGCAATGCATAGACTTAACTAAACATGCACCGGTCGCCATTTATCATTGACGCCTCTTTGCCATATAAGTGGCAGCCACGGTTCGTGTTATGCCCAGTTATGCCAGGGGCTCCATAGTACGACAATAAAGTCCGACCACCTTCTTGGTCGCTCGGCACCCCGAACTTATAGCACTATATGCATCAGCTCCGAATCATGTCTTGGGTCATTGGTTGGGTTTGCCCGGCTCCCATGTTTTGGTACCTTATGTTTCGTTCCATCGGCTAAGGTAGCACAGGGAGAACTATTGCAATTGTGTCCCGGATCTGCCGGACGAGCACCTCAGTAGAGAAAGCCGAAAACCGACTGTCATGATGCGGCGAGAGCTGGTCAGCTGTTCGAGAGGTTGCAAAATCCTTAAAGATTTATTCCGCATAACGCCACTGTAAAATGCAGATTGCGACGGATCGGTCTACCGATCAGGCGCCAATAGAGCCCCTAGTCCGGCCTTCCGGACACTAGGGGTTGTGCTGACCATACTCGAAATCCTATGGCTAAGTGAGAGTAGTAAAGCCCTATAGTCCGATTGCCTGGTTCGTGGTGAGAAACGCCTCCTTATAAGGACCCAACAATGGGATAAAGAGTGTTTAGAAATACCCCGAACACCCCGTACTTCTCTCGTGGGGGCTGAAGTCGATGACTGGCCAACTCTCAGAATTTATATACAATAAACAGCCGCAAAGGAAGAACACATGTTCAAACCAAATAGGCAACATATAATAAAAGTGCCATTATCCCATATTACAAACGATGGCAAAAATGCCCTCAGGGAAATATAATGTCTTTGGTGCACTTATCCGCTGCCAGACGGGCACCCTTCATTACACCTTCACAATACAGTTCGGGCTTGCGATGCTCCTTACCCTCTGGTGGCCCCTCAGTTATCAGCTTTTCTGCGTCAAGCTTCCCCCAATGCACTTTTGCATGGGCAAGCGCCATTCGTGCACCTTCTATACAGACTGGTCGCTTGATAATATTAAGCCGAGGACAGGCACCGACAATCCACTTGACGAGTCCAAAGAAACTGCTGGGAATTGGCTCTGCAGGCCACAGCCGGATGACCAAGTCCTTCATGGCTAGTTCGGCCGCCTGGTGGAGTTCGACCAGCTGCTTCAGCTGATCGATAAAAGGCACCGGATAGTTCGGCGCTAGATACTGCGACCAGAAGTTCCTTCCCACAGACTTCCTCTCCTCGGACCGGTAAAATTGGGCCGCATCTGATATGCTACAAGGCAGATCCGCAAACGCCCCTGCAAAATCAAGAATTCAGCTTGCCGCTTAGAGTTCTCCATATTACAACATCATAACAGCCATAGATACAACAGGCTTTACCAGCCGCAACTTTCCGGGCCTCCTGAATGTCCCCTACAGCACCTCGGGCTCCTTCTCGAGCATCTTCCGCAGCTTGGAGAGCTTGGGCAAGTTCGGATTCTTTCCCTATTAAACTTTGCTCCAAGCTCTCGCTTTTCATCACAGCCTCCTGAAGCTCCCGCTCAGCTATGATGACTTTGGCCTCGTGTTTTTCACGCAGAGCCTGTTCGGCGGCAGCCTTCTCTTGGGAATCAGCCGCCACTTTCTTCAGCGCCTCATATTCGACACTCGCTCCTAGGGAGCATAACATACATACTTTTCAAAATAGGCACACTTATTGATTTGTGCCCAACGCAAGCCAATGTCCAAACATACCTTGCCTCTCCTCCAATTGCTTCTTCACACGGACAAGTTCTTCTTCGGCCCGTCTCAGGCTCTCTTTCAGCTCGGACACGTCCGCATCATGAGCGGCCGTCCTCTCCACAGACGCCTGTTTTCAAAAACATGGGTATACAACATTAAAAGTGCTCATTACAACTGAGGATTTGATCCCCTGCCCGGCTTTCTTTTTCTGGACAGTGTATCAGGGGCTACTCCTCATATCATACTAATTCTCTAAAGGTTCCTTAGAAACCATACCTCAAAGGACTTTATAAGGCCAAGACAGGACTCATTCAGCCCGCTTTCGGCAGCCTGAATCTTTCCAACCACCACACCCATAAGGGTCCGATGTTCATCAACGATGGACACGTTCCTTAACACTGTCAACAGGCCGCCCGACAGCTCGGCGTATACTGTGGCGTCCGGCGGAGTAGGCAAACCTCCCTCCATGGAGGATGGCCGCTGGCCCGATCCTGGAGCCTTAGGGGCCTCCAGAGCTTTATCCGGCCCCGAGTCTCTTTGAGACGACACCTCGGTGTCGCGCCCGGACTTCGGAAAAGGAATCCCCGGAGGCGTCTCGCTCGCCACAGCATTCGAGCTCAACGAATCCTCCGATCAGGATTGTCTGGCAGGAGACCTTGCCGGGCTGTGTGAGATGTGGCGACAGTTAAAACTACAATACCCGGACAACCCTGGATACATAGGCGTATATGGATTTCGGTTACTTACGATTTTCCTAGGGCTGGGCCTCGGGATCCCACTCCGGGCTGTTATCGGCAGCCAGGGTGGATGCCTCTGGAGGGGAACCTCGCCTTCTCTTGGGCGACTCGGCCTCCAGGGACGGGGAAGTTGCACGCTTCTTCCTGCTGGCAGAGCGAGGCTCGTCCTCCTCTACCTCCTCCTCTTCGTTTTCGGAAGAAGGAGCGTCGCTAGAGCCTTCGGACCGGGTGTCCGGAGCCTCGCGACAACGGAGGAAACTCCGAGTCTTCTTTACCTGCTTGGGGGCCTCCTTCTTGGGCGCCTTGTAAGGTGTAGGGACCAGCATCTTCGTCAGAAGAGGTCCGGCCGGTTCCTCCGGCAGTGGGGCCAGACATTGTATCCGCTCCACTCTTTTTATCCATCCCTAAAGCCACAATGAAGCACGATTAAAACGCCCCCCTCATGATATGCCAGCTGAAGCCTGGACGGACGGGGCGTGGCTATAACTTACCGGGCTTGCAAAATGGGATAATTGATACCCCCGATCCTCAGAAGAGTCCGGCCATGATTTGCTGGACTTAAAGAGCACCTTCCAGATATCCTTGTGGGAGGAATCATGGAGCTCCCTGAGGGTTTGGTGCTCGGATGGGTCGAATTCCCATAAAGTACAGGCTCAACGTTGGCAAGGGAGAACCAGGCGAACTAGCATCACCTGGACCACGTCAACTAGCTTGACGTCCTTGTCGACCATATTCTGAACACGTGTCAGGAGCAATGACAGCTCATCGGACGAGCACCAGTTCGAACCCTTCTTGGGCCAGGATGTAAGCCGCAGCGGAGCTTCGAATCTGAACTCAGGAGCTGCTGCTCATTCTTTGCCGCGTGGTTCGGTGATATAAATCCACTACTGCTACCATTCCTTGACGGAGTCGTTAAAAGTGCCCTTCGGCCAAACAACCTTGGGCATCTTGCTCACCATGGCGCCGCCGCACTCGGCGTGTTCGCCATTCACCACCTTGGGCTTCACATTGAAAATCTTCAACCACAGGCCGAAGTGAGGCGAAATCCGGAGGAAGGCCTCGCATGCGACAATGAACGTCGAGATATTGAGAAAAGAGTTGGGGGAAATATCATGAAAATCAACCGCATAGTAATACATGACTCCATGTACAAATGGGTGGAGGGGAAACCCGAACCCGCGGACAAAATGGGGAAGGAACACAACTCTCTCGTGGGGCTCCGGAGTAGGGACAACCTGTCCCGCCGGTGGGAGACGGTGGCCAATCTCGTTGGCCAGATACCCGGCTTCCCGGAGCTTCTTGATATCCTTCTCCCGGATGGTAGAGGCCATCCATTTGCCTCCTGCTCCAGATCCGGACATCTTTGGAAACCCTCTCTTCGATGGAAAGGAAAGGTGCTCGGGCGTTAGGGCTTGAGCAGAGGGAAGTGAGTTAGTGGAAGGAGAAGGCGTGGGAAAAAGAGGAAGATGCCCTACCTCTTTATAAGAGAGGGTAAGAGCTTTTTGCGCCTCCCCACTTTCCCGCTCGCCTCCCGCTCACCGCGATTAGCGGTACGGTTGGATTACCCATACTCGTATTGATGAGAATCCCGTGATAAGGGGACACGATCTTCGCTTCGACAAGACGTGCGCAGGAAACCGCCTCGTAGTATACGCTATGGCTGGTTGTGGGAAAAGTGGTTCGAATAATAGCCTGACCGTAATGACATGTCACGTCGTCTAAAAGTTGTCAGCTGGAGTATTGTTCTCTCTACGGTGGTATGTGAAGATCATTTTGCAGATCCGGACACGGTCTACGTGTTCGATCGTAACCTTGGAGTATTCGGAAGGAGGAACCCGCCTTGCAATGCCGAAGACAAGACTGCACGCTGAACTCATCGTCATTGAAGCCTGGTTCAGGGGCAACCGAGGGAGTCCTTGATAAGGGGGTATCCGGACAGCCGGACTATATACATCGTCCGGACTATAGAAGCGTCAAGATACAAGACTCAAGACTTCGGCTCATGTCCGGATGGGACTCTCCTTTGCGTGGTAGAGAAGCTTGGCAATCCGTATATTATGTTTCCTTCCTTGTAACCGACTCCATGTAAACCCTAGCTCTCCAGTGTCTACATAAACCGGAGAGCATGGTCCTTAGAAGGCCGGTCACAATTACAATCATACCGTCATAGGCTAGCTCTTAGGGTTTAGCCTCTACGATCTCGTGGTAGATCTACTCTTGTATTCCACATATCTTCAATATTAATCCAGCAGGAAGTAGGGTTTTACCTCCATCGAGAGGGCCCGAACCTGGGTAAACATTGTGTCCCTTGCTTCCTGTTACCATCAACCTAGGACGCACAGATCGGGACCCCTTACCCGAGATCCGCCGGTTTTAACACCGACATTGACTGCCATGCGTCTCCACACGAATGTCGCCAGCGGTGGCGGCGCTGACCGCTGTACGCCTCCACAAGAACGTAGCCAGAGGTGGCGGCGTGGCTAGAGGACGTCAGTCTATGACAGCATACTGTGGGAGCGAGAGGATCGCCGTGCGTCCCCTCGACAAACCGCGGCGCCAACGTATCGGTGCGGCGGGGAGGGCAGCTTTGGCGGAGCGAATGGAGTGGA
>NC_041385.1:653853417-653881046 GCF_002162155.2 Triticum dicoccoides
GGGGGGGGGGCAGGATTTTCGCGCAGTGGGCGGGGGGAGTTTGGCGCATGGTCGGTTACTCCAAGTGCAGTCCCACGTGTCAATGAAGAGGCAAGCCGAAGCTCGTGAGTGCGACAAGAGTGCTGTGAGTGTACCACCTTTTTTCCTCAAAAAATAACTAGGTGCTTCGCCCCCTCAAAAAAAAATTTGTTGCTTCGCGCGATCCATCGATACTACTACTAAAACAGCGCGGCCGGGTCTTTTCCCGCGCGATATGCTGGGAGGTTGGCTTAGTTGGATTTTTCAGGACGAGTAATGCTACACCTACGTAATCCTAGTTACATAACTAGCGTAATGTGAAACGTGCGAGCTGTTGATTGTAAATTGGGGGGAGGGAGGGGCCCACCACCATGAAAATTAGGGGAGGAGAGAGAGAGGCAATTTACGTTAACCCTTTCGTAGGTTCCCATAGATGTAGAAAGATGTGAAATGCGTGAATGTGTAGTGAACGTACTATTGGAGTGCCTAAGATAATTTGTGTATGTATAGACCCTGTGTGTTTATTTTACTTCACATGTTAGATTTGTCTTGGTTCAATAAAAAGCAGAGTTGGTGATGATGGTGTGCCTGTCATCCTGCAATATCAGCCGTCCGATCTATATCTAATGCATAGGAAGGAAACTATGACAATTTACCCGCACTCCACTCCACATTTGAAGATAAGGCCTTCCTTTGTTCATCCTTTTCTCCCACAAGATCTTGATCTTCCGTGCAACGCACGGGCATCTTGCTAGTACTCCTACAATATGTATATTATTGTGAAAGTTTGTATACACCGGCCGAGATTAATGCAAACACGGCAGATTTTCATTACATTTCGAACTTTTATATGACAGAAAAATAAAAGAAACCCGACCCTAAACCTATTCTATGTCCGTACGGCGGTGACCGACGTCCTCCATCTGTGATCTCTATGTACGGGGGCGGGGTTCAAGACCCGTGAGGTGAAGGTGTGGTCTCCGGCGAGGAAAAGTAGAACACGGGAGATGGACCGGCTAATTGGCACACCATGTCCTGCCGCCTCCCATGCCCTACTCATCCTCGGAGGAGTCCCCGACCTCGGCGGTGCCGGACGTTGGACGGCGGCAAGAAGGACGCGTGGCTGACGGTGCTCCCGTTGTCGGCCACCAGCGCGGCCACCGCTTGTGCGGTCGCGTCCGCGTCCGGCTACACCGCTATTGCGTCGCAAGAGGCGACTTGAGCGAGGGCGGTGATAACCCACAAGTGAAGGGGATCGCAACAGCTTTCGAGGGTGAAGTACAACCCAAATTTATTGATTCGACACAAGGGGAGCCAAAGAATATTCTTGAGTATTAGCAGTTGAGTTGTCAATTCAACCACAGCTGGATAACTTAGTATCTACAGAAAAGTGTTTAGTAGCAAAAGTGGTATGATAATAATGGTAACAGTAGAAAAAGTAAAGATAAATGTTTTTGGGTTTTTGTAGCAGTTGTAACAGTAGCAACGGAAAAGTAAATAAGCGGAGAACAATACATGAAAAGCTCGTAGGCAATGGATCAGTGATGGATAATTATGCCGGATGAGATTCCTCATGCAATAGTTATAACATAGGGTGATATAGAACTAGCTCCAATTCATCAATGTAATGTAGGCATGTATTCCGTAAATAGTCATACGTGCTTATGGAAAAGAACTTGCATGTCATCTTTTGTCCTACCCTCCCGTGGCAGCGGGGTCCTAGCGGAAACTAAGGGATATTAAGGCCTCCTTTTAATAGAGAACTGGACCAAAGCATTAACACATAGTGAATACATGAACTCCTCAAACTACGGTCATCGCCGAGAAGTATCCCGATTATTGTCACTTCGGGGTTGTCGGATCATAACACATAATAGGTGACTATAGACTTGCAAGATAGGATCAAGAACACACATATATTCATGAAAACATAATAGGTTCAGATCTGAAATCATGGCACTCGGGCCCTAGTGACAAGCATTAACCATAGCAAAGTCATAGCAACATCAATCTCAGAACATAGTGGATACCAGGGATCAAACCCTAACAAAACTAACTTGATTACCTGGTAAATCTCATCCAACCCATCACTGTCCAACAAGCCTACGATGGAATTACTCACGCACGGCGGTGAGCATCATGAAATTGGTGATGGAGGATGGTTGATGATGATGACGGCAACGAATCCCCCTCTCCGGAGCCCCGAACGGACTCCAGATCAGCCTCCCGAGAGAGATTAGGGCTTGGCGGCGGCTTCGTGTCGTAAAATGCGATGAAAATTTCTCCCTGATTTTTTTCTCCCCGAGACGGAATATATGGAGTTGGAGTTGATGTCGGGGGAGGTCCAGGGGGCCCACGAGATAGGAGGCCGCGCCCTAGGGGGGGCCCTGTCTCGTGGATAGGCTGTGGGCCCCCTGGAATTAATTATTTCGCCAAAAATTCTTATTAATTCCAAAAAGTGCCTCCGTGGATTTCCAGGACATTCCGAGAACTTTTCTTTTCTACACATAAAACAACATCATGGTAGTTCTGCTAAAAACAACATCAGTCCGGGTTAGTTTCATTCAAATCATGCAAGTTAGAGTCCAAAACAAGGGCAAAAGTGTTTGGATAAGTAGATACGTTGGAGACGTATCAACTCCCCCAAGCATAAACCTTTGCTTGTCCTCAAGCAATTCAGTTGATAAACTGAAAGTGATAAAGACAAACTTTTACAAACTCTGTTTGCTCTTGTTGTTGTAACATGAAAAGCCAGCATTCAAGTTTCAGCAAATATTACGAACTAACCATACTCACAATAACACATAGGCCTCACAATTACTCACATCAATAGCATAATCAGCTAGCGAGCCATAATAATAAAACTCGGATGACGACACTTTCTCAAAATAATCATAACATGATGTAACAAAATGGTATCTCGCTATCCCTTTCTGAGACCGCAAAACATAAATGCAGAGCACCTTTAAAGATCAAGGACTGACTAAACATTGTAATTCATGGTAAAAGAGATCCAGTCAAGTCATACTCAATATAAACCAGTAATAATGAATGCAAATGACAGTGTGCTCTCCAGCGGGTGCTTTTAATAAGAAGGGTGATGACTCAACATAAAAAGTAAATAGATAGGCCCTTCGCAGAGGGAAGCAGGGATTTGTAGGCGTGCCAGAGCTCGATTTTAAAATAGAGATTGAACAACATTTTGAGCGGCATACTTTTGCTATCAATGCAACATCTATGAGATGGCTGTATCTTCCATACTAAATGCATTATAGGCAGTTCCCAAACAGAATGGTAAAGGTTTATACTCCCCCAACCACCAACAAGCATCAATCCATGGCTTGCTCGAAACAACGAGTGCCTCCAACATACAACAGCCCTGGGGGAGTTAATTATTTTGATTTACTTTGATCTTTTTGGATCATGGGATTGGGCATCCCGGTTACCGGCCCTTTCTCGTGAATGAGGAGCGGAGTCCACTCCTCATGAGAATAACCCACCTAGCATGGAAGATATAGGCAGCCCTAGTTGTAACATGAGCTGCTCGAGCATACAAAACATAATTTCATTTAAAGGTTTGGAGTTTGGCACATACAAATTTACTTGGAACGGCAGGTAGATACCACATATAGGTAGGTATAGTGGACTCATATGGAACAACTTTGGGGTTTAAGGAGTTGGATGCACAAGCAGTATTCCCGCTTAGTACAGGTGAAGGCTAGCAAAAGACTGGGAAGCGACCAACTGAGAGAGCGACAACAGTCGTAAGCATGCATTAAAATTAATTCACACCGAGTACAAGCATGAGTAGGATATAATCCACCATGAACATAAATATCGTGAAGGCTATGTTGATTTGATTCAACTACATGCGTGAACATGTGCCAAGTCGAGTCACTCAATTCATTCAAAGGAGGATACCATCCCATCATACCACATCATAATCATTCTAATAGCATGTTGGCACGCAAGGTAAACCATTATAACTCATAGCTAATCAAGCATGGTACAAGTAACTATAATCTCTAAATGTCATTGCAAATATGTTTACTTCATAATAGCTGACTTAGGAACGATGAACTCATCATATTTACAAAAACAAGAGAGGTCGAGTTCATACCAGCCTTTTACTCGCACGACCGAACGATGTGTATAATAATAAGAGTGTACGTGCATTGGACTAAGCTGGAATCTGCAAGCATTCAACTCAAGAGAGAAGACAAGTAATATGGGCTCTAAATTAAATAAACAATCATGCATATAAGAGCCACTAAGCATTTTCAATATGGTCTTTTCGACCCCCAAAGGAAAGAAAATAAAATAAAACTATTTACATGGGAAAGCTCCCAACAAGTAAAAGAAGAACGAGAAATCTTTTTGGGTTTTCATTTAAATTCCTACTACAGGCAAGGAAATTAAACTAACTATTTTTTTGGTTTTTCTCAATGTTTTTCAAACACACAAGAAGAAAACTAGAAAAAGAAATTTAAACTAGCATGGATAATACAATGAAAGAGTATGAGCACCGACGACTAGTGTGTGAACATGAGTGTAAAGTCGGTGAGAAATTCATACTCCCCCAAGCTTAGGCTTTTGGCCTAAGTTGGTTTAATACCAAGGACCGCCTGGCTGATATCCATAAGTGAAACTGGGGTAGTACTGAGATGCAGAGGCTACCGCCTCCTGAGCTGCAGCATGTTGGCGAGCTGCCTCCATTCCCCTCTCATATTCAGTTGCTTCTTCCCTGGTGACAACATATCTTCCTTTTGCCTGATAATCAGAAAGGTAGGGAGCAGGAAGAGTAACAGGGACGACGTTGCATCTGTCATAGATTAGTCGATAATGGAGGAACTGTTCATTCCTCTCAAGAAAATGATGATCAAACATAGCTTCTTTATCCAAATAAACAGGAGGTACAATCATATCCCCCTCTCGTGGAGCTATATTAAGAAAATTAGCAACATGGGTTGCATAAATTCCTCCAAAGAAATCCCCCTTCTACTATTATTCTGCAACCTACGTGCAACTATTTCCCCCAAGTTATAACCTTTATAACTTAACATAGCACTCTTGAGGACACAAAGATCAGGTGCACACATCTGACATACCTCGTCCTTACCGTTAATGCTTCTACCAATAAAGAGAGCAATGTAATGTATAGCAGGAAAATGAATGCTCCCTATGGTAGCTTGTGCTACGTCCCTAGATTCTCCCGCAGTAATATTAGCAAGAAAATCTCTAAATTCTGATTTGGGAGGATAATTAATATTACCCCACTGTGGGAGTTTGCAAGCAGTTGTGAAATCCTCTAAATCCATGGTATAAGACGTATCATAAATATCAAACATGACACTAGGAGAATTACGCGCAGAAATATATTCGAACCTCCGCACAAAGGAATCGGTCAATTGATAATATTGAGGACACTTATCTTGTAAGAAGTCCTCCAGCTCGGCATTATGCACATACGCGTCAAATTCTTCCTTGAGGCCTGCTTCGACCATAAAATCATCGGATGCCCACTCACAAGCCCGTACATTTGCGTCCCTTGGCAATTTAATATCTTGTTCACGTATAGCAATCCTTGGCCCTTTCTTTGCCAAGGAACTCCTTGGTACATTCTTCTAAGCATATTTCTTTTTCTGAAAATTTCTGAAATTTTAGTAACTTCAAAATAAAAGTGAAGAAGACTAAACAAGATTGATAGCAACTACTCCTACAAGTGCCTAGAGCCTATAACATGCATTGAAATTGCTTGGGACCTTAACATGCAAGCTCAAGAACATGGTCACCTAAGCAGCAAATAGTTGCAATGAATAAAGCACTAGAACAAAAACTAATTGGACCAATGGAGGAGTCACATACCAAATAACAATCTCCCAAAGCAGTTTTATGAATGGAGCTTTGAGCTAAGAGATCGAAAATCGCAGCAAAATGAGCTAGAGCTCGTGCTTGAGCTGGATGGGGATTTTTCTGGGTAGAAGATGAAGTGTGTGGGAGCTGGCATAAGTGAAGGGGAGCCACCAGGGGCCCACGAGACAGGGGGCGCGCCCTATAGGGGGGGGCTCCTCTCTCGTGGCCTGGTGCTTGCCCCTCCTGCAGTGTTTTCAGTGCCTAAAATCCTCAAATATTCCAGAAAAAATCATACTAAATTTGCAGGGCATATGGAGCACTTTTATTTTTGGACTATTTTTTAATGCACAGATAATTGAGAAAACAGACGGATAATACTATTTTTGCTTTATTTATTCTAAATAATAGAAAGTAAAAGTAGGGTACAGAAGGTTGTGCCTTCTAGTTTCATTCATCTCGTGATCATCAAAATGAACCCGCTAACAAGGTTGATCAAGTCTTGTTAACAAACTCATTCCGAATAACATGGAACCGGAGAAATTTCGAATAACACTAAGTTACCTCAACGGGGATATGAAAATCCCCAACAATAAGAATATCATATATTTTCTTGACAGTAGGAAGAGGAAATTCAAAACCTCCAAAAATGATAGTCAGAACTTTTTCAATAGAATTGATGCTATGAACTTGAGATTGTTTCCTCGGAAAGTGTACCGTATGCTCATTGCCATTAACATGAAAAGTGACATTGCCTTTGTTGCAATCAATAACAGCCCCTGCAGTATTAAGAAAAGGTCTACCAAGGATAATAGACATACTATCGTCCTCGGGAATATCAAGAATAACAAAGTCCGTTAAGAGAGTGACATTTGCAACCACAACAGGCACATCCTCACAAATACCGGCAGGTATAGCGGTTGATTTATCAACCATTTGCAAAGATATCTCAGTAGGTGTCAACTTATTCAATTCAAGTCTACGATATAAAGAGAGAGGCATAACACTAACACCGGCTCCAAGATCACATAAAGCAGTTCTAACATAATTTCTTTTAATGGAGCATGGTATAGTTGGCACACCCGGATCTCCTAGTTTCTTTGGTATTCCACCCTTAAAAGTGTAATTAGAAAGCATGGTGGAAATTTCAGCTTCCGGTATCTTTCTTTTATTTGTGATGATATCCTTCATATACTTAGCATAAGGATTTACTTTAAGCATATCAGTTAAGCACATACGTAAGAATATAGGTCTAATCATTTCAGCAAAGCGCTCAAAATCCTCATCATCCTTTGACTTGGATGGTTTAGGAGGAAAGGGCATGGGTTTCTGAACCCATGGTTCTCTTTCTTTCCCGTGCTTCCTAGCAACAAAGTCTCTCTTATTATAACGTTGATTCTTTGGTTGTGGGTTATCAAGATCAACAACAGGTTCAATCTCTACATCATTGTTTTTGCTAGGTTGGGCATCAACATGAACATTATCATTAACATTATCACTAGGTTCATGTTCATCACCTGATTGTGTTTCAGCATCAGAGATAGAAATATCATTGGGATTCTCAGGTGTGTCTACAGTAGGTTCACTAGAAGCATGCAAGGTTCTATCGTTTTTCTTTTGCTTCTTCTTAGAAGAACTAGGTGCCTCTAAATTATTTCTCTGAGAATCTTGCTCGATTCTCTTAGGGTGGCCTTCAGGATACAAAGGTTCCTGAGTCATTCTACCAGTTCTAGTAGCCACTCTAACGGAAAAGTCATTTTTATTATTCAATTCATCAAGCAAATCATTCTGAGCTTTGAGTACTTGCTCAGCTTGAGTAGCAACCATAGAAGCATATTTGCTAACGCGGTGAAGTTCATCTTTAACTCTAGCCAGATTATCACCTACACGTCCTATCTCGAAAGCATTATTCTTTAACTCTCTACCAACATAAGCATTAAAACTTTCTTGTCTAGCCATAAAGTCATCAAATTCATCTAATCATGGGCTATGAAATTTAGTAGAGGGTATTTCAACTTTATCATATCTATAGAGAGAATTTACCTTTACTACCTGTGTCGGGTTATCAAGATAATGTGGTTCTTCAGGCGGTAAATTAAGACCATGTATTTCTTCAATAGGTGGTAAATTCTTAACATCTTCAGCTTTAATACCTTTTTCTTTCATTGATTTCTTTGCCTATTGCATATCTTCAGGACTGAGAAATAAAACACCTCTCTTCTTCGGAGTGGGTTTAGGAATAGGCTCAGGAGTTGGCTCAATTGGTTCAGGAATTACTTCAGGAACTAGCTCAGGAAGAGTCCAATTATTTTCATTAGTCAACATATTGTTTAGTAATATCTCAGCTTCGTCGACTGTTCTTTCCCTGAAAACACAACCAACACAACTATCCAAGTAGTCCTTGGAAGCATCGGTTAGTCCATTATAGAAGATATCAAGTATTTCATTTTTCTTAAGTGGATGATCAGGAAAAGCATTAAGTAACCGGAGAAGCCTCCCCCAAGCTTGTGGGAGACTCTCTTCTTTGATTTGCACAAAATTATATATTTCCCGCAAGGCAACTTGTTTCTTATGAGCAGGGAAATATTTAGCAGAGAAGTAATAAATCATATCCTGGGGACTACTCACACAACCAGGAGCAAGAGAATTATACCAAGTCTTAGCATCACACTTTAATGAGAACGGAAATATCTTAAGGATGTATAAATAGCGAGACTTCTCATCATGAGTGAACAAGGTGGATATATAATTCAACTTGGTAAGATGTGCCATAACAGTTTCAGCTTCAAGGCCATAAAAAGGATCAGATTCAACTAAAGTAATAATATCAGGATCAATAGAGAATTCATAATCCTTATCAGTAACACAGATAGGTGAAGTAGCAAAAGCAGGATCAGGTTTCATTCTAGCATTAAGAGACTGCTGCTTCCATTTAGCTAATAATTTCTTAAGATCATTTCTATCATTGCAAGCAAGAATTTCCATAGCAGCTGCTTCATTCATAACATAACCCTTAGGAACAATAGGTAATACATAATCATTGGGGGAACGTTCATCATCATTATCATCAATAATAGGTTCTTCAATATTTTCATTCCCCCTAACTCTAGCAAGTTGTTCATCTAGAAATTCACCTAATGGCAAAGTAGTATCACGCACAGAAGTTGTTTCATCATGCACAACATAAGTGGCATCATCGATAACATGCAACATATCAGAATTCATAGCAGTAGCAGGTTTAGGTGTCGCAAGCCTACTAATAACGGAAGGAGAATCTAGTGCAGAGCAAGATGGCAGCTCCTTACCTCCCCTCGTAGTTGAGGGCAAAATCTTGGTCTTAGCGTCTTTCAAGTTCTTCATAGTGATAAACAGATATAAATCCCAAGTGACTCAGAGAATAGAGCTATGCTCCCCGGCAACGGCGCCAGAAATTAGTCTTGATAACCCACAAGTGTAGGGGATCGCAACAGCTTTCGAGGGTGAAGTACAACGTAAATTTATTGATTCGACACAAGGGGAGCCAAAGAATATTCTTGAGTATTAGCAGTTGAGTTGTCAATTCAACCACACCTGGATAACTTAGTATCTGCAGCAAAGTGTTTAGTAGCAAAAGTGATGATAATAATGGTAACAGTAGCAAAAGTAAAGATAATTTTTTTGGGTTTTTGTAGCAGTTGCAACAGTAGCAATGAAAAAGTAAATAAGCGGAGAAAAATATATGAAAAGCTCGTAGGCAATGGATCAGTGATGGATAATTATGCCGGATGCGA
The DNA here is from genome assembly GCF_002162155.2 of Triticum dicoccoides. Classification (NCBI taxonomy): domain Eukaryota; kingdom Viridiplantae; phylum Streptophyta; class Magnoliopsida; order Poales; family Poaceae; genus Triticum; species Triticum dicoccoides. The sequence goes on from NC_041385.1 coordinate 653,863,056, forward strand.
TTCCTCATGCAATAGTTATAACATAGGGTGATATAGAACTAGCTCCAATTCATCAATGTAATGTAGGCATGTATTCCGTAAATAGTCATACGTGCTTATGGAAAAGAACTTGCATGACATCTTTTGTCGTACCCTCCCGTGGCAGCGGGGTCCTAGCGGAAACTAAGGGATATTAAGGCCTTCTTTTAATAGAGAACCGGACCAAAGCATTAACACATAGTGAATACATGAACTCCTCAAACTACGGTCATCACCAAGAAGTATCCCGATTATTGTCACTTCGGGGTTGTCGGATCATAACACATAATAGGTGACTATAGACTTGCAAGATAGGATCAAGAACACACATATATTCATGAAAACATAATAGGTTCAGATCTGAAATCATGGCACTCGGGCCCTAGTGACAAGCATCAAGCATAGCAAATTCATAGCAACATCAATCTCAGAACATAGTGGATACTAGGGATCAAACCCTAACAAAACTAACTTGATTACATGGTAAATCTCATGCAACCCATCACCGTCCAGCAAGCCTACGACGGAATTACACACGCACGGCGGTGAGCATCATGATATTGATGACAGAGGATGGTTAATGATGACGACAACGATGAATCCCCCTCTCCGGAGCCCCGAACGGACTCCAGATCAGCCTCCCGAGAGAGATTAGGGCTTGGCGGCCGCTCCGTGTTGTAAAACGCGATGAAACTTTCTCCCTGATTTTTTCTCCCCGAGACGGAATATATGGAGTTGGAGTTGACGTCGGTGGAGGTCCAGGGGGCCACGAGATAGGAGGCCACGCCCTGGGGGGGGGGGGCGAGGGGCGCCCCCCTGTCTTGTGGACAGGCTGTGGGCCCCCTGGCATTAGTTCTTTCACCAAAAATTCTTATTTATTCCAAAAAGTGCCTCCGTGGATTTCCAGGACATTTCGAGAACTTTTCTTTTCTACACATAAAACAACATCATGGTAGTTCTGCTGAAAACAGCGTCAGTCCGGGTTAGTTTCATTCAAATCATGCAAGTTAGAGTCCAAAACACGGGCAAAAGTGTTTGGAAAAGTAGATACATTGGAGACGTATCAGGCGGCGACCTCGAGCTTCATCCCCGAAGACAAGCTCTCCCGCAGAGCGTTCGCACTTGCAGTCATGGCGGATGTGGTGCCAGGTAGGAGGATGATGCGCTATGGTGTGGAGGTTAGTTGGGCGTTGCCGCTTTAAGTAGCGCATTCCGGTGAGGCCAAGCGTCCGGGTGCGTCATTAAATCGCCGGAGTTGGTTCCTCGGGCACCAAGCCTCTTAACAACGACATACGAACGGTCAACATGAATGCGGGCAGCTGGCGCCGGCTGTGAAGGCACCGCACGACGGTGCGATGGACGAGGGTTTTGGTGTGCCAGGGTAGTCAGCTGCGGTCGTGGCAACGTTGGAGATGCCCTTTGCTCACATGTGATCCCCGCATGTCATTAAAAAAGCAAGACGACCCGGCATGGTCTCAGGTCCAGATGATGCAGTTGGTCGCGCTACACCACTCCGCGGACGTGTCGCGGCGCCCTGTGCATCCTCGACGAGCCGGGTGTTGGAATGTGTTTGGATTGTGGCCAAAGTGCACCTTACCAAAATTTTGGTCATGTCCCAAAGATTGGTCTTTGTTTGGATGGTTGCCATTTTTTTTGGCATGCCAATGTACTCTAGCCAATTCTAGTTCATTTTTCTTGCCAATGTCGGCCAAATCATGGGCAACCAATACCTCAACCAAAATTTTGGTCATGACCCAAAGATTGTTCTTTGTTTGGATGGTTGCCATTTTTTGGCATGCCAATGAACTCTAGCCAACTCTAGTTCATTTTTCTTACCAATGTCGGCCAAATCATGGGCAACCAATACCTCAACCAAAATTTTGGCTACCCAATGCTTTGATGGAGCAACCTTGGGCACAAACCAAACATACTGTTAGTCGTGCCACAACACTAACGCCACCCTCGGCACACTGAAACCGATCGTTTCTAGCGACGATATGAGTGTGTCGCTCACCGCGGTCGCCGTGTCCAGAGGCGATGCTGGAGCTGCGCCCCATTGTTGGCCCCAACGACCCACATGAATGGTTGTCGGTGGCGAGGAGGTCATGGGCCAGCTCCTCCATTGGACTAGTCTGCGCTACGTCGTCCCGAGGGGTGTGCCCCACATGTCGATTTCCTTGTTTTCCCGGCCATATTCGAGCATCAATGCTCCGTGTTGCGCATTAGGCCTTTCACTATGTAGGCCAAGCGAGACAATTTATTGTTTATTTGAGCAGTTCAAGTATAATCATGTGGCATTTGCTTATTTCTCATTCCTCTCCAACCCTCTTCTCCATCGATCATGTCGCCCTCCAGTCGAGTCCATCCTCCCGCATGACTCATTTGAACATTCCGCCGAGTATCATTTGCATGTACCCACCCTAGTCCTCTTTTAATAGATCTCTGGACCCCGATATGAGATCGAGAGGGAACGAGTGCAGGCATGTGATACCTAAGGCGGATTCAAAATTTTGAACCGGTGATCATAGCATCCGCAAATCATATATAAAGGGTATTCAATGTTTGTTTCATTTCTGAACGTACAATATACTCCCTCATATCCTTTCTAGTTTACATATAGGTTTTATGTGTAGTCAAAGTATCTCTACTTTGATCAAGAAGGTATCAACATTCAACAGCGCCCAATCAATATTGTTAGATTCGTACGTACTCCTAGATTTGTACTCGAGATGGCTTCCAATTTGACTATTGACAAGATTAATAGTACTCCCTCCGTTCCACAATACATGACTTCCATTTATTAAAATATAGATGTATCTAGACATGTTTTAGTATATAGGTACATCCATTTTTGAACAAATGAAAGTCAAGTAATTTTGAACGGAGGGAGTACATGAGATGTATAATGTGAAAATTATATCATTGGAAACTCCTTTCACATACGAATTTGATCGTATGCTTTGTGTAAGTTGCATGTCATATATTATTACTCTAACATTTGGTCAAAGTTAGCCTCAAAAAACACATTAGGCCCTGTATAGTAAATGGAAGGAGGGAGTAGTAGTGGAAGTGGATCCTCTGACGTAGGTATCCCTACCTTGCCCTCCCTTTCGGTCACTTACTGGCGGACCCCATGCTTGCTAGGCCCTGCATGTCAGTTACTCAATGGGTTCGGCCACGTCAGGGGATCCTTATCCATAGTATACTCCCTCTTTTTTTATTTACTCCGCATAAAATGGAGCGAGTGGTAGTATAATAAATGACGCGGGCGGGGGAGGGGGACGGACGTCGGTTTGCTCTCAACTGCGGTCCCACAAGCGAGCGAAAACGCAAGACGAAGCGCGTTCCATTCGGTGAGCGACGTGGAGGGTCCAGTGTGCCGGGCTGCAACGCGAACGCGACAAGAGCGATGTACAGTCAAAACCGATTGACCAGTCGTCACCAGAACCACTATTCACACCAGAACCTTCGCTGCTTGGCCTATGCCAGCCACTTCCCTAAAACCACATTAAATCTCTAGCCCATTCCCCCACCTTTCGATCCTCTAACCCGCTTCAAGCGTCCCCTAGTTCACCGGAAAGCCATGGTGCGCCGCAAGATCACTTACTATAAGATGCTGACGCCGGAGCGCCGCACAGAAATCGCGGCGGTCGGCGCCACAGACCTCCGTTCCCAAGCTCGCTTTGCGGCGGGCCAATCCCCGAGTTCTTTGGAGCCAAGCTACGAGGAGGAGGAAGCCGATCCAATGTTCATGGCGGAGGTCGCGGCGCAGAAGGCCCCCGATGGGTATGAGACGATGGACGTCGACTTCGTGCCGGCGTCCGAGTACCCCATGGTGCAGGCGGACCAGCGGTTCAACATGGCGATACTAAAGGAGGACCGGGAGGCAGGGGCTCAACTCGACGTGGAGCATGCGGATGCCGCTGCCATCGAGGCTCTCCTGCAGGCGGAACCGGATGTCGTGGATGTGAACCGGGCAGCGGAGGCTCAACTTGAGGCAGAGCGCACAGATGCCGCTACCATCGAGGCCCTCCTGCAGGCGGAACCGGACATCCTGGACTTGAACCGAGCGGCAGAGGCTCAACTCGATGCAAAGCGCGCGGATGCCACTCTCATCGACGCCATCCTGCAGGCGGAACCGGACGTCCTGGACTTGAACCGGGCGGCGGAGGCTCGACTCGACGCGGAGCGCGCGGATGCCGCTGCTATCGAGGCCCTCCTGCAGGCGGAACCGGACGTCCTCGACTTGAACTGGGCTATGCTCTCGTCCGTGCAGAGCGCCCGCACGCTCCGCTTGAACGAGTAGCTGGAGGCCGAGGACAACCACGGTGCGGAGACACACGTCGGCAGCTACGACTGGTTCGCGCCGGCAGCCAAAGACGACGAGGCCGTCTCTTTCTGCGAGCGGTGATAGTTTTTCTTTATGTTGTTGTTTTTATGGATCTTTTGCTGTGTAAAAACTTATATTTGTTACGAAAGTCGCCTGACTTGGGTCAGTCTACCATTTCAGGCGGTTGGATGAATATCCTACGTCTCCTAACCCTTCTTTCCTTCTTCCTCACCTCTTCTTCTTCCCCAACAGACCACCACACGGGCCGTACGGATACTCCCCAACATGCGTTGGATAAACATACTCTATGAACGAAAATTATGTGTCAGCGATAGGATGGCTGAGTTTGGTTTGTTCATATGCGACAGCACGTGTCAGTGAGGGTGCGTTCCCTTGGTTGGGTTTGTAGCGTGTAGGAGCGACTGTGTGAAGGTGCGGTGCGACCGCGGTGTGCAGGAGCGATCGTGTGAGGGTGCGGTGCGACCGCGACAGCCATGCGCAAGTGTACCTCCTGCTCATTTTGAAAACTTTAGGCAAGCTTGGCAAAAATGTGTGGCGAATTTTGGCAATGCAAGGCCTAGACCCAAACAGGATAAGTAAGTACGTACTAGGAGTACTAGTGTTAAAAAAGAAAGGCGGGGTTTTCCTTCGCGGGATTTAATTGATACAAATCCTCGTTTCACGTGTCAATTAATGCATATTTTTTCTCCAAAGACCAAAGAGCTAACCATCTCACTCCTCATCGCTTGATCAATGCAGCGCCATGCAAACCAACCTTCTCACTTCCACATGCATGCAGGGGATATTAATGTCCTTGGTTGATAACCCCATCAATTTTGCCTCGATTAGTGTTAGTGGCCCTTTGCAAATTGTAATTTTGATATACTGGCTTTGTGTACAAAAAAATGGAGGTACCAGTAACTATATTTTACTTCCTTCCCCATTGCGGGGACGTCGATGATATCTTTTTTCTGTGGTTTGGCGAAGTGCGTTCGACGGAGAACACCATTGAGGGAGACCACGGTAAGTCGTTCGCAAGTGCCGCCTGCAAGCCGAGACAACCACCTTATTTGCATCCAGGAAGTCCGTTGAACCAAAGGACTAGTACTACTAGGAGTACTAGTGCGGTGAGATGGTTTGTCGAAGAAGACGATGGAGAAGCAGAGTCAGCGAAGAGTGAAATGATGGTTGCTTCGTCCGTGCTTTTGTGATTTGACGCCTCACTGCTTTGTGATTGTGATAGAAGGGACAGGGGAGTAGACTCTGTGCTCTATACTGTACTACTAGTACATGCGTCCAATCATGGGAGAAAGAGGAGAGACGTTGCATTTTTCTATTCCTTCAATCAATCAATCAGGGAGCTTCTGTTCCATCTTTTTGGCTTTGGCAACACCGTCCACAATGGTTCCCACGATGCCAAAAGCTATTTTCACATTTGGCTACATATTGTGGATGCCCTTAACCATACCACTTGGTTTTTCTCCTGTGTGCTATCTATACAAATCTCAGTTATATTGATCTAAAAAATTATAGAATCAAGATTAGTAAAAAGGAGGTGATTTTGCCACGTGGATGACGGGGGAGGTTTCTTATTTTCGGAGGACGTTATCCTGGCGGTTTGCTAACATGCGGTCCCATGTGTAAGGGCTTTACCATGCCGATCCGCGTCTCACATGAGGCAGAACAACGACAGAAGCAACACGTGGTTAAGTTGAAGAAGATGAGGGAGAAGCGGATTCAACAACGAGTGAAATGATGGTTGCTTCGTCCCTCCAACTTCTTTTTTAGCATTATTACTTCGTCCCTCCAACTTAACTGTGGGAAAGGTGCAGCTTTGTGATTTGACGCCTCATTGCTCATTACTACGCCGGCGCCATGACTGGGGTGCTTCACCCCGGCTGCTCTGCACTGTATTCCGGTATGGCACGTGGACCCGGTAGCTTGATGTCCCACATGTCGGTGAAAGGGACTAGAAGATTTATGAAAGCGAGCGCTCCACTCTTACGACGGAGGAGCAGACGACACGACGGCCCAGTGAACTGTCACTTGTACTGTATAGTACTATAGTTTTGCTGTTTCGCACGATCCATCGATACAAACCCGATTAAACAGGAAAGGGTGGGATTTTTCCCGCACAGTAGATGATACTGACCATACATTTCAAAGGCAATTTTAATGTATGCAAACTGAATAATTATAAGTAACAATACGATATCTAGTAAAACTAAAAAAACATATGATTTATTGTGTTAGAGTGTAGTAGTAGTGCTGTAACATGCGAGAATGTGTAGAGATGTAGTTTTGGAGGGCCTACAGAGAGAAAAGCGTAATACGGTCACCGAACTTCTATATAAGCTTATTACGGTCACTATATACGTTTTGCGGTGATTATACGGTCGCTTGCTCACGGTTAAGCATCGGATTGCACTCTGTTGACCGGCCAAATAGTCTGCGTGGCGCCATGTTGACTATTTAAATTGACCATGTTCCTTGTGGGTCCCACCTGTCAGTTCGCATAGGGAAAAGGTCAGATGAACACAAATTTACACAGGCGCGACAAGGCTCCAACCCGTGCGCGGGAATCACCTAGTTGTGTATGTGTCTGTCAGGGCCTGATGTGTGCGCATACACATGTAGGTTGAGCACTTGAGTGTGAGAGTGTGTGTTGGTCGTGTGGTGTACTGGTGTGTGCATGCATGCGTGCGTGTGAGTGTTGAGTGCGTGCGTGGCTGCGTGTGTACGTGTGAGTGTTGCGTGTGTGCATGGGTGCATGTGTTTGTGAGAGTGTTGTGTGGATGCAGTTCGTGTGCATGCGTGCGTGTGTGTATAATCACCACACCTGCTCCTGTGTGTTAAAACAGACGGCTCAGCATACCAATAAAAGGCCACCTTGTCCGCTGTGCCCGCGGTCATGACTTCGAACCACCGTCCAAATATTTTTTTGTCGTTTGTTTTCATTCTTACTAGCAAGATACCTGTGTGTTGCACGTAACATCAAGATGCATTTGTATGACTTGTTTATCTTGTGAGAGAAAATGATGAACGAGGGAAGGCCTTATTTGCAAATGTGGAGAGGTGTGTGGGTACCTTTTTGCAAAATTGCCATAGTATCCTTCCCATCCATCAGATATAAATCCGACGGCCTATATTGCAGGATGGCAGGGACACCATCATCACCAACTCAGTTTTTTATAAGAGTGTATTTTTTGTATTTTATAAGAGTGTAGATGTAGAGTAGATACAAGTCGACAGGTGGGGCACGATGGTAGTGAGATAATGTGATGCAACACTAGAGGTGCCATGTGGAGCATTTAACTGGTCAACTAGTCATGTCATGAGCAAATATAGAGTTGTACGGTGAGCCCGTGACTGTATAATAACCACTAAACGTAAATGGTGACCATAATGAGTGGATTCTGAAGTCCAATGTTCGTATCGTGCTTTTGCTTCAAATACAATGATCGTCATTGCATATATCGCGAGAGAAAGATGAAACATGCGTGAATTTTCTGGGGGCTTACTTTTAGAGGACCTGGAGATAGTTTTGTGTGCATACGTGAAAGGGGCGTACAAGGGGGGTATGCGATGGATAGAGAGATGCTCTTCGTTTCTCTTTATTATGACTAACTTTGTATATAGTATTAAAATATACAAATTCACAGTGCGTAATAAATATCATTGTGGGCACCATGCAATGCAAATTAGCATTTGTACTCCTCCATATAACTTTGTAATGTTGTATATATGTAGAAACTCTAAAATAATTTTTTGGCCACACTTTATTCAAACGGAATGTTGTATGCAAAATAAACGTGAAGAGAAGGCTTTTTAGATCAATGGGGTTTGTGATGTAACATGCGGGAATGTGTAGTTGATGCATTTGGCGGGTCCTAGAGAGGTATGTGTGTGTATTACAAGTGGTCTAGAGAGAGAGAGAGAGAGAGAGAGAGAGAGAGAGACGAATATGACGTCACGACGAGAGATTCCATTGCCTTGAGTGTGTATATGCAAGGGGGGGAGGGAATAGAGGCACCAGGAGAAAATTTCTGTGTGTGTGGTGTTTGTGTTAGTATGTGTGGGTGTGAGAAGATAATGAGACGTGGGGGCAGAGGGTGTGTCGCCGCGTGAGGTCCGGTGGGTCGAGGTGAGGCCCTTCGTTCGGTTCCGTCCTGCGCCACATTGGTCGGCCCGTGTCGCATTTAGGAAGACCCATGGACGACTAGTCGTACAAGACAAAGATAGCAGAATTGTGAAGGACTCTGTGTCCACTGACAAAGCCGGCTAGGATTTGTAACCCTAGGTTCTCGGACTAAGGTAACCCCTTTATCTCTGATATTACTATTCATCCAACCTAACTTTAAGGGGCATCCTACAGAATGCTCTGCTAGAATCACACTCGTCGATTAGGAAGAGAGTTGTGAGACAATGCGTGAGAGACATTCCTAAAGATAATGTGCGTACATGAGACACGTAGGCAGGTCCATGTATATAGAAAGGGTCGATGGGGATTGCACGTGTGTATGTTTGCGAGAGGAAGAGTGCTTGTGATAAAGGTTAGTGAAAACAGTTGTAAATGGTAACGAGAGGGAGGGAGGGTAATATCTAGAGCATGTGTGCGAGAAAGACACCTCTGGAGAGAGTGTGTGAGCATGTGTGAGATACCACCGATGGAGAGTGAAACTACACGTAAAAGACTGCTGTACACATTGATTAAAGATATAAATTGTATCCAAATATTAGGATGGGATCATGATATTTGCAATTCGCGTAAGGAGCGGTCATTGATCCATCAGACATCTAGATTCTATCGAATTTGAGTATGTCTATGTTATTAGTCGACACAATTGATCCACATAGTTAGTATTTTGAACTCCAGACAATGCATCGCTTTAGCAATCGAATACAAACATGAGTATACTTCATGTTGTGTGTGTAAAGCACATTATACATACGAAAGTTACACAATGAACATTATAAACAGCTACCCATGAACTAGCATACATTTGAATTCAACTTAAGGTGGTTTAAAAAAATTGAATTCAACATGAAGTCCATTCAATTATTTGAATTTGATATCATGGCATTTGTAAACCATACCTAAATTATGGGGGCACCAATCTTTGCTCTGATTTTGTACATAATAGCATATGTAGTCGTGTACAAAATAGATTCAAATTTAGCTCCTCCATTCCAAAATAATCGTAGTTATAGGATTTTCAAGTGTCAACATTTCAAAAATAAACGGATAATTTAATGAGGTTTTGAAACATACAAGGTTAAATATAATGTTGTCTATTTAGGTCAATCCTCATAGTTCAAGAGTACTCTAAACGTGAATGCTTGTGTTTCAAAATTTCGAATGAAGCGCCAAAAGAGCCTCTACTCGCCCCGAAACCGCATGAGACCAATGTTTGGTAGTACAAGGAAATTAATTTTCTAATAACTCCGACCCGTGAAACCTACCGGCCCGATGTCCAAAGGTCTAAACCGGGGTAGGTTTGTAGCTTCATCTAGACGCCACGTAACCGCCTCCGAAAAACATTCATACACAATGGCCGCCTAAGCACACATGCGCGCGGCCGAAATCGCTCCCGCCCACTATTTGGGACACCCGGGATTACCATCCTACCCCCGAACCGCAATAGGTCCGAAATTTAAGAGGGGGCAAAGTTTGTACTTTCCCCAAATTTCAAACAAGCGCGTCCCATCTTCTATTCAAAAAAGCCAAAAACAAGCGCGTCCCAGACCGAAACATGGTTCTCCCCCCACCCGTCCGATTCCCCATTCGTACTCCGTGGGCGCCAAAACTACCTCTCCACCAGCCGCGAAACCCCGGCGTCCTCCGTCCGCCACCCCATCCCACCCATCAACCGCCGCCTTCCTTCATCACGCTGGAGCCGATACCCCGACGTCGGCGTCCACCGCAACCTCAACCGCAACGCCCTCCCCGGCTAGTAGTTGAAGCCGAGGCCGAGCAGTCCGTACCCGAGCCAGTTCAACCATGCCGTCCTGCGCCTCACCACTGCCGCTCCAACTTCACCACCGTCCACGGCACCGGAGCTATTCCTGCTACGTCGTCCTTCGCCGCCTCGGATCTGCTTCCCCTCCGCCGATATACAGCCACGACAACACAGTCAACAATTTGGCCATGGGTTTGTCCAAGGAACAACGGCTCTCCAAAACATCGGTTCCCCCGGGAAAAACAAGAAGATCACTGCGACATATCAACACCACACTGGCAACTGATAGGCGTACTCCTCTTCCCTTATTCATGCAAATCTTACGTGTCTGCTTGCACGGTATTCATCCCACAGAAGACACTAGTTGACCGCTTCTTCTTCATACTAGATGTTCCTAGTAACTCGCGATGCACAAGGTTTCTCCTCATATACTATTTCACCTTAGCTAGAGGTCCGTCGCCCCCCTGAATTTCAATTTCTGTCTAGTTGATTCCCAATTAACGGAAGCATTCCCCAGCATAACAGGCACTAGTACCCCTATTACACCGGGGAAGCAGCGCCTTGGTGTTTATCTTAGGGGCGTGTGCAGCCTAGATCTACTTTATCCTTAGCCCTCAATACAATGTGAAGAAATAGACAATACATTAGTGATGGTACATAGTCATATGTTTGGAACCTGGTTTTATTATGTACTTTGCTATAAAATACAACTAATATTTTACATGGGTTCACCAGAATAAGTTTTGTATATAGACCAAAGCTATTTTGTTTGGTTTTGCTGCCTCCTTAATATCTTCTATTCTGGTGCTACTAATGTAAAACCTCAACTTTTCAGCGAGCTATGGAAAAAATGGTGGAACCGCCACCTTCTAAAGGTGGCGAGGCAACTATAACCGCAATGTCAGCTCTTGCTGCAGTGGGTCAGTACCTGTCCACTAACAGTGCCAAAAGCACGTTCCTGCGTAATACTGGGTTGGTTGTTAAGGAAATATCGTCCAAACTGCCTCATGATCAAGATATGCAAGCTCAAAGCAATGTTGTATCTGCACTCCCGACATAAGTCCATTCCCTAATAGAGACCCTTTGTGAAACAATGAGAGGCATTGTTTGATGTCTTCAAGATATGCATGGTTTTGAAACCAGACTATCAGACATTTGCTATGTTGTTCAGGAGCCTAGGGGAAATGAAGGCGAGGGTTATGGCGCTCCATCGGACAATACAACATGAAAACGTAACAGTCAGGTCAAATGAACTGAGCTTCTGAACTTCTGGTGGTGCATTTATCTGCTAGACTGTTAAGTTTTATGCCAACCTTCCTATTGTTATATAGTTGTAATTTGTTTTGGTGCGATACAAAATTTATTCCTAACGTGCAGCCACCGGCTGAAGAAAATAGCAAGCCATTTTTGTATAGTGTAGGGTGTTCCCTATATTTGCACTGGTGGCGATCTTTGATGCCGAGTGGATGTAATCTGTGCAATCGCCTTAATAGCCTAGCATTAGTTTCGGCCTTATTTATTTCCTAGTCTTCTTTTTCCCTGGTTTTCTAGTGGCCGCAACTACCATGGGCCATATAAGGGCCGTAAGATCCATGGGTCTCCTACAGGCCGTCGATAAATGGGCCTCCAACAGGGACGTAGAAGAATAGGTCGGCCTCGGGCCGTCGGATAAATGGGTCTACATGGGTCGTAAACGGACGTAATTGGTATCGGCCCAGCACCGTAACGGGCCGTTAACAGGCCGTAGGACAGCAAAGGCTTAATTCTGTCATAGGCATAACGGGTCATTAATGGGCCAAAATATAGGACGGGCTGGAAACGGCACAACGGGTTAACATGCCAGAAATGGGCCGACTCTTGCCATGGGCCGAATTTGGCCCATTAGGGTAATAGGCTAGTAACGGGCCGACTCTTGCCATGGGCCGAATTTGGCCCATATAGGGGAACATGCCAGAAACAGGCCGACTCTTGCCATGGGCTGAATTCAGCCCATTAGGGTAACATACCAGTAACGGGCCGACTCTTGCCATGGGCCAAATTTGGCCCGTTAGGGGAACAGGACAGTAACAGGCCCGAAGTAATCGAGGGCTGAAATGGAGCCCAAGAATGTATGGGCCGTCAATAGGCCGAAAGCTAACACGGGCTGGAAAAGGCCCACGTAAATCACGGGCCGTTAACGGGTACAAAGAAAATTACTGTTCATTATGGGCTAGAGTCACCGTGGGCCTGTAAAGGGCCGAAAGATACGAAGGCCTCATATGGGCCGAAAGACGTCGTGGGCCACATGGGCCGAAAGTGAAATGGGCTGGTGTTATATTCGATGGCCCACATGACGTTGTTGGGCCGATTTCCTTCAGGGCCTAACGGGCCGTGAGTTAACGGGCCGTAAAATGGGCTATTTGCGAAGAGACCGTTAACAGGCTTTTCATGGGCCAGCCTGTTAACTTTTGACCTAGTCAAACAGGCCGGCTTTGTAAGCTAAATGGGCCAGTGGTGGGCCGTGGCATGTGTCGACATATCATATGCGCCTATCTGACCCACTAACGAGCTGACACATGTTTTGTCCGGCCAACAAGAATTTTACACGTGGAAATTTCCCATTGGTCGGGGCTGTTAACGGGTTATCGGATCCAAAACCCGACCCGATAGTTTAACGTCGTTCCGTTACGATGGATGCCACGTGTCGGCCACCCTTGACGAAAGCACTTCTGCGACACGCGATTTATCGTCATGGAAGTGGACACTTCCGTGATGATAATTTTGGTAATGTCATGGAACACTTCTACGACAGCACAGGTATGACTATCTTGATTCTATCATAAATTTTTCATGGATGTACATGCATGAAAAAAAACGCGACCTACTGTGCCAAACACGTATCATAACGGAAGTGTATTTTTTTTGTAGTGTATATACCTACATACCCCGAAACCATCCAGGAGCACCACAAAAACCTAATTCCACCACCGCAACCTTCTGTATCTGTGAGATCGCATCTTGGAGCCTTCGCTGGCGCTTCACCGGAGGGGGAATCGACCACGGAGGGCCTCTCCATCACCACCAAGGCCTCTCCGATGAGCTGTGAGTAGTTTACCACAGACCTTCGGGTCCATAGTTATTATCTAGATGGCTTCTTCTCTCTCTTTGATTCTCAATACAAAGTTCTCCTTCCTCTTCTTGGAGATCTTTTTGATGTAACTCTTTTTGCGGTGTGTTTGTCGAGATCCGATGAATTGTGGGTTTATGATCAAGTTTATATACGAGAAATATTTGAATCTCCTCTGAATTCTTTTATGTATGATTGGTTATCTTTGCAAGTCTCTTCGAATTATCAGTTTTGTTTGGCCTACTAGATTGATCTTTCTTGCCATGGGAGAAGTGCTTAGCTTTCGGTTCAATCTTGCGGTGCTCGATCCCAGTGATAGTAAGGGAAACCACACATATTGTATTGTTTCGGTCAAGGATAAAATGATGGGGTTTATATCATATTGCATGATTTTATTGCTTTACATCATGTCATCTTTCTTAATGCGTTACTTTGTTCTTTATGAACTTAATACTCTAGATGCAGGCAGGAGTCGGTCAATGTGTGGAGTAATAGTAGTAGATGCAGGAAGGAGTCGGTCTACTTGTTGCGGACGAGATGCCTATATACATGATCATGCCTAGATATTCTCATAACTATGCACTTTTCTATCAATTGCTCGACAGTAATTTGTTCACCCACTGTAATAATTATGCTATCTTGAGAGAAGCCACTAGTGAAACCTATGGCCCCCGGGTGTATCTTTTATCATACAAGTTTTCCATCTACTTTTATTTGCATCTTTTACTTTCCAATCTATATCATAAAAATACCAAAAATATTTATCTTACCGTATTATCTCTATCAGATCTCACTTTCGCAAGTTTCCGTGAAGGGATTGACGACCCCTTTATCGCGTTGGTTGCGATGTTCTTGTTTGTTTGTGTAAGTGCGTGGGACTTTTGAGGAGCCTCCTACTGGATTGATACCTTGGTTCTCAAAACTAAGAGAAATACTTACGCTACTTTGTTGCATCACCCTTTCCACTTAAAGGGAAAAACCAACGCATGCTCAAGAGGTAGCACTACCAAGCCAGTTTGAAGATGGCTTCGAAGCCTTATACGGAAGGAGGTGCAGGACACTGTTGTTGTGGGATGGAGTTGGAGACCGTAAGTTGTTTGGACCAAATTTGATTAAGGAGTCAGAAGAGAAGGTTAAACTTATCCGCGACAGACTCAAAGTAGCCCAGTCCAGGCAGAAGAGTTATGCGGATTCTAAACACAAGGAGACAGTTTACGAAGTCGGAGACAGAGTATATCTTTGTGTATCGACACTTCGAGGAGTTAAGCGTTTTGGAGTTAAGGGAAAGTTAGCACCACATTTTGTGGGACCATACAAAGTTTTGGAATGTATGGGAGAAGTTGCTTACAAGGTAGAATTGCCTGAAGGATTGTCAGGAGTTCATGATGTGTTCCACGTTTCTCAGTTGAAGAAGTGCCATGCAGAGATGGCTAATATTCCTCTGAGAGATACAGTGCCACTGGAATCGATTCAGTTGGATAGCGATTTGACTTATGAGGAGAAATCAGTGAAGATTCTCGAGTTTGCCAGCCAAGTCACACGCAACAAGGTTATCAAGTTTTGCAAAGTTCAGTGGAGCCACCATACCGAGGATGAAGCAACCTGGGAACGAGAGGAAGACCTATGGAAGGACCGCCCACACCTATTTTCTAGCCAACTCGAATCTCGAGGGCGAGATTCATCTTAAGGGGGGTAGGTTTGTAACATCCCAAATTTCCAATTTGGAATGTTATGCATTAGATCATCATTGCATATCATATTTTATTGCATTTTGGTTGATCATAGAAATTCTAAGCAACTCAAGGACCCGCGGAGGGAGTTGGGGATTTCGTTATTTTCATCCTTGAGTTTTTTCAAATTTTGAAAAAAGGATCATTTGGTTTTAATTATTTTTCTCTCTGTATATTTCCAATATAAAAATAAAAGAGAGGAGATAAAATGACTTCTCCAAAATAAAGAAATATTGGAGGAAAAATATTAAAATCAAATAAGAATTTTATTCGGAGTTTTATTGCTATTTTATTTGAATTAGGGGAAAACGCATTTTTGAAAATTGCACTAGAGTCCCAAATAAAAGTTCACTTTGTCCGTTGTATTTTTAGAGGACGGTGAAAATTTATTTCAGGATTTTTGGAGTCCGTTTAGTATGTCTTTTAGTTTTTTTCTGCGCTGAATTATTTAAAAAAAGTTTACCGCCTTACCGGGCCGTGTCCGCCCCGGACTCCGACCCAGCCGACCCTTTAAAGGCTGGAGCCCCGCCAGCCCCGCCAGCCCACCCGACCCCGCCAACCCCGCCGCCGCCACCGCGATCCGAGCCGCTGCCACAGACAGCGATCTTTCATTTGTTAGCCTGTTCGTCAGTTTTTCTTTTTCCAGGGTTTTTCCGCGATTATTTTCGATCATGATTTCTGCCCAGATCTTAGTTTTAGTTTATCTTTTCGCTCGTTTATCACAATCAGGCGATTCAAGTGCCTAGATCTTTGTCTCGTAGCCCTCTTTATGTTTAACCAACTTGAACAAGGCTTTGTTGATGTAAAATTTGACTTTACTCCAGATTAGTAATCAGATCTTTTTTCCTTGGTAGTTTGAGTTTCGTTTCTCCATTTGATTTGATTCTTTTTGCAAACTGGAGTTCTTTAGTTGAACTTTCTGGTTAGATCTTCTTGTTTGAGTTTTACCCATGCTTCTAGTTGAGTGGTTATGTATGCTATTGTTTGATTGTGATAGAATTCCCGGAGTGCGAAGCGTGCTACTACGAGTCTCTAGGTTTTGCGATCATCAGCAAGGCAAGTAACACTTTGATCATATCCCTTTAATACCCAGTTTTTATGCATTAGTTTCAACCCTCAAACATTGCATGGTTAGGATCTGAATAACATGTGGGTTTGGGAAGTAGATGATGAGGTAGAACCTATTGCCCTGTTTATTATCAAACATTTGGGAGTTACTTCTACGTTATGCTTAGGATTGCTATGCTATGCTTGATACGTTTCCAACGTATCTATAATTTTTGATTGTTCCATGCTATTATATTACCTGTTTTGGATGTGTATGGGCTTTACTTTACAATTTTATATCATTTTTGGGACTAACCTACTAACCGGAGGCCCAACCCGAATTGCTGTTTTTTTTGCCTATTTCAGTGTTTCACCGAAAAGGAATATCAGACGGAGTCCAAACGGAATGAAACCTTCGGGAGCAGTCTTTTTGGAAGAAACGCAATCCAGGAAACTTGGAGTGGACGTCAAGAAGCAGCTGAGGCGTCCATGAAGGTGGGCGCGCCCCTGCCTTGTGGGCCCTTCATGGCTCCCCTGACATACCTCCTTCGCCTATATATATCTTCGTACCCCGAAACCATCTAGGAGCACCACAAAAAACTAGTTCCACCACCGCAACCTTTTGTATCCGTGAGATCCCATCTTGGAGCCTTCGCCGGTGCTCCGCCGAAGGGGTAATCGACCACGGAGGGCCTCTCCATCATCACCAAGGCCTCTCTGATGAGTTGTGAGTAGTTTACCACAGACCTTCGGTCCATAGTTATTAGCTAGATGGCTTCTTCTCTCTCTCTTTGATTATCAATACAAAGTTCTCCTTCCTCTTCCTGGAGATCTATTCGATGTAACTCTTTTTGCGGCGTGTTTGTTGAGATCCGATGAATTGTGGGTTTATGATCAAGTTTATCTATGAGAAATATTTGAATCTCCTCTGAATTCTTTTAGGTATGATTGATTATCTTTGAAAGTCTCTTCGAATCATCAGTTTGATTTGGCCTACTAGATTGATCTTTCTTGCAATAGGAGAAGTGCTTAGCTTTGGGTTAAATCTTGCGGTGTCCTTTTCCAGTGACAGCAGGGGCAGCAAGGCACGTATTGTATTGTTGCCATCGAGGATAAAAATTGGGGTTTATATCATATTGCTTGAGTTTATCCCTCTACATCATGTCATCTTGTTTAATGCGTTACTATGTTCTTCATGAACTTAATAGTAGTAGATGCAGGTAGGAGTCGGTCTACTTGTTGCGAACGTGATTCCTATATACATGATCATGCCTAGATATTCTCATAACTATGCACTTTTCTATCAACTTCTCGACAGTAATTTGTTCACCCACCATAATATTTATGCTATCTTAAGAGAAGCCACTACTGAAACCTTTGGCCCCCGGGTCTATTCTTTATCATATAAGTTTCCAATCTACTTTATTTTGCAATCTTTACTTTTCAATCTATATCATAAAAATACCAAAAATATTTTTCTTATCATATTATCTCTATCGGATCTCACTTTCGCAAGTGGCCGTGAAGGGATTGATAACCCCTTTATCACGTTGGTGGGAGGTTCTTGTTTGTTTGTGTAGGCACGTGGGACTTGGGAGGAGCCTCCTATTGGATTGATACCTTGGTTCTCAAAACTGAGGGAAATACTTTTGTGTTGATTCTTTTTGCTGTAGATCAATATACAAATTGCCTAGGATGTCCTATTTTGGTAGGATTTTTAAGGTTCCATAAGTATTCGAAAGTTACGAATTGCTACAGACTATTCTGTTTTTGACAGATTCTGTTTTTCGTGTGTTGTTT
>NC_041385.1:653881473-653911924 GCF_002162155.2 Triticum dicoccoides
AATATGTTTAACACCAATTTAAATAAAGAATGAGTTCATTATAGTACCTTAAGTGGTGATTTTTCTTTCTTACACTAACGGAGCTCATGAGATTTCCTGTTGAGTTTTGTGTTGTGAAGTTTTCAAGTTTTGGGTAAAGATTTGATGGACAATGGAATAAAGAGTGGAAAGAGCCTAAGCTTGGGGATGCCCATGGCACCCCAAGATATTGAAGGACAACCAAAATCCTAAGCTTGGGGATGCCCCAGAAGGCATCCCCTCTTTTGTCCTCATCTATCGGTAAGTTTACTTGGAGCTATATTTTTATTTACCACATGATATGTGATTTGCTTGGAGCATCTTGTATGATATGAGTCTTTGATTTTTATTTTACCACAATCATCCTTGCTGTACACACCTTTTGGGAGAGACACACATGATTCGGAATTTATTAGAATACTCTATGTGCTTCACTGATATCTTTTGAGCTAGACAATTTTGCTCTAGTGCTTCACTTATATCTTTTTAGAGCACGGTGGTGGTTTTATTTTGAAGAAATTATTGATCTCTCATGCTTCACTTTTTTATTTTGAGAGTCTTTTAGAATAGCATGGTATTTGCTATGGTTATAAAATTGGTCCTAGAATGATGGGCATCCAAGTTGGGTATAATAAAAACTATCATAGGAAGTGAATTGAATACTATGGTCAACTTGATGCTTAATAATAGTTTTGAGATAAAAAGGTGGTAATATTAGAGTCATGCTAGTGGAGTAATTGTGAATTGGAGGAATACTTATGTTGAAGTTTGTGATTCCCGTAGCATGCACGTATGGTGAACCGTTATGTGATGAAGTTGGAGCATGATTTATTTTTTGATTGTCTTCCTTATGAGTGGTGGTTGGGGACGAGCGATGGTCTTTTCCTACCAATCTATCCCCCTAGGAGCATGCGCATAGTACTTTGTTACAATAACTTGTAGATTTTTGCAATAAGTATGTGAGTTCTTTATGACTAATGTTGAGACCATGGATTATACTCATTCTTACCCTTCCACTATTGCTAGCCTCTCTTGTGCCGCGCAACTCTCACCGGTACTATACACCCATCATTTACCTTCCTCAAAACAGCCACCATACCTATCTATTTGTAACATCCCAAATTTTCAATTTGGAATGTTATACATTAGATCATCATTGCATATCATATTTTATTGCACTTTTTGGCTTGATCCTAGAAATTCTATGCAACTCAAGGACCCACGGAGAGAGTTGGGGATTTCGATATTTTCATATTTGAGTTTTTCTCAAATTCTGAAAAAAGGATCAATTGGTTTTGATTATTTTTCTTTCCTAATATTTCAAACAAATAAAAATATATGAGAGGAGATAAAATGACTTCTCCAAAATAAATCAAATATTAGAGGAAAAATGTTAAAATCAATTTATTATTTTATTTGGAGTTTATTGCAATTTTATTTGAATTAGAAAAATTGCACGTTTTCAAAATTGCATTTTAGGGCCAAGAAAATGTTCATCTTGTTCTAAATATTTTATTAAGACGGTGAAAATTTGTTTTGGCATTTTTAGTTTCTTATTTATTTTTCTAGGATTTATTTTCAGGGGAACGTTATCACAAAGTGTGCGCGCCTGACTGGGCGAGCGGCCCATCCGAGCCGGGCCGGCCTTGCCCCGCCACCGCCCGACCGGCTCCGAGCCGGAGTCCGGCCGGTGTACGCTGCTGTCGTGGAGTCCTGAGAGGACTCCTTCTCCTCACCCCCTTCCCCAAGCCGCCGACCCCCTCCTTTATATAACCCGCCACCATCACCACCCGCCACCACCGCCGCCGCCGCCGCCGCCCGCGCTTTGCCATCGCCGCGCCGCCGCCGCCCCACCCCACCAACGCCTCACCGGAGCCCCCGCCGGCGCCGGACCACCGCCGGAGGTAGCCGCCGCCGCCGTCCCGCCGTTCGTTGTTTTTTCGAGAAAAACCGATTCGGTTTTTTTTGAAAAAAAACTAGTTTTGTTTTTTTTTTCGTTTAGATTGGTCGGTTTTTTTGGTTTATTTATTTAGCAAGCGTCCGCTCGTCCGTTCATTTTAATGAACGCTATTCACCGATTAGCCATAGACAGCGAATGTCCGTTCGTTAGCCTCTTCATCAGTTTTTCTTTTTCCAGGGTTTATCCGCGATTATTTTTGATCGCGATTTCTGCCCTGTTTTTCGTTTTAGTTTATCTTCTCGCTTGATTATCGGAATCAGGCGATTCAAGCGCCTAGAGTTTTGTCTCGAAACCCTCTTTTTGTTTAGATAACTTAAACACGTTTTTTCTACTATAAAATTTGACTTAAGTCCAGATTAGTAAACGAAGCTTGTTTCTTTCGCTGTTTGAGTTTCGTTGTTTCGTTTGGTTTGATTCTTTTTGCAAACCGGAGTTCTTAAGTTGAACTTTCTGTTTAGATCTCTTATTTGAGGTTTATCCATGATTTATATTGATTGCTTATTGTATGCTTGTTTGTTTGCGATAGAGTACCTGGAGTGCGAAGCGTGCTATTATGAGTCTCTAGGTTTCACGGATCATCAGCAAGGCAAGTAACACTTTCATCATACCTCTTTACTCCCCAGTTTTATTGCATTATATCAATCATAAAACAATTGCATGGTTAGGATCTATTTAATATGTTGGTTTTGGGAAGTAGATGAGGTAGTACCTATTGTCCTGTTTATTATCAAACCTTTGGGAGTTACTTCTACGTTGCTTACATTGCTATGCTATGCTTGTAGACATGGATTGGTTTTTTTGAGTGTATCCATGACATATGTGAGATGTTAATTAATGGTTCAACTTAAGGTGACAACTTAAATACACATCTGGGTGGATTGAGGCACCTGAGGAACCCAGTGTTGCCTGTATTTTTTAGGAAATCCCGGGGTACCGTGTGATTCTCCTATGGACCGCCACCCAGGCTCAAAGGGATCATAAGATTATTCATTCTAGAAACTTCCATGTGCAGCCACAAGCTATTATGGGTTCTAGCATAGTTGATTAAGTCGTGTGGACTCTTACAGTGGTAGACTAGCAGATGTAGGGGAAAGTAGGTGTAACTGTCTACCCATCGTAAGGTGTTAACGCTTCTGAAAGACTGTGTCTCGGTCATCCGTTTCTCAAACACCTTATAGTGCGAGAAATCCAATGGAGGAGATCGAGTCTTGTGGGGAAAAGTGCGCAAACCTCTGTAGAGTGTACAAACTAATCATGGTTAGCCGTGTCCCCGGTTATGGATGTTTTGAGTATCTAGTACTTGGATTATCATGTGGATCTCATCACTCTTGATATAAATGATGTTGATTAATTGGGATTGAGACGGGGTTTACCTTCTCAATGTTTAACAACCACCATGATATTTAAATAAAATTTATTCCTTTGTTGTAGGAAAAAATTGGCTTTATGCAAAACTGTAACCATAGAGCTTTCCACCAGCCATATTGCATGTAGTGATAGCAATTATTCTGTTTATTACTCTATGTGTTACATTGCCAGCATATTCCATGTCTTGACCCGTTTTCGGGCTGCAACGTTCATGTTGCAGACTTTTCAGACGACGGGTAAGGTGCCTTAGGTCATGAACTTTCACTCAGTGATGCCGTTGGAGTTGATGGACTCGCTTTATCTTCCAAGCCTTCCGTTGTTATTGTTATTAGATGGCCTTAAGCCATATTTATTGTATTAAGTTCATTTTTGAGACATTCGATGTAATAAGTGTTTGATTGCTATTCTGTTATAAACCCTTCAAATACTTTGCATGTCAGCATTACCGATCCAGGGATGACACTGATGCACAGAGATCAGACTGTTTGAGGTCTGGTCGCTACAAGATGGTATCCAAGCACACACTTACTTTAGGACACGACCACTAAGCTAAAGCCCTAGATCACTACTCCCTTCTCATTTCTAACTCCTCCCCTTTTCTAATCTTTAGGATGGCGGATGCAAGGGACAAGTTCACGCAACCGGATGAATATACACCTTTTGGACGCCACTTGAAGGAAGTTACTAGATACGTGAACATCGGAGTACCAAGCTTCACTAGGACCTACATAGCCACTTTACCAGAAGAGGAGCGTTGGATGATTCAAGTTCAAGTTCCAGGAAGGACGTTCATGCCCGTCACTGAGCACATAGAGTTTTCCTTTGATGCACCAACCTGGAGTTTAGGAAAGAGCATGGTAGCCCACATCACCATGGGACGCATTAGAGAAGTTTACCACAAGGATCTCAAGGATACTATCTACCAGAGTTGTGGGTGCCGAGATGAGCAATAGGAGATGATCAACACCAGGAAGGATAGATCTATTGAAGCTTTCATGCTGGAGTTAAACCAGCATATTCGCCGCCAGGAGAACCAGATGTGTGCAGGCATGATAGATCTGAAGAAGGCAATGACTAGGATCACGAAGCTGGAAGAAGAACTCAAGACTACACGCGATGGCTATGAGGAGGAAATTGTAACACTATTGGAGAAGAATGACGACCTGATAAAGAAGATCGGAGTGTTCATGGGAGACCCCGCGCTAGGAGGAGAAGACGACGATTCTGCCTGTCCGGAGAACTACATCATCATTGACGACACCGACTCAGACCCTGATGATAGTGATGATGACTTTGTTGATGAAGCTGGAGCAGATATCATGGAGTCTTCGACCGATCAACTTTTCTAGTCGACCACCATATCAGTAGTAGTATTCCCCCATGTATATAGTATAGTCCAAGCACTTTTGTAATGATAGTTAGACTGTTGTATGCCCTTGTTTGCTTTGATTGAAGTGAAATTGTTTGTGTTTGTCTCATAAGCATATAGGTAGTGTTTTCCATCTAGACCTCATTCTATCCTATTCTCTCATCTTTTCTAAACCCCTCAGATGCCTCCGAGACGCGACAATGGATTGTTTTCCCACCGGAGCTCACCCAGTTGATCCAGCAGAAGAATGCATTGATGTAGATGCTAGTCCAGAATCAGAATCAGGGGAACAACAACAACAACAACAACCCACCACCACCACCTGTTGATCACTTAGCCCGTTTCCTAAGGCTTAATCCGCCGTTGTTCTCTAGCAGCACCGAGCTGATAGTTGCAGATGATTGGCTCCGCAAGATTGGAAGGGAGTTGACCACTGCAGGATGCACAGATGCGAAAAGAGTGTAGTTTGCCGCACATCAACTTGATGGACCCGCAGCATCATGGTAGGAGAATTTCACAGCCACTTACCCCATCAACACTGTCACATGGGACCAGTTTCAGCAGGCTTTCCGTACTACCCATGTTTCAGCAGGAGCTATGACCGTGAAGAAGCATGAGTTTTGCAACTTGCGCCATGGAGGACGCACAGTTGGTCTGTATGTGGATGATTTTAGTAAGCTAGCACGTTATGCCCCAGATGACATTGCTACGGATGCAACTAAGCAGGAGATGTTTCTGGAAGGATTGAATGATGAGCTGAGCATGCAGTTGATGGTGGCAACCTTCAACAACTACCAGGAGTTGGTAGATAGAGCTCTCATGATTGAAGGGAAGTAGTAGCAGATTGACAGCTGCAAGAGGAAGTATGGACAAGGGAAGTACAATTCTGGAGCTCAGCAGAAGCCTCGTTTTACCCCGAACTCGGGAGGACCATTTCAGCATAACCATGGAAGTCACAACCACAACAGAGGAAGTTTGCACAACCATAGTGGCCCCAGGAATGGCAATGAGAATGGAGGAAGCAACGGACAGAACCGTTCCAACCCCGCAACACCAGCTAAGAAGGATCTGAGCCACATTACTTGCTACAAGTGCCAGAAGACTGGACATTATGCCAATGAATGTCCTGACGCTAAGAATGGGAATGGCAATGGAAGCTCTGGGAAGAAGCCGAACCCTTTCAATAGGGGACAGGTGAACCACATTAACATGGAGGAGGTTGAAGCCCAGCCAGATGCAGTAATAGGTAAGTTTTTGGTTAAGTCATTTACTGCAATCATTCTTTTTTATACTGGTGCATCACATTCATACATATCAAGAGGATTTGTGGATAAGTATGAACTGCCCACCAAGGTTCTTAGAACACCTATGTTAGTAAGCTTGCCAGGAGCGGAGTATATGGCAAGCCAAGGATGTTTTCAGATGCCATTGACCATAGGTAGGCATGTTTTCCCCTCGGATCTGAAAATTTTGGAGTCGCAAGGTTTGGATGTGATTCTGGGTATGGATTGTCTATCGATGTATGGAGGAAACATAGATTGCCACAGTAAGTCGATTTTGCTCATCACCCTAGAAGGAAGGAGGATCAAGTATGTATCCCTGCATGTGCCGAAGAGGACTCAAGTGAATTCCTTATCATGAGTAGTACAAGAGGAAGTACCCGTGGTGAAGGATTTCCCTGATGTATTTCCAGAAGAATTGCCAGGCATGCCACCAGATAGAGACATTGAGTTTTTGATTGAGCTTTTGCCAAGCACAAGGCCAATATCTAAGAGACCGTACAGGATGCCCACAAAGGATTTGGAGGAAATTAAGAAGCAAATTAAGGAGTTACTGGATAAAGGCTAAATTCGACCAAGTTCTTCACCTTGGGGATCACCCGTGCTTCTAGTGGAGAAGAAGGATGGATCGTTGAGGATGGTTGTTGATTATCGTGGAATGAATGAAGTGACGATCACGAACAAGTACCCATTGCTGATGATCAATGACTTGTTTGACTAGTTGCAAGGAGCTAAAGTATTTTCCAAGATCGATCTGCGATCAGGATACCACCAGTGGAAGATTCGAGAGCATGATATACCTAAGACAACTTTTAGCACATGGTATGGGCTATATGAATATACCGTTATGTCATTTGGTCTGACTAACACACCTGCTTATTTCATGAACATGATGAACAAGGTGTTTATGGAGTTCTTGGATAAGTTCGTCGTGGTGTTCATTGATGATATTTTGGTCTACTCGAAGAATGAGTAAGAACATAAGGAACATTTGTGTTTGGTACTTGGGAAGCTCAGAGAACATCAGTTATATGCCAAATTCAGTAAGTGTGAGTTTTGGTTGAAGGAAGTTGGATTCCTTGGACATGTTATATCCGGAGAAGGCATAACAATAGACCCCACCAAAGTGGTCACTGTGACAAATTGGGAAGCACCCATGTCAGTTGGAGAGATTCGGAGTTTTCTTGGACTCGCAGGATACTACCGGAGGTTCATTGAGAATTTCTCGAAGATTGCAAAGCCCATGATGGAGTTGTTGAAGAAGGACACCAAGTTCAAATGGACTGATGAATCTGAGGCCAGTTTCCAGGAGTTGAAGATAAGCTTGGTTACATCACCAGTGTTGATCCTGCCAGATCAGCGCAAGGATTATGAAGTATATTGCGATGCTTCACGTCGAGGACTTGGAGCAGTGCTTATGCAGGAGGGAAGAGTTGTTTCATATGCCTCACGACAGCTTAAACCACATGAGTTGAATTATGCTACACATGATTTGGAGTTAGCAGCCGTAGTGCATGCGTTGAAGACTTGGAACCACTTTCTCATCGGAAACCATTGTGAGGTGTACACGGATCACAAGATTTTGAAGTATATCTTCATGCAGAAGGAGTTGAATCTCAGGCAAAGGAGATGGTTGGAACTCATGAAGGATTATGACATGAGATTGCACTATCATCCTGGGAAGGCTAACGTAGTAGCTGATGCGTTGAGCCGCAAGAGCCATGTTAACACACTCATGACCAAAGAGTTACCCAAGGAGTTAGCAGAGGATCTTCGCGAACTATGTTTGGAAATAGTTCTGAGAGGCTATGTAGCTGCAATGGAGATTCAGTCTACTTTGATGGATAAGATCAGAGAAGCCCAGAAGACTGACAAGGAGATTGCAGAGATAAAGGAAAGGATGAGTAAAGTAAAAGCTAAGGGATTTCATGAGGATGAGCATGATACTTTATGGTTTGAAGACCACGTTTATGTGCCTGATGATCCGGAGCTCAGGAAGTTAATTTTGCAGGAAGCCCATGATTCGCCGTATTTGATTCACCCAGGAAATACCAAGAAGTACCTGGATTTGAAGGATAGTTTCTGGTGGACCGGAATGAAGAAAGATATTGCAAAGTATGTAGTAGTTTGTGATGTATGTCAGAGAGTAAAGGCATAGCATCAGAAGCCAGCAGGTTTTGTTACAGCCATTGCCGATACCCGAATGGATGTGGGATAAGTTAGGCATGGACTTTGTCATGGGATTGCCCAGGACTCGTTCAGGCTATGACTCGATATGGGTTGTAGTCGATCGTTTGACAAAGGTAGCCCATTTCATCCCTATGAAGACCACTTATACCAGTGCTAAGTTGGCGAAGATATACATGACCAGGATTGTATGTCTGCATGGAGTTCCGAGGACCATTGTATCAGATAGAGGAACCCATTTTACCTCAAAGTTTTGGAATCAGCTGCATGCTACTTTGGGTACCAGGCTAGAGTTTAGTACAGCTTTTCATCCATAGATAGATGGACAGACCGAGAGAGTCAATCAGATTCTGGAGGACATGTTGAGAGCTTGTGCGCTAGATTATGGATCTAGTTGGGACGACAATTTCCCTTATGCCAAGTTCTCTTACAACAACATTTATCAATCCAGTTTGAAGATGGCCCCTTTTGAAGCTTTGTACGGGAGGAGGTGCAGGACACCATTGCTATGGGATGAAGTTGGAGATCGTCAGTTGTTTGGACCAGATTTGATCAAAGAGTCTGAAGAGAAGGTTAAGTTGATTCGTGATAGACACAAGGTAGCCCAGTCCAGGCAGAAGAGTTATGCGGATTCTAAACGCAAGGAGACAATTTACAAAGTCGGAGATAGAGTATACCTTCGAGTGTCCCCACTTCGAGGAGTTAAACATTTCGGAGTTAAAGGAAAGTTAGCGCCACGTTTTGTGGGACCATACAAAGTTTTGGAACGTATGGGAGAAGTTTCTTACAAGTTGGATCTGCCCCAAGGATTATCAGGAGTTCACGATGTGTTCCATGTTTCTCAGTTGAAGAAGTGCCACATAGAGATGGCTGATAATCCACTGAGAGATATAGTGCCACTGGAAGCGATTCTGTTGGATAGCGACTTGACCTACGAGGAGAAACCGGTCAAGATTCTTGAGTTTGCCAGCCGAGTTACCCGCAGCAAGGTTATCAAGCTCTGCAAAGTTTAGTGGAGCCACCATACCAAGGATGAAGCCACCTGGGAACGAGAGGAAGACCTACGGAAGGACCACCCTCACCTATTTTCTAGCCAACCCGAATCTCGACGGCGAGATTCATCTTAAGGGGCGTAGGTTTGTAACATCCCAAATTTTCAATTTGGAATGTTATACATTAGATCATCATTGCATATCATATTTTATTGCATTTTTTGGCTTGATCCTATAAATTCTACGCAACTCAAGGACCCACGGAGAGAGTTGGGGATTTCGATATTTTCATATTTGAGTTTTTCTCAATTTCTGAAAAGAGGATCAATTGGTTTTGATTATTTTTCCTTCCTAATATTTCAAACAAATAAAAATATATGAGAGGAGATAAAATGACTTCTCCAAAATAAATGAAATATTAGAGGAAAAATATTAAAATCATTTTATTATTTTATTTGGAGTTTATTGCAATTTTATTTGAATTAGAAAAATTGCACGTTTTCAAAATTGCATTTTAGGGCCAAGAAAATGTTCATCTTGTTCTAAATATTTTATTTAGACGGCGAAAATTTGTTTTGGCATTTTTTGATTTTTATTTATTTTTCTAGGATTTATTTTCTGTGGAACGTTATTAAAAAAAGTGTGCGTGCCCAACTGGGCGAGCGGCCCAGCCGAGCCGGGCTGGCCTCGCCCCGCCACCGCCCGACCAGCTCCGAGCCGAAGTCCGGCCGGCGCACGCCGCCTTCGCCGATTCCGGAGAGGACTCCTCCTCCTCGCCCCCTTCCCCAAGCCGCCGGCCTCCCTTCCTTTATATACCCGCCACCACCCGCCAACACCACCGCCGCCGCCGCCGCCGCCCGTGCTTCACCGCTGCCGCCACCTCCCTTCGCCGCGCCGCTGCCGCCCCACCCCACCGACTCCTCACCAGAGCCCCGCCATCGCCGGACCACCGCCGGAGGTAGCCGCCGCCGCCGCCGTCCCGCCGTTCGTCATTTTTTTGAGAAAAACTGATTCGGTTTTTATGGAAAAAAACCTAGTTTTTGTTTTTTTTCGTTTAGATCGGTCGGTTTTTCTGGTTTATTTATTTAGCGAGCGCCCGCTCGTCCTTTTGTTTTAACGAACGCTGTTCATCGTTTAGCCGCAGACAGCGAACGTCCGTTCCTTAGCCTGTTCATCAGTTTTTCTTTTTCCAGGGTTTGTCTGCGATTATTTTCGATCGCGATTTCTGCCCTATTTTTCGTTTTAGTTTATCTTCTCACTCGTTTATCGAAATCAGGCGATTCAAGCGCCTAGAGTTTCGTCTAGAAACCCTCTTTCTGTTTAGACAACTTAAACAAGTTTTTGCTACTTTAAAATTTGACCTAAGTCCAGATTAGTAAACGAAGCTTGTTTCTTTCGCTGTTTGAGTTTCGATGTTTCGTTTGGTTTGATTGTTTTTGAAAACCAGAGTTCTTAAGTTGAAATTTCTGGTTAGATCTCTTATTTGAGGTTTACCCGTGCTTTAGATTGATTGCTTATTGTATGCTTGTTTGTTTGTGATAGAGTACCCGGAGTGCGAAGCATGCTACTACGACTTTCTAGGTTTCACGGATCATTAGCAAGGCAAGTAACACTTTGATCATACCTCTTTACTACCCAGTTTTATTGCATTAGATCAATCCTCAAACAATTGCATGGTTAGGATTTGTTTAATATGTGTGTTTTGGGAAGTAGATGAGGTAGTACCTATTGTCCTGTTTATTATCAAACCTTTGGGAGTTACTTCTACGTTGCTTACATTGCTATGCTATGCTTGTAGATGTGGATTGGTTTTTTTAGTGTATCCATGAGAGATGTGAGATGTTAATTAATGGTTCAACTTAAGGTGGCAACTTAAATACACATATGGGTGGATTGAGGCACCTGGGGAACCCAATGTTGCCTATATTTTTTTGGAAATCCCGGGGTACCGTGTGATTCTCCTATGAACCGCCACCTAGGGTCAAAGGGATCATAAGATTATTAATGCTAGAAACTTCCGTGTGCAGCCACAAGCTATTATGGGCTCTAGTATAGTTGATTAAGTCGTGTGAACTGTTATAGTGGTAGACTAGCAGATGTAGGGGAAATTAGATGTAACTGTCTACCCATCGTAAGGTGTTAACGCTTCTGAAAGACTGTGTCTCGGTCATCCGTTTCTCAAACACCTTGTAGTGCGAGAAATCCAACAGAGGAGATTGAGTCTTGTGGGGAAATGTGCGCAAACCTCTGCAGAGTGTACAAACTAATCATGGTTAGCCGTGTCCCTGGTTATGGACGTTTTGAGTATCTAGTACATGGATTATCATGTGGATCTCATCACTCTTGATATAATTTGATTGGGTTCAATGATGTTGATTAATTGGGATTGAGAGGGGGTTTACCTTCTCAATGTTTAACTACCACCATGATAGTTAAATAAAATGTATTCCTTTGTTGTAGGAAAAAATGGCTTTATGCCAAACTGTAACCATAGAGCTTTCCACCAGCCATATTGCATGTAGTGATAGCAATTATTCTGTTCATTTCTCTATGTGTTACATTGCCAGCATATTCCATGTGCTGACCCGTTTTCGGGCTGCAACGTTCATGTTGCAGATAGGTCATGATCTTTCACTCAATGATGTCGTTGGAGTTGATGGACTCACTTTATCTTCCAATCCTTCTACTATTATCGTTATTAGATGGCCTTAAGCCATATTTATTGTATTAAGTTCTCTTTTGAGACATTCGATGTAATAAGTGTGTGATTGCTACTCTGTTATAAATCCTTCAAGTACTGTGCGTGTTAGCATTGCCAATCCAGGGATGACATTGATGCACAAAGGTCAGCCTGTTTGAGGTCTGGTCGCTACAAGATGGTATTAGAGCACACGCTGACTGTAGGACACGACCACTAAGCTAAAGCCCTAGATCACTACTCTCTTCTCATATCTAACTCCTCCCCTTTTCTACTCTTTAGGATGGCGGATGCAAGGAACAAGTTCACGCAATCGGATGATGATACACCTTTCGGATGCCACTTGAAGGAAGTTACTAGATACGTGAACATCGGAGTGCCAAGCTTCACCGGGACGTACATCACCAGTTTACCAGAAGAGGAGCGTTGGATGATTCAAGTTCAAGTTCCGGGAAGGACGTTCATGCCCGTCACTGAGCCCATAGAGTTTTCCTTTGATGCACCAACCTGGAGTTTAGGAAAGAGCAAGGCAGCCCACATCACCATGGGACGCATTGGAGAAGTTTACCACAAGGATCTCAAGGATACTATCTACCAGATTTGTGTGAGCCGAGATGAGCAATGGGAGATGATCAGCACCAGGAAGGATAGATCTATTGAAGCTTTCATCCTAGAGTTAAACCAGCATATTCGCCACCAGGAGAACTAGATGTACGCAGGTGTCGGTCTCAAAACCGGCGGATCTCGGGTAGGGGGTACTGAACTGTGCGTCTAGGCGGATGGTAACAGGAGACAAGGGACACGATGTTTTTACCCAGGTTCGGGCCCTCTCGATGGAGGTAAAACCCTACTCCTGCTTGATTAATATTGATGATATGGGTAGTACAAGAGTAGATCTACCACGAGATCGGAGTGGCTAAACCCTAGAAGCTAGCCTATGGTATGATTGTTGTCCGTCCTATGACTAAAACTCTCCGGTTTATATAGACACCGGAGAGGGCTAGGGTTACACAGAGTCGGTTACAATGGGAGGAGATCTTCATATCGTATCGCCAAGCTTGCCTTCCACGCCAAGGAAAGTCCCATCCGGACACAGGACGGAGTCTTCAATCTTGTATCTTCATAGTCCGGGAGTCCGGCCAAAGGTCTCAGTCCGGCCATCCAGACACCCCCTAATCCAGGACTCCCTCAGTAGCCCCTGAACCAGGTTTCAATGACGAGGAGTCCGACGTGCAAGTTGTCTTCGGCATTGCAAGGTGGGTTCCTCCTCCGAATATTCCATAGAAGATGTTGGACACCAGGGTAGTGTCCGACTCTGCAAAATAAGCTCCACATTCCACCATAGAGAGAATAATATTTGCATCAATCGAATCTGCTGACGTATTCCGCGGCGTGACATCATGCCATGGCCAGGCTTTTATTCATTTTACCGTTCCACCTCAGTGCGTTTAGCGAGGTGGTTTCCTTGGCAAGTCTTGTCAAAGCAGAGATCGTGTCCCCTTATTCCAGGATTCTCATCAATACGGGCGTGGGTAACCCAACCGTGACTTAGGTATGACTCCCTAATTGAAAGCGAGTCTCAAACGGTTACGGGGAGGGCTCTTGGTATTCACCTCCTTTATAAAGGAACCAAGGCCCGGCTCCCTTCTTCTCAAACCAATCAAATCCGCCCCTCGCTTCGAGTTCCAACACCCAAACCTCTAGTTTTAGGTGCTTCAGACCTTCGAAGATGTCCGGCTCCGACCTTCAAGGCCGGTGGATGCCTTCCTCCATTACGGAAGAAGATGTGCGAAAGCTAAGAGATGCCAGGTATCTAACCGGCGAAATCTCGCATAGACTGCCTACTCAAGGGCAAGCTGTTCCCGCTCCCCAGCCCGGTGAAAGCGTGGTGTTTGAATCTCACTTCCTTCGGGGGCTAGGCTTCCCAATCGATCCCTTTGTAAGGGGGCTTATGTTTTACTACGGGCTGGAGTTCCACGACCTAGCTCCGGAGTCCATCCTCCAGATCTCATCATTCATTGTCGTGTGCGAGGCCTTCCTCCATACCACCCCTCACTTCGGATTGTGGCTAAAGACTTTCAAAGTGGAACGGAAAATGATTGAGGGGCAGCACACTGTGTGCGGAGGGGCTATAATAATCAGGATGGACGACGCTCCATGGCCCGAAGGCTCTTTTCAAGAGGATCTTGGCTTATGGCAACGGGACTGATTTTACATCACAGCCCCTAGGGGCACCACATGGGTGGCACCACCTACTTTTCGCTCGGGTCCCCCACCACGGCTGGCGTCATGGGTTAGTGAAGGACTTATCTGGGGGCCGCCCAAAGACGTGCCCTTGCTGCAGGGCTGTATTCGAGATCTTCTAGAAAGAGATATCAATTTGACCGTAGTGGCGCAAGTCATGGTGATTCGCCGCACACTACCCTGCAAACGTCGACCTCTCCGCCTGTGGGAGTTCAATCCGGAGGGACCACGAGTCCTACAACATTTCATGGGAATGACACCCATGGAGATGTACAAATTGTTCTTCAGATCACAAGCAAGGTGTCTGGATTTGTCCGAGGACGCAGGTCTGAGCTGCAATCGCCCGGATGCTGAAGTAAGTAGCCCTGTATTTGGATACACCATCCATATTTTTATCAAATCTACCCTTTAGCAGAGTTGTCCTTTGAACAGGAGTGGATGGCGAAGGCAAAGCTTATGAGGTGTCCAGCCCCCCTGCCCGAGATCGTGCTGAATCCCATGCTGACCAGGATGCTGGAGGTCGCGCCGTTGGCGAAAGGTGAAGGGGGGACCCAAGGAGCTACCGCCTCAACGAAGGAGGCCGTTAGGAAGGGAAGAATCGAAAATTCTCCCGACCAGGGAAAGAAAAGGACTGTCTCTAAAGACCCGGAGGTGACAACCTCAAAACAGGGAAAGAAATCTTCGTCAGAGGGTTTGGCACCGGAGAACACCCCAGCCGAATCACCCCCTAAATGGGACCCGCTCTCCCCCGAGACGTAAGTGAAGGGAGGGGTTCTATAATGAATCACACTCATGTTTTATTCCTGAGGAAAATAACCGAAACATTATCTTGCAGTTCGGATCTCAACCCTTCTCAGCAGAGCTCATCTTCAGGGGATCTTCATCCAGAGATGATAGAGAGCGAAACGCCTCCCCTTGTTCCACCGTCTCACGAGGCTGGCGACCCCGAGGTATCGTCCCGGAGGATTTTTTCAAGTCCGGACCCTGAAAAAGGTCGTCAGACTAGTCCGGCACCCTCTTGCGCGCCGGCGGAGGGGCTGAAGGATCTGCTTGGTAGGGCATCCATCTCAGAAGAACACCATATGTTGATGGATACGGTGATTGGAAGAATTTCATCCGCGGAGAGCGGATTGTACGAGGCTGCTAGGAGTTTACTAACAGGCTTTGAGGTACGTAAAAAGGCGTACCTTTTGGTAGAGCCGCATATTAAATGTGCCCTGTATGAATAGTAGCCCCTGAGACTCTGTGTGTCGTCACGAGTGACGGCGCACAGAGGATCGTAACCCCAGGTATAATATGTCGCCTATTCCATGAAGGTGGCGAGGCGTTCGGTGGCTAGCCGAACTGATGAATCTGCCGAACTAAAGCGGCAGCTTGACGTAGCAGATGCCGACATCGCGCTTGTAAATAAGCGGCTAGATGAGGCTCAAGGTATGTTCAAAAGACACCCAGTAATAGGAGCTTGATGCTCGGGCCTTATATATATATACTTTATGTAGATGGTGCTGCTGCCGTGGAGACCCTTCGGGCGGAACTTGCCCGAGCCAAGGAGCAAGCAAGGAAAAGTGATGCGGCTGCCATTAAAGCGGCTGAAGAGCTAAAAGCCGAATAGGCTGCTCACTGCCAGAGCAAGAAGGAAATAGTTGAGATGGCCATAAAATTGAAGGATGCTACCGACCGCTGTAAATTTCTTGAACAAGAAGATAGGGCGGCTCGGAAGGACCTTGAAAAGATCACTGCCGAAGCCAAGGATACTCGCTCTGCCATGAGAGCGATGAAGGAGGAGCTGCGTCAGGCCGGAGATATCACGGCTAGAAAGCCTTATATGCTGCGGATGAAGTTCGGAGACCCCAAGTATGTTCCATTAGACCGACAGTGGAGTGTGGAAAACACTTATCTGGATTTGGCAGCAAGTGCGGCGGATGCGACCGAACACTTCCGCAGCCGAGGTGACCATGAATTGGAAGGGCTTTTTTGGTTGCAGTACCACAATCCAGAACGCCCACTGTCAGTACTCGACCATTTAGCCGCCTGGGCGGAGCTCAACAGGTTATCCGGACTCTCCATGAGGTATGTTGCGAGTCGTCTGTGGCCGGAGAAGCCGGAGCCGAAGAGTTATTTTGGCTTGGTGCAGCAGTTCCTTAGTTCGGTGCCGCATGCTGATGCAATGAAGAGGTCGGCGTGCATAGAGGGCGCACAGATGGCTCTTGCCCGTGTCAAAACATACTGGGCAGATATGAAGGCCAGTATTGTCGCGTCCCAGGATTCGGACGAAAGCCGAGTACCTGCCAAGCACTATTTTGAGGAAGTTCTTCCTGGCGCTCGTATAATAGAGTCACAGTGCTTGAAGGATGTTGTGTTCGAATAGCTTATACTATTTGTAAAACGAATTTTGTTTTTATGAAAAAAGCTTTTTACACTTGTGCTTGCAAGAATCATGATGCCTCTTGTGCGGCCGTTTAATGTATATATTTGTATATAACCTGAAAGATGGCAGTCGTTGGCTTCATCCCCCACGCATAGAATGCGGGGGTATTCGCAAAAAGGCGCCTTTTCACACTTAATCCAATGTCTTGGTCCTACAAAGGAGGTGGTGGCGCGGCGAACTAGGCAACCGGACTATAATGCTTTATCACTTTCACTTACCATAGGAGTTTGACAGTGGGGCTACTGAATAGCCCCTAGGGTTACCGCGCTCGCCCGAATTCGGGGCGCGAGTGTGCCTGACCGGGAAGCGGCCCTTCGTTAATGCGGGGAATCCTAAAGATTCCGAAAGTCATCGAGTGGTTGACCAGTCTCTCGCTATATCATGACAGTCAGTTTTTGGCTTTATCTACTAAGGTGCTCACCTGGCCGAACCGGGGCACAATCACAGTAGTTCTCCTGGTGCCGCGTTAGCCGATATAACGGAACGTAAGGCAGCAAAACACAGGAGCCGGGCAAACCCAACATTTGACCAAAGACATGATTCGGAGCTGGTGCATATAGGGCCAAACTCGCGACGCCGAACACTCCCTAAGGTATTCGGTCTTTATGAAGACGGGCCAAAATAGATCCCTTGGTAAAAAAGCCCCTAGTGTCCAAGTACGTGCCAAAATTCTGGCGTGGCCACATGCCAAGACGCCAGCCTCTTCCTCGGCTATAGAGAAAACCGGGGGATGTTATCAACAAGAGACAGTAAAAAAGGTTTACGCAGGGTCTTAATCTGAAAAGAATCCTTGAAACGGGTCCCTGCTGCACGTCTGCGCCTGTGTCTCCGTTGTGCCGTATCCTGGACGGGCGTAGCACGATGTTCGTCTGCGAAAGAGAGGAACTTAGTAAAAAAAAATAAGCGTGCGTGAAATCTATATCGAAATAAATAAAATATAATTGGAGCAAGAGTTGGGCCGTATTGTCTCCGGGCGTGAGCACACGGAGCCCATTGCATGGGGGTATGCGGCTATTAAGCATATTGACGCCGGACTCGTCGAGCCGTGTCCGGGATAGTAGGGCTAGATTTGTGGGCGGCTGTCTAGGCAGCCGCACCCTTGCCCGTACTTTGGGGGTCAATTTATGTTCCCCTGTAATGAAATGATGCCCTTTGGGCCGGGCATTTTGAGTGTGAGGGATGCGTAATGCGGTATTGCGTTAAAGCGGGCGAAAGCTTCACGTCCCAGTAGCGCTTGATAGCGACTTACGAATGGGGCGATGTGGAATGTTAGCTTTTCGCTTCGGAAGTTGTCGGGTGATCCGAACGTGACTTCTAACGTAAGGGAACCCATACTTGGGGTATCCGGGCCTGGCGTTAGTCCTTGAAAGGAAGTGTTGCCAAGGTGGATTATAACTGGGTTTACCCCGAGTTTGCGGACTGTGTCCTGATATAACAGGTTCAAGTCGCTGCCGCTGTCAATAAGGGCGTTTGTAAATTGGAGTCCGTTAATAATTGGATTTACGACCAAGGCACTCCAGCCTGTGTTCTGGTCTCCTCTGGAGTAATCCTGACGATCGAAGGTGATTGGTTGTAACAACCAGTGGGGTTGCTCCTCCGGGGCTGGCTCTACGGCGCGTGTCTTCGTAGGTGCCATTCTGCTCTTCCCTTTTGTCACATGAAGTAGATTTACTGTCTTGACTTCTTGTGGGAACTTCTTTTGTTCTCCGGTGTTCTGCTTGTGGGGTGCATCGTCATCTTCGCTTGGTGTGTTGAGCCCCTTGTGTTCGGCGTTGAGTTTGCCGGACTGCTTAAAGACCCAACAATCTCTGTGGGTATGGTTTGCAGGTCTCCCAGGAGTGCTGTGGATTTGACATATTTTGTCCAAAATTTTGTTGAGGTTGGATAGCTCGTCCCTATCGTCTTTGGGGTGCGGCTTTTTCTAATTTTGCCGAGAGCTTTTGAATCCGGCGTTTACTGCCGTGCTCATCGGGCTGTTGTCCTTTATCCGGCGCGGTTCTTTGTTACAGCGCGGCTTCCCGTTCCCATCTCTGGGTTCGGACGTATTCGGGTCGCTGGTGCTGCTTCTTGCCAACCAGCTATCCTCTCCTGCACAAAAGCGGGTCATGAGGCTTGTTAACACAGCCATTGTCCGCGGCTTTTCTTGGCCGAGGTGTCTGGCAAGCCATTCGTCTCGGACGCTATGTTTGAAAGCTGCTAGGGCCTCTGCGTCCAGACAGACGACTATCTGATTCTTTTTGATAAGGAATCTGTTCTAGCGCTTCCGGGCTGACTCTCCGGGCTGCTGTGTTATATGACTCAGATCATCTGCATCCGGGGGTCGGACATAGGTCCCTTGAAAATTTGTCCAGAAAGCATCCTCAAGCACTTCCCAACTTCCCATGGTGTTTTCGGGAAGGCTTTTAAGCCAATGCCGGGCTGGCCCTTTGAGCTTAAGGGGTAAGTATTTTATGGCGTGGAGGTCGTCTCCTCTGGCCATATGTATGTGGAGGATGTAGTCCTCGATCCAGACTCCAGGGTCTGTTGTTCCGTCGTATGGTTCTATGTTCACTGGCTTGAATCCGGCTGGGAATTCATGGTCAAGCACCTCATCGGTAAAACATAGGGTGTGTGCAGTGCCCCTGTATTTAGGCGTGCCGCGATGTTCGGGTATTTTTTGCATTGCATCACTCACTGCAGCTTGCTTTCTTGGTCTATAGATGGATATGGTTGGGTCAGTTTTCTGATGCGAATTCTTGGACGGATCGCACGCCATATTGAGTGCGGCGTCCTTTGATGCGTGAGATTGATCGTAGGGTCGTCTATCCGACCTTGTGGCTTCCTTATTTTTTGACTGTGGGGGCTTTATGGCCTCTTCATCAAATTCTGGTAGTAGTTTCCGCTTCGGATAGCTCTTTGTGTGGCGACTGCTGCCCTACTTGTGTGCGGTATTGAGTACTTTGCCCCAACTGATCCTGAGTGCATCTTCCGCTGTCTTGAGCCTCCGCTTCTGCTTTCTCAGGCTACGTGCAGTGGCAACAAGCCTTTGGTGGAGGTTCTGATGTTCCAGCAATTTGTCTGGCGTGAGGTCGTCCGGGCTATTATCTTTCCCGGGGATTGGTTGTTTGGATTGTCTGCCCTGTTTGGACGGATGCTCAATGGCATGTTCATCGTCCGTTGATTCACCCTGCTCTATGGCTGGGTCTTTGTCGAGGTGTGGCTTGGCCTTGCGCTTATGCCGCTGCTTTGATTGTTTTTCGGGGGAGCGATCCTTGGCCGCATCCTTTTCGTCCTTGTTGTCATTTCTATTGTATGCGTCCACCATGCATACATCGTATGATGAGGTGGCTTTCCGGCGCCCTATAGGTGCTGGTTCCTGATCGTCTCCTCTATCGGCATCCATACCGTCGATATCTTCGGAGTCGAAATCGAGCATGTCGGTTAGATCGTCGAGAGTGGCTATCAAGTGGGTGGTGGGTGGGGTTCGAACTTCGTCATCCGCATACCAACCACCCCGACCGTAGTCCGACCGGGGTTCTTTCGGCAAAGAGAGAGACTTTAGTGAATTTAGGATATCGCCAAAGGGCGAGTGCTGAAAGACGTCCACGGCTGTGAACTCCATGATCGGAGCCCAATCGGGTTCGATCGGAGGGGGTGCGGAATATTCAGAGTCCGAAACGGTGTCCGGCACCTTGGAGTCACGGGCCTTGCAAAGGACTAGGCTGGTATTCGGCTCTATCACCGAAGAGATTGCGGCTCCTGGGGCGGCGTCCAACCGTCCGTCCCTAGCTAGCGCAGTCGGCTCCAAGCTAATGGTCGGAGTGAACACCTGAGTGGCACTCTAGGCGCTGTCCGGCGGTAGAGCTAGATCTTGCCCATCGAGACAGTGCGGCGCGCCCGACTGTGGCTCGAATCCATCGAAGATCAAGTCCCCGTGGATGTCAGCCGTGTAGTTTAAGCTTCCAAACCTGACCTGATGGTCAGGGGCGTAGCTTTCGATCTGCCCCAGATGGCAAAACGAGTTGGCCCGCAGTGCGAAGCCGCTGAATACGAACATCTGTCCGGGGAGAAGAGATCCCGGACCGCATCGTGATTGACGAGCGAAGAAGCCATCGGGCCTAAAGGCGACGACATAGAGGAACTCTCAATGAAAGCACCAATGTCGGTGTCAAAACCGGCGGATCTTGGGTAGGGGGTCCCGAACTGTGCGTCTAGGCGGATGGTAACAGGAGACAAGGGACACGATGTTTTTAACCAGGTTCGGGCCCTCTCGATGGAGGTAAAACCCTACTCCTGCTTGATTAATATTGATGATATGGGTAGTACAAGAGTAGATCTACCACGAGATCGGAGTGGCTAAACCCTAGAAGCTAGCATATGGTATGATTGTTGTCCGTCCTATGGACTAAAACTCTCCAGTTTATATAGACATTGGAGAGGGCTAGGGTTACACAGAGTCGGTTACAATGGGAGGAGATCTTCATATCGTATCGCCAAGCTTGCCTTCCACGCCAAGGAAAGTACCATCCGGACACGGGACGGAGTCTTCAATCTTGTATCTTCATAGTCCGGGAGTCCGGCCAAAGGTCTCAGTCCGGCCATCCGGACACCCCCTAATCCAGGACTCCCTCAGCAGGCATGATAGATCTGAAGAAGGCAATGACCAGGATCATGAAGCTGGAAGAAAAACTCAAGACTAAACATGATGGATATGAGGAGGAAATTGTAACACTATTGGAGAAGAATGATGACCTGATAAAGAAGATCAAAGTGTTCGTGGGAGACCCCATGCCAGGAGGAGAATACGATGATTCTACCTGTCCGGAGAACTACATCATCATCGAAGACACCGACTCAGACCCTGACGATAGCGATGATGACTTTGTTGATGAAGCTAGAGCAGATATCATGGAGTCTTTGACCGATCAACTTTTCTAGTCAACCACCATATCAGTAGTAGTATTCCCCCATATATATAGTATAGTCCGAGCACTTTTGTAACGATAGTTAGACCGTTGTATGCCCTTGTTTGCTTTGATTGAAGTTAAATTGTTTGTGTTTGTCTCATAAGCATATGGGTACACCACCGGAGGCATCTACATAGAGTCATATTTTGTTCTTAGTACTGAGTTGTAATTATCGAGTTGTAAGTAAATAAAAGTGTGATGATATTCATATTAGAGCATTGTTCCAAGTTAGGAAAGAACGATGGAGACTATGATTCCCCCACAAGTCGGGATGAGACTTCGGACTTTATGAAAAAATAAAAGAGGCCAAAGAAGCCCAAATAAAAAAGAGGCCAAAGAAGCCCACCAAAAAATGAGAGAAAATGAGAGAATGGACAATGTTACTATCCTTTTCCACACTTGGGCTTCAAAGTAGCACCATGATCTTCATGATAGAGAGTCTCCTATGTTGTTGCTTTCATATACTAGTGGGAATTTTACATTATAGAACTTGGCTTGTATATTCCAATGATGGGCTTCCTCAAAATGCCCTAGGTCTTCGTGAGCAAGCAAGTTGGATGCACACCCACTTGGTTTCTTTTTGAGCTTTCATGGACTTATAGCTCTAGTCATCCATTGCATGGCAATCCCTACTCACTCACATTTATATCTATTAATAGGCATATCCATAGCCCGTTGATATGCCTAGTTGATGTGAGACTATCTACTCCTTTTTGTCTTCTCCACAACCACCATTCTACTCCACATATAATGCTATGTCCAGGCTCAAGCTCATGTATTGCATGAAAGTTGAAAAAGTTTGAGAACATTAAAGTACGAAACAATTGCTTGGCTTGTCATCGGGGTTGTGCATGATTTAAATATTTTGTGTGATGAAGATAGAGCATAGCCAGACTATATGATTTTGTAGGTATAGCTTTCTTTAGCCATGCTATTTTGAGAAGACATGATTGCTTTGTTAGTATGCTTGAAGTATTATTATTCTTTTGTCAATATGAACTTTTATTTCGAATCATTTGGATCTGAACATTCATGCCACAATGAAGAGAAATACATTGAGAAATATGCTAGGTAGCATTCCACATCAAAAATTCTGTTTTTATCATTTACCTACACGAGGACAAGCAGGAATTAAGCTTGGGGATGCTTGATACGTCTCCAACGTATCTATAATTTTTGATTGTTCCATGCTATTATATTACCTGTTTTGGATGTTTATGGGCTTTACTTTACACTTTTATATCATTTGTTGGACTAACCTACTAACCGGAGGCCCAGCCCGAATTGCTGTTTTTTTGCCTATTTCAGTGTTTCGCAGAAAAGGAATATCAAATGGAGTCCAAACGGAATGAAACCTTTGGGAGCGATATTTTTGGAACAAACGCAATCCAGGAAACTTGGAGTGGACATCAAGAAGCAGCCGAGGCGGCCACGAGGGTGGCCGGCGCACCCTAAGGTGGTGGGCATGCCCCCTACCTCGTGGGCCCCTCATGGCTCCCCTGACCTACCTCCTTCGCCTATATATATATCTTCGTACCCCGAAACCATCCAAGAGCACCACGAAAAACTATTTCCACCACCGCAACCTTCTATATCCATGAGATCCCATCTTGGATCCTTCACCCGTGCTCCACCGGAGGGGGAATTGACCATGGAGGGCCTTTCCATCATCACCAAGGCATCTCCGATGAGTTGTGAGTAGTTTACCAGAGACCTTTGGGTCCA
This sequence comes from Triticum dicoccoides, assembly GCF_002162155.2. Lineage (NCBI taxonomy): Eukaryota > Viridiplantae > Streptophyta > Magnoliopsida > Poales > Poaceae > Triticum > Triticum dicoccoides. The sequence goes on from NC_041385.1 coordinate 653,904,689, forward strand.
TAGTTATTAGCTAGATGGCTTCTTCTCTTTCTTTGATTATCAATACAAAGTTCTCCTTCCTCTTCCTGGAGATCTATTCGATGTAACTCTTTTTGCGATGTGTTTGTTGAGATCCGATGAATTGTGTGTTTATGATCAAGTTTATCTATGAGAAATATTTGAATCTCCTTTGAATTCTTTTATGTATGATTGGTTATCTTTGCAAGTCTCTTCGAATTATCAGTTTGGTTTGGCCTACTACATTGATCTTTCTTGCAATAGGAGAAGTGCTTAGCTTTGGGTTAAATCTTGCGGTGTCCTTTCCCAGTGACAGCAGGGGCAGCAAGGCACGTATTGTATTGTTGCCATCGAGGATAAAAAAGATGGGGTTTATATCATATTGCTTGAGTTTATCCCTCTACATCATGTCATCTTGTTTAATGCGTTACTCTGTTCTTCATGAACTTAATAGTAGTAGATGGAGGTAGGAGTCGGTCTACTTGTTGCGGACGTGATGCCTATATACATGATCATGCCTAGATATTCTCATAAATATGCACTTTTCTATCAATTGCTCGACAGTAATTTGTTCACCCACCATAATATTTATGCTATCTTGAGAGAAGCCACTAGTGAAACCTTTGGCCCCCGGGTCTATTCTTTATCATATAAGTTCCCAATCTACTTTATTTTGCAATCTTTACTTTTCAATCTATATCATAAAAATACCAAAAATATTTTTCTTATCATATTATCTCTATCGGATCTCACTTTCGCAAGTGGTCGTGAAGGGATTGACAACCCCTTTATCGCATTGGTTGAGAGGTTCTTGTTTGTTTGTGTAGGCGCGTGGGACTTGGGAGGAGCCTCCTACTGGATTTATACCTTGGTTCTCAAAACCGAGGGAAATACTTATGCTACTTTGTTGCATCACCCTTTCCTCTTCAAGGGAAAAACCAACGCATGCTCAAGAGGTAGCAATGCTCATAGACGTGGATTGGGTGAGTGTATCCATGACGGATGTGAGTATTGTTAATAAATGTTTAACTTAAGGTGGCTACATAAATTCACATCTGGGTGGATTGCTTGTGGGCACCTGGAGAATCCAGTGTTGTCCGAGGATATCCCGGGGTTCCATGTGATCATCCTAAGGTCCTCCACCCAGGCTCAAAGGGATCATAAGATTATTCATGCTAGAAACTTCCGTGTTCAACCACAAGCTATTATGGGATCTAGCATAGTTGAGTATGGTGTGTGACCTCTTTCAGTGGTAGACTAGCGGATGTAGGGGATGTAAGTTGGTACTGTCTACCCAGAGTAAAGAGTTAATTCTTCTGAAAGATTATGTCTCGGTCATCCGTTTCTCAAACACCTTGTAGTGCGAGAAATCTAACAGAGGAGATCGAGTCTTGTGAGGAAAAGTGCGCAAACCTCTGCAGAGTGTACAAATTAATCATGATTAGCCGTGTCCCCGGTTATGGACATCTTGAGTATCTGGATCTTGGATTATCATGTTGATCTCATCACTCTAAATTTAATTTGATTGGGTTTTAATGATGATGCTTAATTGGGATTGAGTTGGAGGAACCTTCTCAATGTTTAACAACCACCATGATAGTTAAATAAAATTATTCCTTTGTTGTAGGAAAAAATTGGCTTTATGCAAAACTGTAACCATAGAGCTTTTCCACCAGCCATATATTGCATGTAGTGATATCCTTTATTCTGTTCATTACTCTATGTGTTACCTTGCCAGCATATTCCATGTGCTGACCCGTTTCGGGCTGCAACATATCATGTTGCAGGCTTTTCAGACGATGAGTAAGGAGCTATAGGTCGTTGTCATTCACTCAGCTATGCCGTTGGAGTTGATGGACTCACATTATCTTCCTAGCCTTCTGTTGTTATCATTTTTAGATGGCCTTAAGCCATATTTGTCACACCCTAGCTAGTTCATGCATTAGAGTGTTGCATCATGTTTATTCTTTCAACAGAAACCTGAAATGGGGATGTCAGAACCACCAACCCCCTCTGAAACCAAGTAGGGTTTACTAAAAACTTTTTCAATGAACCTGAAATGCCCTTCTAAAATGTCCATCATTTTTGTCTTGGTTCAGAACCTCTGCCAAAAGTGTTGCACAATTTTCTAGGTCATCTTAGGGTCTTTGAATTAAATGATAAATATTTGAATTTGGGTATTTAAAATTATATAAAATATTTCAAATGCTCAAACATTCCTAAACTGAAATGTTTCATGTTGGAAATATTCCAACTTTGGACCAGGAGCAGTTTGGTGATTTTAGGAGTTGCCTAGGTATTTTTAATAATTCAACAAAGTTGCAGAAAAATAGAAAAAGAAAAAAAACAGAAAGGAAAAACTTACCTGGCGCCTGCAACCCGGCCCACCTGCCGGCCCAGCCCAGCGCCGCGCCAGCGAGCTGCTTGCCCGGCCAGGCAGGCAGGCAGGTGCTCGACGGCGAGCACCGCATGGGTGCCACGCACCTGCTCGCCGCCTCGCCGCTCCACTCGCCCGGCTAACGACGTGGATCGCTCCCCCTCGCTCTCCCGAACCCCCCAGACACCTCCCCTCCTCTCCAGCTCCTCCCCCTCGTGCTCCCCAGCCATGGCCGACGCCACCGCCGCCGTTCCATCGTCGTAGCCGCACTCCCCGCCGCCCGTGCTCCGTCTCGTGGTGTCTAGGAGCTCCACCGCCATCCACTTCGTCGAGCTAACCGAGCCCCGCGTGCTCGTGAGGCCCGAGTCCACCGCACCGACCTCGCCCGAGTTCGCCGTCGCCGAAGATCCCCTTCAACGCCGTCGCCGCATCAGCTCGTCCCCGACCCCGCCGGTGGCCTCTACGGGTGCTCTGTGAGCCTAGCTACCCCTCCTACCCTTCCTCTCTCGCCCCCGAGCCGTGTAGCCACCGCACGAAGATCACCCGCACGCACCGCCGTGGATCTCGTCGCCGACGTGCTCCCGGCCATCCTCCGGCCACCTCACGGTGTCCAACGCACTCACCACGTTGCGTTGAGTCCAACCGTGCACTCCCCGCACCTCAACGCACACCCTAGCTCCGAGTTCGCCTTCACCCGAACTCCGGTGACCGCCTAGGTCGTCGCCGGCGCCAACTCCGGCCACCCCGACCCCAAATGACTCCACCAAGAGCCGCGGCTCGTCCTCAGGTCCACCCTGATGCCCTCCGCGACCCATTTGGTGGCCGGAACGGCCAAAACCACTTCCGCTGCCGCGTCGGGCTCGCCGGCGGCTAAACGCCGGTGCAGCCATTTTGACTTTGACCACGGGTGGGCCCCGGTTGACTCTGTTGAGTCAATGACAGGTGGGGCCCCCTTCTGCTAATTATCCAGATTAGTTTAAACTAAATTAAATTAGTTAATTATCCACTAACACCCTGGACCCACTGGTCAGTTTGACCTGGACCGGGTCTGTTGACTTGCTGAGGTCAGCATGACCTCATGCTGACGCAGTAAACCTTTTCTGAAAATTAAATAAATCTAAAATGATTTATAAATTCCAGAAATTGTTGCAAACTTCAAAAATTCATATAAATTCAACCGTAGCTCCAAATCAAACAAATTATATATGAAAAATGATCAGAAAAATCCAATCTATCCATCTGTACTAGTTTCATGCATGTTTAAACAAGATAACTTGAGGTTTAGTGCAGAACAAGATAAAACACTTTAAAGGGCCATTTATGAGTTTGAAATTTGAATCTTTGGTTCAAATTGATTCAAACCCATCTGGTTTTAGTTGCATTAGCCCAACACACTCATATTGCCATGTTTCATGCATGCATCATATTGTCTCACATTGATTGGTGATAGTTGTGTATCGGTGTTCTTTGCGGCAGGTTCTGCCTCCGAGGAGTACTGTGATTACCCTAGCAAAGAACCGTATCCGTGCATCGATCCATCAGGCAAGCAACCAACCATTTGATCATATCGATACAATCCCATGTTCTCGCTCTTGCTCTCTTTTACTGCATTAAGACAACGCGTTTCAAACTGCTGTGTGCTACGGTAGTTGAACCCATTTCCTCTGCATGACCTGTCATTGCCACAGTAATTAGATGAAACCCATTAGCATGTGTAGGAATTGATTGAGCCATATGTATGTGTTGTTCCTACCTTGCTATGCCTGCTATGCTTAGAGTCGTGTCAGGTCTGGTTCATCTGGGTGATGGGCTAGAGTGAAATGATCATGTCGGTAATGAGAGTGATGTGGTGAACACGATTTGTAAAGGTATCGATGAGAGGCCATGTAGGAGTACATGGTGGGTTGTTTCATTGAAGTCAACCCTAAGAACTGAGATCTGTATGCTTGATTTAAGATTCAGCTACTACCATGCATTGGGCCCTAAAATATGACCCCGCTCGACTTCTTATTCACCCTAGTCCTCTGTCCAGGAGTTGCAAGTAGTTTCTGGTGTTTGTAGCTTACTGGAGGCCGTGGACAGCGCTGACCCGCGGGGTGGGCTGTGATGCGGTAGGTACGTGGCACGGTGTATCGAATACCCGTTAGGTATCTCGGAAACCCTGTACACATCGTTCGGGGCCGTATGGGAAACCTCGGCCGGACTCCCTGCGGATGGAACCTGGATAGGCGATAAACCTGGACTAGAGACTTAGGTGTTTAGGTAGGTCGTGGTCTACACCCACGTCGGCTTTCGCTTGAAGTCTGCCGAGCACATGTCGTGTGCAGACGCTAAGTGGTGGAAACATGTATGAAGAAGTACACCCCTGCAGGGTTAACATGATCTATTCGAATAGCTGCGTCCGCGGTAAAGGACTACTTGGTTGCTTATACAGTTCATAGACAAGTGAATGGATACTACTAAAAATCTCAAGATAAGCGTGAGTGCCGAGGATGGCTCTTCCGTAGGATGACGGAGGTGGATCCTCGGTGGTGTATTGAAGTGGTGAGTAGTGGACTCGTGTGCGCAAAACCATTTCAAGTTGGAGTCTCATAGGATAGCTTAGGCAAGAGTCAAAGCTGGCTTGCTGCAATAACTCCACCAACCCTTCTTGATAATGTGCATGTATGTAGGATCTGACGTAAGTCTTGCTGGGTACCTTTGTACTCATGTTGCTATAATTTACATTTTACAAAAGACGCTGCAACCCCTTCTGATGGGTTCTTCGTAGACATTGACATCGATGAGTAGACTGAGGCCCAGGTGGTAATCCTGAGCTTGTGAAGGTCGACGTAGTATAGCTAGGCTTTCCAAGCCTCTTTTATTTTACTAGTTGTCTGTACTCAGACAAGTTATTTCCGCTGCTGGTTTGTATGACTGTATGACTTGAATGTGGGTCGTGTGACCCGTACTTGTATGTATGTTATGTTTGGCTCTCTAAGCCTTTAAATAAAGTACTTGTGTCGTAGAGTCATGTTGTGATGCCTTGTTGTATTTGCACATATCGAGCATATTGTGTGTATGATTGAAATGCTTGGTATGTGTGGGATCTGACTATCTAGTTGTTTATCTTTAGTAGCCTCTCTTACCGGGAAATGTCTCCTAGTGTTTCCATTGAGCCATGGTAGCTTGCTACTGCTCCGGAACACTTAGGCTGGCCGGCATGTGTCCTTCTTCGTTCCTGTGTCTGTCCCTTCGGGGAAATGTCACTCATTGAGTACCGGAGCCCTGTTATCCCGCTACAGCCCGGTTTACCGGAGTCCTGCTAGCCCAGTGCTATAGCCCGGACCCACTTGCTGATGACCGACACGTTCGATGCTGGGTCATGGATGCCTGTCCCTATAAGTCTGTGCCACTTTGGGTTTACGACTAGTCATGTCAGCCCGGGCTCCGTATCATATGGATGCTAGCGACATCATCATATACGTGAGCCAAAAGGCGCAAACGGTCCCGGGGAAAGGTAAGGCGACACCCGTGGGAATACCGTGCGTGAGGCCGCAAAGTGATATTGAGTCGGGGTCCTGACAATATTATTGTAATAAGTTCTCTTTTGAGTCATTTGATGTAATAAGTGTGTGATTGCAACTTTGTTATAAATCCTCGAGTACTGTGCGTGTCAGCATTACTGATCCAGGGATGACACTGATGCACAAAGACTGGACTGTTTGAGGTCTGGTCGCTACATCGATTCATAGGTACATATCAAGAATTACATAAGAACCAAATAAAGAATGATGAACCAAAGTGGTCTACTTGTACTATTAAAGACGGTAAAGAAAGAGGCGAAATACGTTCTGATTGCTGAACAATGTGAAGCAGAATGCCCATATTGTGCCCTCCTCCATGCAGAAGCACGACTCTAGTCCAACCCCTTGTGATGGCCGACCGCCTATCCTTCATGGTCTTCATGAAAACATCTAGATAATCATCGTGTTCTGGTAGAAATACTTTAACCTTTGCATGCCCACCAATCATTTAGTTTGAGAGGTAATCTTGAGTAAACTACATTTGGAACCACTACAAAGGAAAAAGATTCAGACACTATCATCTAACACAACTCATTATGGGTAGTAAAAACAAGGCTGCAGAGTTCTTACTTACCATCCTGCAGTTTGTTGTTGTATTGGATAAAGGGTAAACAAATAGTTTAATTGCCATATTTTAACCCATTTTACTAATAATTTTTATCAACTCCCTCACTTGATGCTGGTTCATCGATGTCTCATTTCCCCATACGCAGAAAGGGTCGAAGCGCGGATCTTTACCAATGGCATATGTACCTAAAAGCACCAAGTTAATATTAGAAGCTAAACAACAATTGCAAAATGATGTAGTACAACACTCTTTTATAATATCTTATAACATCCAATGTACTCACAAATTAGATGAATTAACATCTTATATTATGGCCAGCAAGGAATTTAAGCATTCTTACAAAATATTGACTGATTAACTGCTGCTGTATCCATGGTTTAGAGTTAGTTTGAGCTAGTTCGAGCTCAAATAGCCCTAAAGTATATCTAAACATGAGGGTTAGTTTGAGCTAGTTGCATCTATAACTCACCCAAAAAACCTATCCAACCCAAGAGGTGCCAATTGGAGCTAGTTCTCCTAGTGAATTTATTATCAATCTAACCCTGTCATCCAAACAACTCTTTGGATGGAGTTAGTTCAGGGTTAGTCATGAGCTAGAAACTAACTCTAACCTCTAGCTAAGTTGAGTATCCAAATAGGGTTGTGTTGTTGTTGTTGTTGTTGTTGTTGTTGTTGTTGTTGTTGTTGTTGTTGTTGTTGTTGTTGTTGTTGTTGTTGTTGTTGTTGTT
>NC_041385.1:653965954-653968257 GCF_002162155.2 Triticum dicoccoides
GTTGCTGCTGTTGTTGCTGTTGTTGTTATTTTTGTTGTTGCTGTTGCTATTGTTGTTGTTGTTGTTGTTGTTGTTGTTGTTGTTGTTGTTGTTGTTGTTGTTGTTGTTGTTGTCGGACTGCTCTCGCCGCCCACTTCGCCCAGACGGCTCCCGTCGGTGGGCCTCCCCGTCGTTCCCCGTCGCCTGCCGCCCACGCCACCACCGGCCGGCGGGGAACAAGCAGCAGGCGTCGTCGCTGCATCCCTCGGTGCGGCGGGAAGGCCGCACCGCCACCCCGTTGTTGACTCCAGCTAGTTCGTCGTCGCACGCCCGTCGCGCTCCCACGAACGCGCACGCGCGTTGCTCCTGGCGCGTGAGCTCCTGCACTACCGTCCCGTCGACGACCTCTACGAGTAGTGGCTCGCTCGCATCACCAAGCTCGTCAGTGCCGCATGGGGCTCCCCTGCGTCGTCCCTCTCGCTGCCTCGCCCTCCGTCCTGCGTGGGTGATGCAGCTCCGGAGGTGCCTCCGCCGCCTCTTCCCCAAGAAGGCTCCCTGGCTCCAAGGCGCACAGCCCCTGAACGAGACCCACAGCGTCCGGCGCCCGCGCGACAAGAAAGGAGCTGCCAAGAAATCCCTCGCCCCCAAGAAGGCGCTCGCGTGCTCCCTGCACCGGCACGCCATGACTGCATTCCTGCGCTAGCGCGTCAAGACCCCGCGCTGCCCCTGGCGGCGACACGCGGGGACCCCCAGGAGCAAGCCCCGCGTCAACAAAGGGCTTCGGTGGCCACCGCAGGCTGCTACGCCTTCACCACCGAGCTACGCAGCGTCGCCTGGCCGAGCAAGTTCAAGCCGGATCTGCCTCCTCGCTACGACGGCACCGCCGAAGCCGCAGAGTTCCTGCAGCTCTACGAGCTGGGCATCAAAGCGGCTAACGGAGACAAAAAGGTCATGGCGAATTGGTTTCCCATGGCGCTCAAGGACGGTGCCCGCACCAGGCTCCTGAACCTGCCTCCCAGCACGATCTTCTCTTGGGACGAGATACGCACCCGCTTCATCGCCAACTTCCAGAGCACTCGCGATCGTCCCCCAATCATGAGTGACTTGCGCCGCATCAAGCAGCAACCCAGAGAGACCCTGCAGAAGTACATCCAGCGCTTCAACAGCGCTCGCCTCAAGATCCCCAAGGTAACTGAGGAGGCCATCATCTCAACGTTCTCTAATGGCGTCTGTGATGTCAAGATGAAGGAGGAATTGGCGATCCACGAAGATCTGTGCACGTCTCTGGAGCTGTTCAACCTGGCGACTAAGTGCGCAAGGGTTGAGGAGGGACGCCTCTGCCCTCTCGAGCTCCCAGCAGCTGATCCTGAAGAGAAGAAAGCCAAGGCCAAGGACGTGAAGCGCAAAGGAGCAGTTGTGCTCGCAGCAGAGCCAGACACGAAGCATGGCAGGGACCAGCCGGAGTCGTCCAAGGGCAGCTGGTACTGCATGTACCACGACCTCCACACCCACAACACCAACGAATGCCAAGAGCTCAGGACCGTGCGAGAAGGACGTGTCGGCCGACGCCTCGAGCGCAGCGATCGAGGCTATGGCCGAGGAGGAAGAGGTGGAGGACGATGGGACGACCGTGGCCCTCGCCAAGGGTGGCGTGAACGGCCTCGCAAGGACCGCTGGCAGGACCAGCCTCGCGAGGGGGCTTGGAGGGATCATCCTCGTGAGGATCGCCCACAAGGCAACGCAGACCTTCCTCCACTGCCACCACCACCAATAAGGAATGAAGACCATCATCAGGACGAGGGGGCTGGGGGATTCCAGGAGCCGCGTGCTATCGCTTGTATCTTGGGCGGTGCCCATACTACAAGAAAAGACACATCCGTGACATTTTGGGCCGAACAAATTTTTTTTCTATCTTACATATGACACTTCTATGACGATAATTGTGACAAAACCCGGTATCATCATAGATGTGGTGGGCTCCTACTTCTATGACAAAAAATCATGACAGAAAATGGGCTTTTCGTCCTGGGCGGGCCAGTGACGTAGCTGGATGACATTCTTTGGGCCGTCCATGACGGAAAAAACCGTGGTAGAAGCGAGGGCGAGGAAAATTTCGGGGAGTTCCCGGTTACGGTGGGTGGTCGCGGGCCGAGCGATGCGTGTTTCTCTCATACACGTACGCGCATGTGTGCGAGGCGTTGGCTCTAACTGAACCCGAGCGAGGTGTTGGGCTCTAACTGAACCCGAGCGATTGCACTGCAGGCTATGCGTTACTGAACCCGAGTGATCGATTCCTTCGCTACTGCTGCTAACTGAAGCCGATC
>NC_041385.1:653968681-653980372 GCF_002162155.2 Triticum dicoccoides
GCGTTGCTTCTGGAGGAACAGGACCCCGTGGTGTGGAGGGATGGATGAACAGGACAACCCCGTGGAGGGCTGGATGAACAGTAGCCCGTGGAGGGGTGGATGAACAGTAGCCCGTGGAGGGGTGGTTGAACAGGAGCCCGTGGAGAGGGGTGGTTGAACAATAGCCGGTGGAGTAGCGCACGGTGGAGGCTGGATGAACAGGAGCCCGTGGATGAACAGTCGCAGGTGGAGGCTGGAGGAGGTCCATGGTGGATGAATAGTAGCCCGTGGAGGCTGGAGGAGGTCGACGATGGAGATGAACAGTATCCCGTGGAGTTCCGTTTTGCGGTACGCCACACCCCTCCCGATGAACAGGACCCCCGTTTTGACCGTAGCGCTCCAGCACAAGTCTGTTTCATCCATTTTGCGGTACGCCACACCCCTCTCGATCAACAGGACCCCCGTTTCGACCGTAGGAGGTCCGTTTCATCCGTTTTGCGGTACGCCACACCCATCCCGATCAATAGGACCCCCGTTTCGACCATAGGAGGTCCATTTCCTCCGTTTTGCGGTATGCCAGACCCCTCCCGATGAACATGATCCCGTTTCAAACGTCGTCGGTCGAACACAAGGCCGTTTCCTCCATTCTGCGGTACGCCAGGCCTCGTTTCCATCGCCTGTTCCGTCCAAGACCTCCCGATGAACACGACGACGCATTCCGTTCTGACCCAGCCGGTTGGCTCCCCATGAACACGACGACGACGCTGTTTCTCCGTTCCGACCCAGCAATGTACATGAGCCATGGCCGTACGTATATATGTGCGAGTAGGCGTTCGAGACCCCGCCCGTATGTACACATACGTGGCCGTATTTTCTTTCTTGCACCCTGGCCGTTGTACGTATGTGTACATGCTACGTGCGAGCCTCTACTACGACACGTGCACGCCTCTACATCGACCAGTATATATGTACCTACACGTTCGCGACCGGAATGACAACTCTACGTACGCTTCGACCAGGTGGGTCCCGACTGTTAGGCACTTCCTTGCATGCGAAGATGTAGCTGGTGGGTCCCAACAGTCAGGGGGTGAATCGTTTTTTTTGCCCGGACGCACTTCCTTGCGTGCGAAGATGTAGCTTGTGGGTCCCAGTAGTCAGGGGGAAACGTTTTTTTCGCGAAATATGGTGGCCCGTCCGGTGGGTCCCCCCTGTCAGGTGGAGGAATAATTATTTTCCGCGTAATAAGGAGGCACTTCCTTGCTGCGGCCATGGACCCAGCTGTCAGCCTCTCCACGAATAGTCCACGTCTGATGGAAGTCGTTCCTTGACCACGTTGACCACGCCGCGCCGAGAGCACCAATGCGGTGGACGACGGCGAGGCCTAGGAAGGGGACAACGAGGAGCCGGGGAAGATGCAACAGTGGAAGCCCGCGTGGAGAGGAGTACGAGAGTTCACTGGTTCGGCTGCCGTCACCGCGGGGCCTGGCCAGCGGTGGGAATAGTAGGGGGCGGTCAGGCCTCTGCGGCAGCATATCCGGCCACGGGAGGCAGGAGCATGCGGCATGACCGGCGCTGCTTTGGGCGGCTGGAGCAAGAAGACCAGAGGTTGAAGAAGCACTACGGCCGTTGGATGGACATCGTACGGTCACTGGAGCTAGAATCGTTTATATTGACTAAGTTGACAAAACCCTCCATCTCCGTCAACTTAGTAGGCCCACAAGTCAGCCTCCCACCAAGGCGGGTCCTAGCTAGCAGGGGGGTATTCATTTTTTTGTGAGTAATAAGGAGGCACTTGCGGTGGGTCCGAGCTGACAACAGGGGGAACGTTTTTTTCGCGAAATACGGTGGCCCGTTGGGTGGGTCCCAGCATGTGGGGAACATAGCAGAAATTCAAAATTTTTCCTATGTGTCACCAAGATCTATCTATGGAGAGACTAGCAACGAGAGAGAGGGGAGTGCATCTACATACCCTTGTAGATCGCTAAGCGAAAGCGTTCAAGAGAACGGGGTTGAGGGAGTCGTACTCGTCGTGATCCAAATCACCGGAGATCCTAGTGCCGAACGGACGGCACCTTCGCGTTTAACACACTACAGCCCGGTGACGTCTCCCACGCCTTGATCCAGCAAGTAGAGAGGGAGAGGTTGTGGAAGACTCCGTCCAGCAGCAGCACAACGGCGTGGTGGTGGTGGAGGAGCGTGGCAATCCTGCAGGGCTTCGCCAAGCACCGCGGGAGAGGAGGAGTACTTGGGAGAGGGAGAGGGCTGCGCTAGAACTTGGGTGTGGCTGCCCTCCCAACCCCCACGTATATATAGGGGCAAGGGAGAGGGGGGCCGGCCCCCTCAGATCCAATCTGAGGAGGGGGCCACGGCCAAGGGATTTGCCTTGCCCCCCAAGGCAAGGGGGCGCCTCCCCTTTAGGGTTTGCCCCAAACCCTAGGCGCATGGGCCCTAAGGGGGGAGGCGCCCAGCCCACTAAGGGGCTGGTCCCTCTCCACAAACAGCCCATAGGGCCCTCCGGGGCAGGTGGACCCTCCCGGTGGACCCCCGGAACCCCTTCGGTGGTCCCGGTACAATACCGGTAACCCCCCGAATTATTCCGGTGACCGTATGATGACTTCCCATATATAAATCTTTACCTCCGGACCATTCCGAAACTCCTCGTGACGTTCAGGATCTCATCCGGGACTCCGAACAACATTCGGTAACCACGTACATCTATTCCCTATAACCCTAGCGGCATCAAACCTTAAGTGTGTAGACCCTATTGGTTCGGGAACCATGCAGACATAACCGAGACGTTCTCCGGTCAATAACCAACAGCGGGATCTGGATACCCATGTTGGCTCCCACATGTTCCACGATGATCTCATCGGATGAACCACGATGTCGAGGATTCGATCTATCCCGTATACAATTCCCTTTGTCTAGCGGTATTATACTTGCCCGAGATTCAATCGTCGGTATCCCGATACCTTGTTCAATCTTGTTACCGGCAAGTCTCTTTACTCGTTTCGTAACACATCATCACGTGATCAACCCCTTGGTCACATTTTGCACATTATGATGATGTCCTACCGAGTGGGCCCAGAGATACCTCTCCGTTTACACGGAGTGACAAATCCCAGTCTCGATTCGTGCCAACCCAACAGACACTTTCGGAGATACCCGTAGTGCACCTTTATAGCCACCCAGTTACATTGTGACGTTTGGTGCACCCAAAGCATTCCTACGGTATCTGGGAGTTGCACAGTCTCATGGCCTAAGGAAATGATACTTGACTTTATAAAAGCTTTAGCATACGAACTACACGATCTTTGTGCTAGGCTTAGGATTGGGTCTTGTCCATCACATCATTCTCCTAATGATGTGATCCCGTTATCAACGACATCCAATGTCCATGGTCAAGAAACCGTAACCATCTATTGATCAACGAGCTAGTCAATTACAGGCTACTAGGGACATGGTGTTTTCTATGTACCCACACATGTATCTGAGTTTCCTATCAATACAATTATATCATGGATAATAAACGATTATCATGAACAAGGAAATATAATAATAACCAATTTATTATTGCCTCTAGGGCATATTTCCAACAGTCTCCCACTTGCACTAGAGTCAATAATCTAGTTCACATTGCAATGTGATTAACACTGATAGGTCACATCGCCATGTGACCAACATCCAAAGAGTTTACTAGTTTCACTAAACTAGTTCACATCACCATGTGATTAAGACTCAATGAGTTCTTGGGTTTGATCATGTTTTGCTTGTGAGAGAGGTTTTAGTCAACGGATCTGCAACATTCAGATCCGTATGTAGTTCGCAATTCTCTATGTCATATTGTAAATGCTGCTTCCATACTCCACTTGGAGCTATTCCAAATGGTTGCTCCACTATACGTATCCGGTTTGCTACTCAGAGTCACTCAGATAGGTGTTAAAGCTTGCATCGATGTAACCCTATACGCCGAACTCTTTATCACCTCCATAATTGAGAAACATGTCCTTATTTACTCCAATGACAATTTTGACCGCTGTCCAATGATCCCCATTCCTGGATCATTCTTGTACCCCTTGACTGACTCATGGCAAGGCACACTTCCGGTGTGGTACACAACATAGCATAATATAGAGCCTACGTCTGAAGCATAGGGGACGACCTTCGTCCTTTCTCTCTCTTCTGCCGTGGTCGAGCTTTAAGTCTTAACTTCATACCTTACAACTCAGGCAAGAACTCCTTTTTTGACTGATCCATCTTCAACACCTTCAAGATCATGTCAGGTATGTGCTCATTTGAAAGTACCATTTAGTGGTTTTTGATCTATCCTCATAGATCTTGATGCTCAATGTTCAAGCAGCTTAATCCAGGTTCTCTATTGAAAAACACCTTTCAAAAAACCCTATATGCTTTCCAGAAATTCTACATCATTTCCGATCAACAATATGTCAACAACATATACTCATCAAAAATTCTATAGTGCTCCCACTCACTTCTTTGGAAATACAAATTTCCCATAAACTTTGTATAAACCCAAAATCTTTGACCATCTCATCAAAGCGCACATTCCAACTCCGAGATGCTTACTCCAGTCCTTAGAAGGATTGCTGGAGCTTTGCATACTTGTTAGCGTCTTTCAGGATTGTCAAAACCTTCTGGTTGTATCACATACAACCCACGAAAAAACTGGTAAGGAAACTTGTTTTTCGACATCCATCTGCCAGATTTCATAAATGCAGCTTATTCTAACATGATTCCAACGGACTTAAGCATCACTACGGATGAGAAAATCTCATCGTAGTCAACTCCATGAACTTGTGAAAAACTCTTCGCCACAAGTCGAGCTTCATAGACGGTGACATTACCGTCCACGTCTGTTTTCTTCTTAAAGACCCATTTATCTCAATGGCTTGCCGATCATCGGGCAAGACCACCAAAGTCCATGCTTTGTTCTCATACATGGATCCTCTCTCGGATTTTATGGCCTCGAGCCATTTGTTGAAATCTGGGTCCACCATCGCTTCTCGATAGCTCGTAGGTTCATTGTTGTCTAGCAACATGACCTCCAAGATAGGATTACCGTACCACTCTGAATCAGTACGCGTCCTTGTCGTCCTACGAGGTTTGGTAGTGACTTGATCTGAAGTTTCATGATCACTATCATAAGCTTCTACTTCAATTGGTGTAGGTGTCACAGGAACAACTTCCTGTGCCCTGCTACACACTAGTTGAAGTGATGGTTCAATAATCTCATCAAGTCTCCACCATCCTCCCACTCAATTCTTGCGAGAGAAACTTTTCCTCGAGAAAGGACCCGTTTCTAGAAACAATTACTCTTGCTTCCGGATCTGAGATAGGAGGTATACCCAACCATTTTGGGTATCCTATGAAGATGTATTTATCCGTTTTGGGTTCGATCTTATCACGATGAAACTTTTTCACATAAGCGTCGCAACCCCAAACTTTCAAGAAACGACAACTTAGGTTTCTCCAAACCATAGTTCAAACGGTGTCGTCTCAATGGAATTATGTGGTGCCCTATTAAAGTGAGTGCGGTTGTCTCTAATGCCTAACCCATGAATGATAGTGGTAATTCGATAAGAGACATCATGGTACGCACCATATCCAATAGGGTGCAACTATGATGCTCGGACACACCATCACACTATGGTGTTCCAGGCGGTATTAATTGTGAAACAATTTCCACAATGTCTTAATTGTGTGCCAAGGCTCGTAACTCAGATACTCATCTCTATGATCATATCGTAGACATTTTATCCTCTTGTCACGATGATCTTCAACTTCACTCTGAAATCATTCAATAATTCAGACTTGTGTTTCATCAAGTAAATATACTCAACATCTACTCAAATCATCTGTGAAGTAAGAACATAACGATATTCACTGTATGCCTCAACACTCATTGGACTGCACACATCAAAATGTGTTACTGTCAACAAGTTGCTATCTTGTTCCATCTTACTGAAAATGAGGCTTTTCAGTCATCTTGCCCATGTGGTATGACTTGCATATCTCAAGTGATTCAAAATCAAGTGAGTCCAAACGATCCATCTGCATGGAGTTTCTTCTTGCGTATACACCAATAGACATGGTTCGCATGTCTCAAACTTTTCAAAAACGAGTGAGTCCAAAAGATCCATCAACATGGAGCTTCTTCATGCATTTTATACCAATAGGACTTACATGGCAGTGCCACAAGTAGGTGGTATTATCATTACTATCTTTATATCTTTTGGCATGAACATGTGTAACACTACGATCGAGATTCAATAAACCATTCATTTTAGGTGCAAGACCATTGAAGGTATTATTCAAATAAACAGAGTAACCATTATTCTCCTCAAATGAATAACCATATTGCGATAGACATAATCCAATCATGTCTATGCTCAACGCAAACACCAAATAACAATTATTTAGGTTTAACACCAATCTCAATGGTAGAGGGAGCGTGTGATGCTTGATCTCATCAACCTTGGAAACACTTCTAACACATATCATCAGCTCACCTTTAGCTAGTCTCCGTTTTATTCCATAGCTTTTATTTCGAGTTACTAACAGTTAGCAACTGAACCGGTATCTAATACCGTGGTGCTACTAGGAGTACTAGTAAAGTACACATTAACATAATGTATATCCAATATACTTCTATCGACGTTGCCAGCCTTCTTATCTACCAAGTATCTAGGGTAGTTCTGCTTCAGTGTCCGTTCCCTCATTACAGAAGCACTTAGTCTCGGGTTTGGGTTTAACCCTGGGTTTCTTCACTGGAGCAGCAACTGATTTGCCATTTCATGAAGTACCCCTTCTTGCCCTTGCCCTTCTTGAAACTAGTGGTTTCACTAACCATCAACAATTGATGCTCCTTCTTGATTTATACATTCGCGGTGTCGAACATTGCGAATAGCTCAAGGATCATCATATCTATCCCTGTCATGTTATATTTCATCACGAAGCTCTAGTACCTTGGTGGCAATGTCTTTGGAGAAACATCACTATCTCATATGGAAGATTAACTCCCACTCGATTCAAGTGATTGTTGTACTTATACAATCTGAGCACAAGCTCAACGATTGAGCTTTTCTCCCTTAGTTTGCAGGCTAAGAAAATCTTCGGAGGTCTTATACCTCTTGACGTGGGCACGAGCCTGAAATCCCAATTTCAGCCCTCGAAACATCTCATATGTTCTGCGACGTTTCGAAATCGTCTTTGTAGCCTCAACTCTAAACCGTTTAACTGAACTATCACGTAGTTATCAAAACGTGTATGTCAGATGTTCACAACATCCACAGACCACGTTCGAGGTCTAGCACACCGAGCGGTGCATTAAGGACATAAGCCTTCTACTGTCTGCATAATTGCTACTGTCAACTTTCAACTATATTTTCTCTAGGAACATATCTAAAATAGTAGAACTTAGCGCGAGCTATAACATAATTTGCAAAGGGCTTTTGACTATGTTCAGGATAATTAAGTTCATCTAATGAACTCCCACTCAGATAGACATCCCTCCAGTCATCTAAGTGATTACATGATCCGAATCAACTAGGCCGTGTCCGATCATCACGTGAGACGGACTAGTCATCATCGGTGAACATCTTCATGTTGATCATATCCACCATACGACTCATGCTCGACCTTTCGGTCTCTTGTTTTCCGAGGCCATTTCCGTACATGCTAGGCTCGTCAAGTTAACCTAAGTGTTTCGCATGTGTAAATCTAGCTTACACCCATTGTATGTGAACATTAGAATCTATCACACCCGATCATCACGTGGTG
The DNA here is from genome assembly GCF_002162155.2 of Triticum dicoccoides. Lineage (NCBI taxonomy): Eukaryota > Viridiplantae > Streptophyta > Magnoliopsida > Poales > Poaceae > Triticum > Triticum dicoccoides. The sequence goes on from NC_041385.1 coordinate 653,976,461, forward strand.
CTTCGAAACGACGAACTTTTGCAATGGTGCACAGTTAGGGGGAACACTTTCTTGAAATTTTAATGAGGGATCATCTTATTTACTACCGTCGTTCTAAGGAAATAAGATGCATAAACATGATAAACATCACATGCAATCAAATAGTGACATGATATGACCAATATCATTTTGCTCCTTTTGATCTCCATCTTCGGGGCTCCATGATCATCATCGTCACCGGCATGACACCATGATCTCCATCATCATGATCTCCATCATCGTGTCTTCATGAAGTTGTCTCGCCAACTTATTACTTCTACTACTATGGCTACCGGTTAGCAATAAAGTAAAGTAATTACATGGCGTTGTTCAATGAAACGCATGTCATACAATAAATTAAGACAACTCATATGGCTCCTGCCGGTTGTCATACTCATCGACATGCAAGTCGTGATTCCTATTACAAGAACATGATCAATCTCATACATCACATATCATTCATCACATTCTTTTTGGCCATATCACATCACATAGCATACCCTGCAAAAACAAGTTAGACGTCCTCTAATTATTGTTTGCATGTTTTACATGGCTGCTATGGGTTTCTAGCAAGAACGTTTCTTACCTACGCAAAAGCCACAACGTGATATGCCAATTGCTATTTAGCCTTCATAAGGACCCTTTTCATCGAATCCGATCCGACTAAAGTGCGAGAGACTGGCACCCGCTAGCCACCTTATGCAACAAGTGCATGTCAGTCGGTGGAACCTGTGTCACGTAAGTGTACATGTAAGGTCAGTCCGGGTCGCTTCATCCCACAATGCCACCGAATCAAGATTGAACTAGTAATGGTAAGCATATTGAACAAAATCAACGCCCACTACTACTTTGTGTTCTACTCATGCAAAGAATCTACGCAATAGACCTAGCTGTGATACCACTGTGGGGAACGTAGCAGAAATTCAAAAAATTTCCTACGTGTCACCAAGATCTATCTATGAAGAGACTAGCAACGGGAGAGAGGGGAGTGCATCTACATACCCATGTAAATCGCTAAGCGGAAGCGTTCAAGAGAACGGGGTTGAGGGAGTCGTACTCGTCGTGATCCAAATCACCGGAGATCCTAGTGCCGAACGGACGGCACCTCCGCGTTCAACACATGTATAGCCCGGTGACGTCTCCCACGCCTTGATCCAGCAAGGATAAAGGGAGAGGTTGGGGAAGACTCCGTCCAGCAGCAGCACAACGGCGTGGTGGTGGTGGAGGAGCGTGGCAATCATGCAGGGCTTCGCCAAGCACCACGGGAGAGGAGTACTTGGGAGAGGGGGAGGGCTGCGCTAGAACTTGGGTGCAGCTGCCCTCCCACCCCCACATATATATAGGGGCAAGGGAGAGGGGGGCCGCCCCCCTCAGATCCAATCTGAGGAGGGGGCCGCGGCCAGGGGGTTTGCCTTGCCCCCCAAGGCAAGGGGGCGCCTCCCCTTTAGGGTTTCCCCCAAACCCTAGGCGCATGGGCCCTAAGGGAGGAGGGGCCCAACCCACTAAGGGGCTGGTCCCTCTCCACAAACAGCCCATAGGGCCCTCCGGGGCAGGTGGACCTTCCCGGTGGACCCCCGGAACCCCTTCGGTGGTCCCGGTACAATACGGGTAACCCCCCGAATTATTCCGGTGACCGTATGATGACTTCCCATATATAAATCTTTACCTCCGGACCATTCCGGAACTCCTCGTGACGTCCGGGATCTCATCCGGGACTCCGAACAACATTCGGTAACCATGTAATCTATTCCCTATAACCATAGCGTCATCGAACCTTAAGTATGTAGACCCTACGAGTTCGGGAACCATGCAGACATGACCGAGACGTTCTCCGGTCAATAACCAACAGCGAGATCTAGATACCCATGTTGGCTCCCACATGTTCCACGATGATCTCATCGGATGAACCACGATGTCGAGGATTCGATCAATCCCATATACAATTCCCTTTGTCTAGCGATATTATACTTGCCCGAGATTCGATCGTCGGTATCCCGATACCTTGTTCAATCTTGTTACCAGCAAGTCTCTTTACTCGTTCCGTAACACATCATCCCGTGATCAACCCCTTGGTCACATTGTGCACATTATGATGATGTCCTACCGAGTGGGCCCAGAGATACCTCTCCGTTTACACGGAGTGACAAATCCCAGTCTCGATTCGTGCCAACCCAATAGACACTTTCGGAGATACCCGTAGTGCACCTTTATAGCCACCCAGTTACGTTGTGACGTTTGGTGCACCCAAAGCATTCCTACGGTATCTGGGAGTTGCACAATCTCATGGTCTAAGGAAATGATACTTGACATCATAAAAGCTTTAGCATACGAACTACACGATCTTTGTGCTAGGCTTAGGATTGGGTCTTGTCCATCACATCATTCTCCTAATGATGTGATCCCGTTATCAACGACATCCAATGTCCATGGTCAGGAAACCTTAACCATCTATTGATCAACGAGCTAGTCAATTAGAGGCTTACTAGGGACATGGTGTTGTCTATGTACCCACACATGTATCTAAGTTTCCTATCAATACAATTATAGCATGGATAATAAACGATTATCATGAACAAGGGAATATAATAATAACCAATTTATTATTGCCTCTAGGGCATATTTCCAACACAGCAGTCAGGGGAAAACGTTTTTTCCGTGAAATACTAGTGGCCCGTCCGATGGGTCCCTGCTGTCAGGTGGAGGAATAATTATTTTCCACGTAATAAGGAGGCACTTCCTTGCGGCTGCCGTGGACCCAACTGGCAGCCTCTCCATGTACAGTATTCTTCCGATGGAATTCGGTCGTTGACCAAATTGACCACGCCGCGCCAAGAGCACCACGACGGTGGATGACGACGAGGCCTGGGAAGGGGACGACGCGGAGCCGGGGAAGACGCGGCAGTAGATGCCCACGCAGAGAGGAGTACGAGGGTTCATTGGTTCGGCTGCGCTGCCATCGCCAAAGAATAACAGGCGGTGTGGGTGAGTGGAGTGGACGGATGGCCTGGCCAGCGGTGGGAGTAGTATGGGGGCGGTGAGGCCTCCGCGGCAGCATAGCCGGCCATGGGAGGCAGGAGCAGGCGGCACGACTGGAGCTGCTTTGGGCGGCTGGAGCAAGAAGACCAGAGGTTGAAGAAGCACTACGGCCGTTGGATGGACATCGTATGGTCAGTCGATGTAGAATCATGCATATTGACTAAGTTGACAAAGCCCTTCGTGTAACACCCCGGATTCGATGCGCCAGGTGTCTCCCAGTTATTCGTCATTGTTGCCATGTCATTTGCTTGCGTGTTGCATTCTACCTTGTCATCATGTGCATTGCATTGCATACGGGTTCGTCTCATGCATCCGAGCATTTTTCCCGTTGCCCGTTTTGCAATCCGACACTCCTATGTCCTCCGGCGTTCCCCTCTTGTCTCTTGTGGTGAGCGGGTGTTTAACATTCTCGGAATGGACCGAGATTTTTCAAGCGGCCTTGGTACACCACCGGTAGACCGCCTATCAAGTTTCGTGCCATTTGCAGTCCGTTTGATACTCCAACGGTTAACCGGGGAACCGTAAAGCCCTCTTTATGTTTCAGCCCAACACCCCTCCAAAGTAGCCCAATAACCCATACACACCCCCTCCATGCTGTCGGTCGTTCGATCACGATCGCGTGGCCGAAAACTGCTCCTCTTTTGGACTCTCCTAGCTCCCTCTAGCTATAAATTAGTCTTCCCCTCCGAAATTTGCAAACGAAACCATAAAAATCCTCCCCCGCCGCCACCGGACACGTCCGTCCGGGCCGGACACCCGCGCCGCCGCCGCCTGCCCAATCCCGACCCGCCACGTGGCATCTCCGTCGTTGTAGCCCAGTGAGCCCGGATCGGGCCCGCCCGGCCCACCAATGCCGCC
>NC_041385.1:653980696-653987678 GCF_002162155.2 Triticum dicoccoides
CCCGCGCCCCTCGCCGCCCCACTCGGGTCCTGCGTCCGGCCGCGCCTTCCCGTCCTCCCCGTGCCCCGTTCCCCACCGGCCGCCGCTTTCTTCCCCGTCTCCGGCGAAGCCCCGATCCAGATCAGGATCCCAGCAGGTTGACCCCCCCCCGAAATATTTCCAAGTCTTGAGATTTCCTACATTCTGGTCCCTAGCTCATCATGCCATAGATTATCATCCGTAACTCCGTTTCATGCATGTGATATATCCGAATGTTTATCATGAGGTCCTCTTCATTTTGTTCCATTGTGCCATGCTTGTTTGAGTCCCTCTTGATGCCCTAATAATCGTTGCAACAGTGCTATATGATGCTAACCTGCTGAAACTGTTATAACTTGGTGATTTGTCTTTTTCATTATATTATGTGTGTGCATCCTATGGACTCTATTTCTACATGAGTTTTGAGATATATCATTCCATCTTTACAGCGGTGCAATCCATGTATTTTTGTGAGTCTTGTAGTGAGTGCATCGAGCTCGTGAAGTAGGGTACTTGTTGTTACTGTTTTGCTAGTCTGAATCTGCTATATCATGATGCTATGTAAACCTGCTGCTACAAGTCATTCTATGGATAATCTGGCGATGTTCACTAAGTATGTTTTGTTATAAATGTCATGCTCTATCCATCCATGCATCTGGTTGAATTTATGGCCTGCTGTAGCTTATTGTTATCTTGCTCCAAATTTGCTAAATAATGTTGCAGTCAGCCTGTTAACATTAATTTCAGTTTTTCCATGAGCTTTGCTAGTGATCCATGCACCCTATGAACTTGACCTTTCCATGCTTAGCTCCATAAACATCTATTCTTACTTTTGGTTGCCTTCACATGCCATGAATTTCTCTGTGGTGAGCGGTACAAGCTCACCAACATGCCTACTTATTGTTGTTCCTACCATGTCTGAATCTGTCATATCACTTGCCATGTTTGCATGGATGCTACCATGTTTTCTGTTGATCTTTGGAATTAGTTCAGTAAGGGAGTTTTATTCTTTGTCTTTAGTATTAGCATGCCATGCCTTTATTTGACATGTTAAGTTCCTGTAACATGTTGTTTGATGGCTCTAAACATTGCAACCTGATGTTATTTCTGCCAAGTCTGTAAACTGTTATTATTTGCAATATTGTCATGTCCTTTGGAGCATGTTCTATTGATTTCTGGAGATAGCTCAGTGTTCATGTTTTGTCATGATATACCTATACATCATGTCCATGCATTTTGTTTTCTTGTTGAGGTGCTGTAGCATATTGTTTTGATGCTTGCTAAATGCCTAGTTGCTGTTTTGGACAGCTTGTCTTTTAAACTTGTATAGAGTGTATGTGTTGAACCGTTGCTCCGTTTTGAGTGTGCTCTATATGAAACTTGCTTGATTTTGCATGTAGTTTCATATTATCATGTTGCATCCTTGTTTTGAGAGTGTTTGCTTGATGTTTGTATGCATTTTGCATCAATGCCATGTTTAACTTGCTTTGCTCATATCTTCTAGGCCGTAGCTCCAAATCTAATGAACTTTATATGTAACTTGACTAGAATCTCATGTAGATCATCTTGGTGCATCTTAACTTGCTGTTTAACAACTTGAACATAAGGTTTATTCAGTTCTGGACCAATTTCTAAATTTGCATATGAGGACTTACCGAAATTGTTATATGTTGTTTCCGGCCTCATTTAACCTTGCTTTGATGTGTTGGTCTTGTATGCATCATCTCTTGCCATGAGTAAGTCCATGTAGCTTTTTCATGCATCATGCTTGTTGTGCATCATGTCTTATCTATGTGTTGTGTGTTTACCTTGTTGTTTGCCTCTTTCCGATTGTGCTCCTTCTCGTTAGTTCCTGTTCGTTGCGATCGTGAGGTTCCATTCGTCTACGCTTGGTTCGTCTTCATGGCTTCATCTTCTTCATGGACTCATTCTTCTTCCTTGCGGGATTTCAGGAAAGATGACCGTCACCTTGGATCTCACTACTATCATTGCTATGCTAGTTGCTTCGTTCTATCTCTATGATGCGCTTCCTATCACTTGTTCTTCAAGCCTTCCCAAATTGCCATGTCAGCCTCTAACCTTTTCACCCTTCCTAGCCAACCGTTGCTTGGCTATGTTACCATTGTTGCTCAGCCCCTCTTATAGCGTTGTTAGTTGCAGATGAAGTTGAAGATCGCTCCATGGTGGACAGGGTTATGTTGAGATATCTCAATATCTCTTATTTAATTAATGCATCTATATACTTGGTAAAGGGTGGAAGACTCGGCCTTATGCCTGGTGTTTTGTTCCACTCTTGCCGCCCTAGTTTCCATCATACCGGTGTTATGTTCCTTGATTTTGCGTTCCTTACGCGGTTGGGTGATTTATGGGACCCCCTTGATAGTTCGCTTTGAATAACACTCCTCCAGCAAGGCCCAACCTTGGTTTTACCATTTGCCTCACCACCACCTACTTTTCCCTTGGGATTCGCTCTCTTGAGGGTCATCTCTATCCCCCCCTGGGGGAAACTTGAGAACCTCGGGGAAACTTGAGGTCTGGTTTTAGTTGTACGTAGTGTTCATCTGGTGTTGCCTTGAGAACGAGATATGTGCAACTCCTATCAGGATGTCGGTGCATCGGACGGTCTTGCGGGACTTGTTTTACCATTGCCGAAATGTCTTGTAAACCAGGATTCCAAGACTGATCGGGTCTTCCTCGGAGAAGGAATATCCTTTGTTGACCGTGAGAGCTTGTGATGGGCTAAGTTGGGACACGCTTGTTGGGTATAAACTTTCGAGAGCCATGCCCGTGGTTATGTGGCAGATGGGAATTTGCTAATGTCCGATTGTAGATAACTTGACACCAGATCCGAATTAAAACGCATCAACTGTGTGTGTAGCCATGATAGTCTCTTTTCGGCGGAGTCCGGGAAGTGAACACGGTTTTGGGTTATGTTTGACGTAAGTAGGAGTTCAGGATGACCTCTTGATCATTGCTAGCTTCACGACCATTCCGTTTGCTCTCTTCTCGCTCTTATTTGCGTATGTTAGCCACCATATATGCTTAGTCGCTGCTGCAACCTCACCACTTTACCCCTTCCTTACCCATTAAGCTTTGCTAGTCTTGATACCCATGGTAATGGGATTGCTGAGTCCTCGTGGCTCACAGATTACTATAACAACAGTTGCAGGTGCAGGTTATGCGATTATCATGACGCGAGAGTGATGTTTGCTTGTTTTGGAGTTCTTCTTCTGGTTCTTCTTCGATCAGGGGATAGGTTCCAGGTCGGCAGCCCGGGCTAGCAGGGTGGATGTCGTTTGAGTTTCTGTTTGTGTTTCATCCATAGTCAGATGGTGCTCTTATGTAAGATGATGTTGTATTCGTGTGGCATTGTATGCCTTTTGTATGTATCCCCACCTATTATGTAATGTTGATGTAATGATATCCACCTTGCAAAAGCATTTCAATATGCGGTTCCATCCTTGGTGGGACCTACGAGTCTCTTTAGGATAGTATCGCATATTGGGCGTGACAAGTAGGTATTAGAGCCTCGACTGACCCTAGGAGCCCCCTTGATTGATCGTGTAGTTTGGCCGTTGTTGAGTCTAGAAGGAAAACTATTTTCGGAGTCTAGTTATATCGGAGAGTAGGAATTCTTTTTACTCCTCACCCTCTTCGTTGGTCGGGTGAGGAATCTTGACGTAGGTGTTTTGAATTACTTCTCTTCCCCTTCAAACTTTCTTTAGGATCACGCAGTTGGTTTTTCGATCGTTGGTTCTCAGCTGTTTTTTATCCGGTGCATTTCTCGTCAAGTTGACTCGAGCCTCTTCATCGTTGTCAAGTTCAATCCTCAGTTGTTTTCTTTTCCCACCCTCTCACCCCTTTAGCTTCTTGGAGCCGGAGCCTGTAATCGAGTATCCATCCTACTCGTGTGAAGTCTTTGTTTTCTTTCCTCAATGATTTCAACCAGTGTTTTCTCTTCAAGATATTCGTCGGTTCTCCCTTCCAAGTTTCCTTTGTTTTCCCGCCCTCCCACCATCTTCTTCCCGGAGCCTGAGGCTCTTTCGACCATCAATTCCCTTCGTGTGGAGAATCTTCAGTTTTTCATCAATTGTTTCAACCGGTGAATTCTCCTTTTGTTCGACATTCTTCATCTCTTTTTTCTTCTCCGGTGGATTCAATTCAAATTTTCGGTAGTGATTATATTCTTTCCCTCGGCTCAAGTATTTTTCTTGCTCGTTTGCATCTCGTCATTCAATTATTCCGGAGTTCGGAAGACATCTCGGGAAATTCGTCTGTGTTCCAATTAATTCGAGGTTGTCACCTCATTCAAATATTTCAATTGTTCCGGTGCATCATCTATCTTTTCAACAATCCTTTTCAATGGTGTTATCTCTCTAGTGGGCCCTAACCCACAGGTCTTTCCCAGGATCTTACCTGACTCTTCTAATTCCCCTGGAGTTATTCTCAATTCTTTTCAAATGTGACGTAAGAATGGATCCCATCAGTCAGATGCCTTTCCAAGATCGATTTCAAACCATTTTCATTGTTGCCTCAACCTCTTTGCTTTTTCATTCTCCCGGAGTATCTCAGTAATGTTTGGTGGTGTTTCTCCTTGTCATTCTCAATATTTGAAGACCAAAGAAGAATTTTTCTTAAATCTTGTCGATTCTCTCGAAGTTTCGGGGTTCTAGCTTCATGTGACCCTCTCGAATTATTCCATTTGTCAGATATTCTTTTCTTAACCATACAGAGTATGTCAGGAGTTGTTTTCCCGTTTCTTTTCACCAGAGGCCATCATTCCAGAAGAATTCTTTGTCCTCACATTTCAGCTATTGTTATCCAATTGTCCCGGTGCTTCGTTCAAGTGTTCTTTAATCAGCTCATGATCTCTTTGTTCTTTTGCATCTAAATCCCCTCTAGCATATTTGTTCTTCTAATTCTTCCTGGTGATTCATTCTCTTTCATCAGTCATTTTCGAATTCTTACGGTGGTTCGTTCAAGATTCTTTTTCCTTGATTAGCATATCAAGTCATTCATTTTTTTCAATCCTATCGGTGGTTCATGAAGACTTTCTCAAATTGTGTGCCATGTTCCTCTTAATCCTTTTTCAACAAGAATAAGTTGCATGCCAAATCCGGTTGTCATCAACTAAATTTGATGAGTATAAGCATAACGTAATTCTTATTCTTACTTCATCATCGTCAAGTAATCCCTTCCTTCATAGTTTGTTCTTGAGGAATAAATTCTAGTTCCAAGTGTTTTCATCTTTCTTTTCCAGAGTTCAAATTTACTCGGTCATTTCGTCGGAACCTCCATCTAAATCACCGCAAGGCTCATCTTATTCTTTCTTCCTTCATTCTATCTCATCATCCTTTTGTCATCGGAGTTCTTCACGGTGTCTTGTCAAAACTTAATTCATTCCTCAAGTGTTCATCAAGATTCTTATCGGAGGAGCTCAAGTATCTTTCCTTCTTGCTCTTCAAAGTGCAATTAAATCTCCGTATTCTTTGAAGTGGAGTTTTGCATTTCTTCGTTCTTCTAAGCTATCCAATCATTTCCGTTTGTGGGCGGTTATCACCTTATGATCTTTATAAGTTACCTATAAGACCACAACAAGCTTATTCTTTTCGTTGTTAATTTTCTCAACAACTCCGTTTAAACCTGTCGTCTAAAGATGCTTTCTATTTCATTCGTGGCACAAGCTGTCATTTTCTTCTCCGTTCTTTTCATTCAACTCTTTCCATTCTTTCCAGAGGTGTTGTGTCATGTCTTCATCAAGTATCATTCCATCCTCTCAAGCTCGTGTTCTATTCCTCCATGTTTTAGTCGGAGTGCTGCCTAAATCCTTTTCAGTCTTATTCGTTTCTTATCTCGTTCTAACCGGAGTGGTTTCAGAGTCTATCTGATTCCGTGAGCTTTCGATTCTCGTCACTCTCGTCGTTCCTCTCTTCTTCTCGAGTACTCTCGATTCTTTGCTTCTTTTCTTGAGTTCTTGTTTCACCCCATCCCTTTTCCCTTCCGTCTCGGTCCTAAGATCTTGGGACGAGATCTCTTGTTAGTGGAGGAGTGTTGTAACGCCCCGGTTTTGATGCGCCAGGTGTCTCCCAGTTATTCTTCATTGTTGCCATGTCATTTGCTTGCGTGTTGCATTCTACCTTGTCATCATGTCCATTGCATTGCATACGTATTCGTCCCATGCATCCGAGAATTTTTCCCGTTGTCCGTTTTGCAAACTGACACTGCTATGTCCTCCGGCGTTCCCCTCTTGTCTCTTGTTGTGAGAGGGTGTTAAACATTCTCGGAATGGACCGAGATTTGTCAAGCGGCCTTGGTACACCACTGGTAGACCACTTGTCAAGTTTCGTGCCATTTGGAGTCCGTTTGATACTCCAACGGTTAACCGGGGAACCGTAAAGCCCTCTTTATGTTGCAGCCCAACACCCCTCCAAAGTGGCACAATAACCCATCCAAACCCCCTCCATGCTCTAGGTCGTTCGATCACGATCGTGTGGCCGAAAACTGCTCCTCTTTGGACTCTCCTAGCTCCCTCTAGCTATAAATTAATCTCCCCTCCGAAATTCGCACACGAAACCCTAAAAATCCTCCCCCGCCGCCACCGGACGTGTCCGTCCATGCCGGACACCCGCGCCGCCGCCGCCCGCCCAATCCCAAGCCGCCACGTGGCATCTCTGCCGCCACCCGCCGCCGCGGCCCGGGCAGTCCGGATCGGGCCCGCCGGCCCACCGCCGCCGCCGCGTCCCGCGCGTTCCCGCCGCTTGTCGCCCCGGTGCGCCGCCCGCGGCTGGCCGCGCCCGAGGCGCCCGTCCTCCCGCTCCGGCCGCTGCCCGCCGACGTGAGCCCCCGCGCCGGCCCTGCCGCCTGGCCGTCACTGCCGACCCTGCGCCCGCGCGCCGTCCTCGCCGCCCCGGGCCCGCGCCTCTCTCCGCCCCGCTTGGGTCCCGCGTCCGGCCCCGCCTCCTTG
>NC_041385.1:653988192-654023265 GCF_002162155.2 Triticum dicoccoides
TGGTCCCTAGCTCATCATGCCATAAATTATCATCCGTAGCTCCGTTTCATGCATGTGATATATCGGAATGTTCATCATGAGATGCTCGTCATTTTTTTCCATTGTGTCATGCTTGTTTGAGTCCATCTTGATGCCCTAATAATCGTTGCAAGAGTGCTATATGATGTTAACCTGCTGAAACTGTTATAACTTGGTGATTTGTCTTTTTCATTGCATTATGTGTGTGCATCCTATGATCTTGATGTCTACATGAGTTTTGAGCTAAATCATGCCATCTTTACAGTGGTGCAATCCATGTATTTTTGTGAGTCTTGTAGTAAGTGCATCGAGCTCGTGAAGTAGGGTACTTGTTGTTACTATTTTGTTAGTCTGAATCTGCTATATCATGATGCTATGTAAACCTGCTGCTACAAGTCATTCTATGCATAATATGGCAATGTTCACTAAGGATGTTTATCTATAAATGTCATGCTCTATCCATCGAGGCCCCTGGTTGCATTTATGGCCTGCTGTAGCTTGTTGTTATCTTGCTCCAAACTTGCTTAATAATGTTGAAGTCAGCCTGTTAACATTAAGTTATGTTTTTCCATGAGCTTTGCTAGTGATCCATGCACCCTATGAACTTGACATGCTTAGCTCCATAAACATGTATTCCTACTGTTGGTTGCCTTCACATGCCATGAATTGCTCTGTGGTGAGCGGTATAAGCTCACCAACATGCCTACTTATTGTTGTTCCTGCCATGTCTGAATCTGTCATATCACTTGCCATGTTTGCATGGATGCTACCATGTTTTCTGTTGATCTTTGGAATTAGTTCAATAAGGGAGTTTTGTTCTTTGTCTTTAGTATTAGCATGCCATGCCTTTGTTTGCCATGTTAAGTTCCTGTAACATGTTGTTTGATAGCTCTAAACATTGCAACCTGATGTTATTTCTGCTAAGTCTGTAAACTGTTATTATTTGCAATCTTGCCATGTCCTTTGGAGCATGTTCTAGTGATTTCTGGAGATAGCTCAGTGTTCATGTTTTGTCATGCTTTACTTGTACATCATGTCCATGCATTTTGTTTTCTTGTTGAGGTGCATTAGCATATTGTTTTGATGCTTGCTAAATGCCTAGTTGTTGTTTTGGATAGCTTGTCTTTTAAACTTGTATAGAGTGTATGTGTTGAACCGTTGCTCCGTTTTGAGTGTGCTCTATATGAAACTTTCTTGATTTTGCATGTAGTTTCATATTATCATATTGCATCCATTTTTTGAGAGTGTGCTTGATGTTTGTATGCATTTTGCATCAATGCGATGTTTAACTTGCTTTGCTCATATCTTCTAGGCCGTAGCTCCAAATCTAATGAACTTTATATGTAACTTGACTAGAATCTCGTGTAGACCATCTTGGTGCATCTTAACTTGCTGTTTAACAACTTGAACATAAGGTTTATTCAGTTCTGGACCAATTTCTAAATTTTCATATGAGGACTTACCGGAATTGTTATATGTTGTTTCCGGCCTCATTTAACCTTGCTTTGATGTGTTGGTCTTGTATGCATCATCTCTTGCCATGAGTAGCTCCATGCAGCTTTGTCATGCATCATGCTTGTTGTGCATCATGTGTTGTCTATGTGTTGTGTGTTTACTTTGTTGTTTTCCTCTTTCCGGTTGTGCTCCTTCTCGTTAGTTCCTGTTTGTTGCGATCGTGAGGTTCCGTTCGTCTACGCTTGGTTCGTCTTTGTGGCTTCATCTTCTTCATGGACTCATTCTTCTTCCTTGCGGGATTTCAGGCAAGATGACTGTCACCTTGGATCTCACTATCATTGCTATGCTAGTTGCTTCGTTCTATCTCTATGATGCGCTTCCTATCACTTGTTCTTCAAGCCTTCCCAAATTGCCATGTCAGCCTCTAACCTTTTCACCCTTCCTAGCAAACTGTTGCTTGGCTATGTTACCGCTGTTGCTCAGCCCCTCTTATAGCATTGTTAGTTGCAGGTGAAGTTGAAGATTGCTCCATGGTGGACAGGGTTATGTTGGGATATCACAATATCTCTTATTTAATTAATGCATCTATATACTTGGTAAAGGGTGGAAGACTCGGCCTTATGCCTGGTGTTTTGTTCCACTCTTGCCGCCCTAGTTTCCGTCATACCGGTGTTATGTTCCTTGATTTTGTGTTCCTTGCGCGGTTGGGTGAGTTATGGGACCCCCTTGACAGTTCGCTTTGAATAAAACTCCTCCAGCAAGGCCCAACCGTGGTTTTACCATTTGCCTCACCACCACCTACTTTTCCCTTGGGAGTCGCTCTCTTGAGAGTCATCTTTATCCCCCCCTCCGGGCCAATGCTCCTCTAATTATTGGTCCGAACCAGAGCCACTTGCAGCGCCACCTCGGGGAAACTTGAGGTCTGGTTTTAATTGTACGCGGTGTTCATCCGGTGTTGCCCTGAGAACGAGATATGTGCAGCTCCTATCAGGATGTCGGCGCATCGGGCGGTCTTGCTGGACTTGTTTTACCATTACCGAAATGTCTTGTAAACCGGGATTCCGGGACTGATCGGGTCTTCCTGGGACAAGGAATATCCTTCGTTGACCGTGAGAGCTTGTCATGGGCTAAGTTGGGACACCCCTGTAGGGTATAAACTTTCGAGAGCCGTGCCCGCGGTTATGTGGCAGATGGGAATTTGCTAATGTTTGGATGTAGATAACTTGACACCAGATCCGAATTAAAACGCATCAACCGTGTGTGTAGCCGTGATGGTCTCTTTTTGGCGGAGTCCGGAAAGTGAACACGGTTTTGGGTTATGTTTGCCGTAAGTAGGAGTTCAGGATCACCTCTTGATCATTTCTATCTTCACGACCGTTCCGTTTGCTCTCTTCTCGCTCTTATTTCCGTATGTTAGCCACCATATATGCTTAGTCGCTGCTGCAACCTCACCACTTTACCCCATCCTTACCCATACAGCTTTGCTAGTCTTGATACCCATGGTAATGGGATTGCTGAGTCCTCGTGGCTCACAGATTACTACAACAACAGTTGCAGGTGCAGGTTATGCGATGATCATGACGTAAGAGCGATGTTTGCTTGTTTTGGAGTTCTTCTTCTGCTTCTTCTTCGATCAGGGGATAGGTTCCAGGTCGGCAGCCTGGGCTAGCATGGTGGATGTCATTTGAGTTTCTGTTTGTGTTTCATCCGTAGTCGGATGGCGCTCTTATGTAAGATGATGTTGTATTCGTGTGGCACTGTATGCCTTTTGTATGTATCCCCACCTATTATGTAATGTTGATGTAATGATATCCACCTTGCAAAAGCGTTTCAATATGCGGTTCCATCCTTGGTGGGACCTTCGAGTCTCTTTAGGATAGTATCGCATATTGGGCGTGACACTTCGTCCCTGTCAACTTTGTAGGCCCACTATATTGGGTCCCAACTAGCAGGGGGAGTATTCATTTTTTTGTGCGTAATAAGGAGGCACTTCCTTGCGTGCGAAGCTATAGCTGGTGGGTCCGAGCTGTCAGCGGCGGTAACATTTTTTTTCACGAAATATAGAGGCCCTTTCAGTGGGTCCTAGATGTCAGGTGGATGAATCATTATTTTGCGTGTAATAAGGAGGCAATTCCTTGCGTGCGGTCGTGGACCCAGCTGTCATATGCATGTCGGTCATTGACCATGTTGACCACGCCACGCCGAGAGCACCAGGGCCGTGGACGACGACGAGGCCTAGGAAGGGAATGACACAGAGGCAAGGAAGACTCGACAGTTGTTTCCCATGCAGAGGGGAGTACGATTGTACGAGGGTTTACTGGTTCGTCTGCCATCGCCAGAGAATAACAGCAGGTGTGGGACTGTGGATGAGTAGAGGGATGGCTAGGCCAGCGATGGGAGTACGGTGGAGCAGGAAGAGCAGAGATTGAAGAAGCACGACGACCGTTGGATGGACATCCAACAGTATACAGGCCATCTGTGGAAAGCCTCAAATCTATGGAAAACAGCATACAACCCATCTGCCATTATTTCAAATAATTTACAGCCCATTTGCTAATTCTTATGGGTTTTTTGGAGCCCATATTCTTTTTGTTAGCATTACAACCCATATTGTGGCCACGGTTAAAATATTATACGAAATTTTGCATATGTCGGTGCGGTCTGAACTGTTTTTAATCCCAAAATTTCGAGTCACATTCAGATTGATTTTAAAAATAAATGTATATCAATATAAAATCCAATAAATTGTCCACGCATAAAAATCAATGCAATTTAAAATCTCGAAATGAAAAATAGATATTTGAAACTAATTGCCGGTTTGATGTGTTTTAAAAATGTACAGCCAATTTCTCATTACTGATAGGCCATTTTCTTGGCCAGCCGAATGAAGCTCTCCTCGTCTTGAAAGATTTACGTACTTGACAAATCACAAAAAAACTGGGCTAGCCATTTTTAGAAAGAAAAAAAACTACTGGGCTGGTCTGTGGTAAACATAAAAGAAAAGGCTGTCTAGACAGGCGAGAGTGTCTCGCACAGCCCAGTTGACACCCTACTTCCGTCTCAAAAACAAATTACATAAATGCCACTCCAATTATGGCGATTCATAAAAATGCCACTACAATTTCCAAACTTTGAAAAATGCTACTGCAATTTTTGCAAACTTTGAAAAACGCCACTGTAGTTTGCAAACTTTGAAAAACGCCACTCCAGACTTCCAAAAATGCCACTAGAAATGGCATGAAATGGCATTTTTCAAAGTTTGGAAATTGCAGTGGCATTTCTCGGATACACCAGATTTGGAGTGGCATTTATCAAAGTAACCCAAAACAAAAATAACTGGGTGAGCTGCTGGGTCCCTGGTGTCAGCCGCTCATTGTGCAATTCTCTCGTTTATTGACTACGTTGACAATGGCATGGGACCCAGATGTCAGAAATCCACTAGGAGGAGCCATTTTTTTATTGGCTTGAAATAAGGAGGCACTTGCTTGCGTACTGCCACGACCTTGGTGGGTCCCTGCTATCATCCTCTCCATGTACAATCATCTCCTGATTGTGTACGCGTCAACTTGCTAGGCCCACAAGTCAGCATCTAAACCCGTGGAGGACAAATACAACCCATTTAAAAAAATAACAACCCATTCCATATGTTCAAACGGAAAGTTCAACATTCAGAGCAAAGTAACAGGTCTGATCCACATATAGAGAACTGAACTTCCATGTTGACAACCATCATAGCCAAGTTAACTATCTACTCCCACTAATACTCTATTAGTGTACAAGTACTAACTTACTTTTAGCTAACTAGACGATGCCAGCCGCCATCTGTGGTACACGCTAAACGCTGGCACCGGCATCCTGCGCCTCGCCTCGGACTTGCAAAAGGTGCGATAGGGCGCGTTTCTCGCGCGCGTTGGCCCTTTCCATGCCAGGGTGGTCCACCGAAGCTTCGGCTTCCAAGCGGGAAACCCACTTGACGAGCTGGTAGTAGAAATAGGCTTCACGAACGCGTGCGTGCCCGACAGCCTCCAGGGCTATTTGTCGGGCACCACCCTCCACGTAGTCGGCCCATTTTCGGGCGCTCTGCTCGCGACTCAAAGCGTAGGTGCGCTGCTGCTCCATATCCCGTTGGCGGCGCAAATCGGCAATACGCAGCTCCTCCGCCAGGCGGTCGCGCTCCAACAACTCCTGCTCCTTCATCATGCGGTCACGCTCCAATAACTCCTCGATCTTCGCATTGCCATCTAAAAACAGATAGAATGCCTCCTCCCTCCGTCTGCCTTCCGGTGAAAAACTGAACACTAGTTCTGGCAGTGACCGCCTCCGGCGTCGCCTACCGCGGACAAGCGGGGGCATGGCGGACGTGGCGAGCGACGTCGGGCCGGTGGGAGCTTATGAGGGTATGTCGAGTTGGGTCACAGTGGCACCGGAGAAGGCCGGGAAACAGTACTTATAGGGGGAAGGTAGCGCGACGGTCATCGAAATTCAATGCATAATGGCTTAGCGCGCCAGCTTGCTGTGGAAAACTAGAGAAACTGAAATTATGAGTGTGATGTCCCGTCCCATATGGGTCGCACGCCGGCATGGCGGTCAAACGAGTGCACTCGAATCATCTCCCTCCTTGTCAATAATGATTCCACGGATTTAAAAAGCCCGCAACAATTAAAGCGTATCTTTTTTCGCATCATTTAGCTGCCTTAATTACGGTCGGCTGCATGCAGGCACTCAGAATCGCTCGCAGGTAGTACACGAAGCAGCATGCAACGAGTCGCAGCCGAGGGCACGCATGCAGCCACTTAAATCGCTGGAAATAATTAGGCTTAAACTTTTGCTTGCCGTTAATTATTGCCATGCCTTGGTCTTGCTGCTTTGCTCACGGGACTAATAAACCCGAACAGAGGGAGTACCTTGGTTGGTGAGAGGTTTGAATTAAGCCCTGCAAACCGGAAAAGAGGTACTAGTACGTGCGTGATCCGCTATTTATTCATGTAGGATCGAGTAGGTCTTTTCTTGAATTGAGCCCTGCAAACCGAAAAGGAGGTAGTACGTGCGTGATCTTCTATTTATCCGTGCAGGATCAGTAGTGTAGCTTGTCAGTTTCTTTAGAGGTAGGCATTTTTATCCGTGTAGGATCGATAGTGTAGCTTGTCAGTTTCTTCAAAGGTAGGCATTTTTATTCAAGAAACTGACACTTCGCATCTTGCGTCGGAAATAAAACTGCAAGGAGCGCATTTGTAGGCTAGCTAGTGATCGATCAGTAACTTGTAAACACTGAGTGAACAGAAATAAGTAACTGTTAATGCATCTCAATGATTCACAAATCATATACAAATATGTAGCTCCAAAAGCAAAGATCTAGAGAAAACATTTGTTCTTCCTACTAACAGGGATGCTTCTCTTGGCCAACATTCAGTATAGACTAGAAGACAAATTTGTTTGTGAAGTCTACTATTCCTCTTGCAAACGTAAGTGGTTTCACCAATAGCTGGAACTATGAGAATGAACCACACATGATGGAGGAACATCCACTGCAATTTGATTTGTTCTCTCTCGATCACACCACGAGACTATTTTTGGAATACAAACTTTAACTTAGCCAAAATAATGCCCATTGTATAATCAGACCAAAGCAATGAAGCACCTAGTGTTGGCCAATAAATAGTACAGTACTACATTTCTGCAGTCCATGAAGTTACTATCCAATCTTTGTGTCTATTTTCAAATGGCACTGCATTTTCTGTCTTCACAAATATCAAGCAGCTAGTAAACATATACCACACCATGTATTTTCGGTTTAAACATGTCTCTTCCACTTAGCATCTGTCATGTTCTGCACTGGACAATCTGATACAGTTATGTTTTGCCCTGGACAATTTCATACTGAATTGATTTCTTGGTTCAGAGCAGAAATATAGCGCCTATTCTTCATCAGACCAAGGATATCCATGTTCGAAGTGATGGAAGAGGTGAAATTGATACAACCGAAATTGAGCATCCAATCATTGAATCCTATCCTGCACCTCTAATGTAGGTCCACCCTGCCAATAAATTCACATGCAAACCACTAGTATTACTATCCAACGACAGTACAAAAAGAGTAGCAAGATAGGAGCAAACCATGTACCTTCGTAATGAACAGCTCATAGTGCCACCAATTGGATATAAAGGTTTGAAAAAAACATGCTCCTAATGTTGAACCAGTTGGACTTTTTGTGCAGTTCCACTAAAATCGAGCATCCCTGTTCGCATAGATATTGAAAGTGTGATTACTATAAAAGTGGCACTAGTTGAAGCATAGACTCACAAATATAAGCATTCCAATTTCTTAATGGGAAAAGGTAGCAAGACTGTTTCTAACCACCTGTTTGAAGGAATAAATAAAGCAACAGCGGCTGATGTCAGGAAGGCATACATAGTTTTTTTCTGAAAAACTGAGCCATTCCTGACCTTTCCTCTTCTTTTAAGTAAAATTTGTGCAGTTCTACTACAATAAAATGCCATCACCGCCTTGACAATTTAGTTACACTGTACAAAAGGAAATGACTTAACATTACATCATGATGTTAGGTATGTAGTCGACAGGCATTAGAGACAAACATACAAACCTCCTCTGGTAACATAATGAACATTAATTTTAACAAAGGTGTGACTAGCTTTACCGGGATAATTTGAATGAACTCTACACCCTCTGTTCCTTAATATAAGACGCTTTTGCGGTTCAACTTAAAGTACCCAAACGTCTAGTATTTAGAAAAACAGGTAGTAGTTTTCTTGAGCACATACCTGGGAAAGCTTGCCACACTTTATTTATGTCCATATGCTAATGCAACACCATTCGAATACTACAAATATACACTAATCCAGTGGCTAGTGCAACAGTAGAGTAGTTAGTTTATTACAGGGTACAGTACAATGGTTTTATTGAACAGATTTCAATAAACTCTAGCACTGGAAGGTTTCTATAAGAATTAACAATACAAAATGTAAAGGTAACAAGTTTCATCATTGGTATACTAGTTGTGCATGAGTATTAAACCAAATACAAAAGTATGAAGGTAACTAGCATTATTAACTAATGACAGTATAAAAAATTGCAAACCATGTACCTCCAAGGTAAATATCATTTCGAACTCGGGGGGACCTTAAAAATTGCTATCCCAATCTTGATAATCGGTCAAACATAAAAACTTGATCGAATGAATCAAGAGAATAGCCGGAGGAGGAAGTGCCCACTCTTGATCTTTCCTCTTCTCTTCATGATTGTTTGTGCAGTTTAACCAAAATAAAATGACATTAGCGCCTTGGCATTTTGGTGACACTGTACAAAAAAATTAACTTATCTCATGAAAGTGAGGTATGTAATCTATAAGCATTAACAATGCAAAAATCTGAAGGTAGTAACAAGTTTCATCATTGGTATACTGGCTGTGCAACAACATTAGAATGCCTTAGCTGACAAATCTTTAATACATCCACAATCAACAGCTAACCCTGAAATAATCCAGTGACATTAAATGGCATTGGTTAAATTTATCTGTGGCATTAGACTGAGAGCGGCATTAGTTAAATGTGGCTTCACTTTAGCAGTAGCATTGCTTGACTTGACTGCTGGCGTTATACTAACCGCAAAAAAAGTGGCAATAAGAGC
This sequence comes from Triticum dicoccoides, assembly GCF_002162155.2. NCBI lineage: Eukaryota > Viridiplantae > Streptophyta > Magnoliopsida > Poales > Poaceae > Triticum > Triticum dicoccoides. Next base: position 653,997,311 of record NC_041385.1, read on the forward strand.
ATGGGAGGCCCATTCGAACAGTGGGCGCACCAATACGATGTACCTCCATGGACGCAGAGTGGTGAGGGAGGTATGGTTGCCCAGAGCAACAAATATCCACGCAGCATATGTGGATTACGTCCCATTTTTGTTCTCTTTAGCCACCTTTTTCCTATGTGAGGACAACAAACCAATCGACCTGGTCATTGTCTATTGCGTTGTCATGCGTTTCTACCCTTCTTCAACCAAGAGACACGAGACTCGTTCCTTAGCTACTAATTTTCCCCTTTTCAACCTAGATGCGGGTTCAATGCCAACTTTCTTGGACAGTACAGTCTCCCTTCCTTTCCTTATTCAACCCAGACATGGATTAGTCTGCATGAAGTAGGGTTTCCTTTAATAGTGCAAATTATGGTTTTCGTCTGCGTGGCCAGCAGAGTAGAGGATAGCAAATTGGGAAGATGGTGGAGTAGAAAAAGACCCACATGCAACGACGTGGCGGATGGGGCAATAGAACAAGGGTATGGTTCGAAAAGAGGTCGCATACCTGAGGGTTGGCGGGAAGTGGCTTCGCTCATGGTCGTCATCCTCCGCACACACTACGACATCGAGCTTGGGGACGGAGGCCATCCCGTGCGGGCGCTAGGTCTGAGAGGACGACCTTATCGTCAATGCGTGACCTCGCTCGCCGACGACGAGTGCTTCAACGCTGCACGTCCTTTTCTTCCCCGGTGGATCTATGACCACCGGTGAGGAGGGATAGAGGGGCCGTCTTTTTTAGATCTGGAGAGAGGGTGGTAGTGTGAGAAGCAAGTGGGCAGCCCTTGGCAAGAAAGCACTGAAGCTCCAGCCTATATATCTTTTTTATACTACTAGTACTGGAGGTGGAGTAGTGGTAGAGTAGTTTATATTTTCTCTGCGTACAGTACCAGTTATTCGTGCTTCAAAACTGAACGGCACGCCATTAAAAAAATAAAGGTCGATAACTAATCGGCACCTCGGGCCAACGCGGCCAGATCCCATTCTGCACGAGAAATTACACACCATGTTTCGTTGACATGTGGTCCCGTTTCAACATATCAGTGAGATGACAGCGAGTAGTAGGAGTATTTCTGAATGGACGTGTAGTCCGGGGCGCCTCTTCGTGAACCATGGCAAACTGGCAACCGTCCACCGACTCTTCGCCTTTCCCTCTCGATTTGGAACTGCTGTGGCACGCTCTTCCTCTCCCTCCTCCATTTTCCTTTAGCCCTGCACCCTTTCTTCTGCCATTGTTCTATCGTCTTCTCCATGGAGGAACAGGCTGGAAATGACCCCGTTATTCTTGCCCCGATCTAAAAGATGATGTGGTGGAGGAACTCATTGATCGGTGCGACGTCATCACCTCGGCTAGCATGGCAAGTTCGTTCAAGCCCATTCTCGACTCAACTAATAAAACCATTACAAGGAACCCAAGAGTCAAGGAGCGGTTTGATCTCCCCTATCTTCTTCGCCGTGACCCTGATGACTAGCACCGGCACGACGGAGGCCTCGCCCTGTGCAAGTTGATGCCGCTTGATGATGATACGTATGATGTTAAGATGCCATCGCTTGAGGGCAAGGCTTGGGCAGGCGCAAATGGAGATTGGGTTGTTTACATATGGTCCAACTGCGAGTGGGAACTTGTGAATGTGTACACTCGTGAACGGGTTCCACTTCCAAAAATCTCAGCAGATTGCCCAGAGGTTGAGCACACCGGTATTGTACGAACGTTCAAATACAATCATGGTGAATGTCTTCTACGGAAGATAGCAATTTGTCGAGTTCCCAATCGCTCTTGGAATTACAAAAACTATGAAGTTGTTGCTATCTTTGACAAGCTTGTTTCCGTCCTTGATGGTTTGACTCGATGGATATTGCTCAAAAATCAGTTTTTGTACACGGATGAGTACTGCGATGCAATTCAATACAATGGGCCTTGTGTTTGCTGCCACCACTCGTGGCACTGTTTTTGCATGGAATCCTTATGCTTTCGGTACATTTGTCTTCCACCGTAATTATAATTGTTTCATCCACATGCATGCAGGTTAGCAAGTTTCCCTTTACTAATTAACCTTCTTCTTGTGTTTCCAAGGTCCTGTGAACATTCCACCACCCATACTTGAAAATTTTTATAACCAAGGGGGAGATGACGATGGTGATGATCACGAGCATGAGGACGAGCAGCGCCCATATACTTTGTGGCGCCTGGCAACTAATTCTGATGGATCACCTCTTCTTGTGTGTATACAGCCCACTGATGATGTTACTGCTAAGGAAGCAGGTGTAGTCTCCCATTGTCGCACTTTCCGGACCTATTCCAACACCCACTGCATGGTATTCGGGATGGATACTAGTGTGCGAGCGCCAACTTCTCCCTGGTACAGAATTGATAGTCTTGGAGAAAACTCGCTCTTCCTTGGACAAAACTATCTAATGATGGTGAAAAGCGATCCAACCGTTGTTGACACAATGTTACTACCATTTATGAGAAGCAACTCTGTCTATACCTCAGACATTTGGGTGGTTCCCTACCCTGGTACTGATATAGTAGGCCGCTTTAGCCTGGATGATCAGTCCTGCGTTGGTCTCTAGATCGACAATGGATGGCTCGTCCCAGAGAATCACTTGTGGTTCAAAGCAAGCGTTTCCAACGCCGAGGAATGGTTGAGTTGAAGTTCATTTCATTGCTTGTTATTTGTTGTGTGGTGAAAACTTTAGTATTTATAATGTATCCTCGTTGTCGATGTGGGTTGATGACCTGTTGTATGTAATAAAATGACATGCCTGTGATAAACTTACAAAATTTATTAATGGCTTTCGAGTCGCTTCTCTGAGTGAGTGGTGCGACGAGGCAAAAAAATATTTTCCGAATACATAATTGTATGTGCATTGCAATAGGTTATCGGATGAGGACAATCAACAATAGTAGTACACTATTTGTACTAGCTTCACATGCTTCGCATGTCGTGCGGGTGTTTTTATTGTAGCCATATTGTACGTAACTAGCACCTCGAATCCTCGATACTAGTACTATATAGTAAGTAGTAGGAGTAGTAGGGTGGCATGGGCCACAACAAGCATTCACGTCCAGGAGTACGGCACACGCCACCAGCACGACTTCCATCCGACACCATATTTCTTGGAGTCCGTGCTAGAGAAATCTCTTCAATCTCATCGTTTCTCTAACTCAGCCATCACGCGCGTGCGAGGTGGGGGTTTTCCGATAGTCGGTTTCCTCAACTGCGGTCCCACTTGTAAGGCCAACTCCAATGCTCTATATCAATATATGGATGTACTCTTCTTCCCAATACAAAAACTTGCATCCATTCTACTCCCTCCGTTGCACAATACATGCCTTCTATTTGTTAAAATATATATGTATCTAGACATGTTTTAGTATATTGGTACATCCATTTTTGGACAAATGGAAGTCAAGTATTTTGGAACGGAGGGAGTACACAATAAATTTTTTAAGTTAGCACAACTAGTCTAATCCGAGAGCACAACCGAAGATTTGGTCGGGTTGTTCCTCCTTTTGCCGACACGTGGGACATCCAGCATCCAGGTCGTGTCATGAAAGAAAATAGAGTGGTAGTTGAATCCATGAGATGTGCATCTTGGGTTAAACTGTAAATAGAATCTTACTACTCTTGAGTAACTCCAAAAGCGGCCACCGAAGATCTTTATTGGATTTGTTTTTCATCACCAGCACGTCGAGGTGAAAGATGTGCAGGTTCAGTGGGTCCGCTTGCATTTTCACTGACATGTGGGACCGCATGTGAGCAAACAGACGATGTGCTCCGCGCGTCCGCTGGCTGGCTGAGAAGAGAGATAGAGGAGGGCTGAGTACCTCGATATAGGCTCGATATAGTGGGGTGGCATGGGCCATAACTAGCATTCACATCTAGCAGTACGGCACACGCCACCCACACGAGTCCCATCTGACACCAATTTTCTTGGAGTCCATGCTATAGCCATCTCTTCTCCCTCCTGTTTTCTCAGCCATCGCGCGGTGGGCGGGGGTGGGGGTTTGCGGATAGTCGGTTCGCTCAACTGCGGTCCCACTTGTAAGTGAGAATGCAACACCGCAAGCATTCCCGCTTGAGCGGCGTGCCGGACCAACCGTGTGGGGGTGCGACGCGAACACGACAGGCTTTTCCTTTTGAACTCGTAACTTGTAAAATTTGGTTCCGCTCCATGGCGCAACCGATAGATAGAAAATAACGATTTTGCCTAGAGTAAGTAGAAGTTAGGTTCTGGCACCGTTCATGCATGGAGTACGTACGAAAATTATGAAGTTGATGCGAAAGGTAAGATAATTACTGTAGTATCATATACTACTACATGGATTTGACGGAAAGATAAAAATACATACGGATCCATCAACGACATCCTCACGCCCTAGTGTGCCGGGTCACCAACCAACGTGTGAGGAGCAGCGACGTTGGCGGCGAGCTCAACGTGCTTCTGAACAGTGCCGTCCAAGGTTGCCCTGCGGTCCAAGAAGGCCAGCATCCTATCGTCCTCCTCTTGCATGTAGTAGTCCTTGTGGACGATTTGCGCGTAGACGTGGGTGATTATGTCGATGGTGTCTTGCTGTGCCAGGTGCTGCGCGGCGAGCGCGACCTCGAGTTGGACATTCTCTGGCACGATGGCGGGCAGTCGCAGGGCCACCAGTGCATCGAAGAGGTTGTCACCATAGTGGCCGTTGAGGGTGGCGGGCATCGCAGAGCCTGGGCGCATCGGCTGGAGGCTTACGTCAAAGTCGTCCGCGAGCTTCTTGACGATGGTGAACTTGTCGAGGAAACCGACGAGGACCTCGTCTAACAAGGAGACGAAGCTGTCGTCCAAGTGGCCCCTCGCACTGGCGGCCTCAAGCAATACTACCTGGAGACGTTCCTCAGTGCCGGTCCACAGGCCGGCATCGTGGACCATCTGGCATAGCCTCCATGGGTCTAGCTTAGCTTCTAGTCAACTGATCTTGCAATTCGAGTGATCACTCTTGCCCTTGGTTAGAATGCATAGGTGCATAGGATTTCGTACTACTCCTCGGCCCTCTACTGCACCTGCCTTTGGCTGTATGATAGGTGGGCCAGCCACCCCCTGGGCCCACATGTCATTCACCCAAAGGCAGTTGCCGTAAGTCAATGAAGCTGCGTCCCCCTCCGTGCCAGTGTAGTATAGTCATCTCACCGGACCTCTAGTTGGGGCCAAGTGAGAGAAGTTTGATGTTTACTGGTTTATTGGTCCCCTTTGCATTTTGCGCCAAGTTTTGACCTTTGATTTAACTAATAAAATGTTAATGCATGTAAAAAAATGTTGTGTAAGTCACCTTACGAAAGCCATATAATCCCAAAACACTTAGGCACGGTGCATTAACTCCCTCCTTGTTTCTTATTTCATGACATATCAACCAATGAGAGATGTGGGCCGTGCATGCTTTCAATGACTTGAGACTACCAAACATGACATGCAGTGTTTAGTTCATTGCATGTAATCCTATTAGTAATCTAGTTAGAAAAAAGACATTAAGTTCTCTCGCCGATAGGAATAAAACACCATGTATTTATTTACAGAGGGAGTAGTACATTTTTTGTGACATGCATTACTAGATATTGCTAGTCAAATACTAAAATCCAGATGGACGTGGTAGTACTCATAAATCCAGACGATGGTGCTACTAGTACTAGTAGTAGTACTACCAATGTAGTAGTAGGAGTACTAGCACTGTACTACTCGTTGGTCAAATTATTATGTGCTTCTCCTCACAGTGAGGTGACAAGACCCTGCGTCGGAGATGACACCTGAGTATAGGCGCCGTGTTCGGCATACCATAGTCAGCCTCACCGTCTGTAGTCACTATCATCATGGCTGTAGAGCTAACCTGCTTACAACTAGCCCTGTTCGACATAATTTCCCGTGCGTAGATGCCCGTGCATTGCACGGAACCCCAAGATTGGGGGTGGACGGCTCCGACAGCGGCCATTGCGCCAGATTTTTCCACGGCCTTCTAGATGTGGTGGGGAGGAGATAAGGCTTATTGTGAGAGACAAGGAGTTGTTTGTAAATATGGAACAAGTGCGGGCATCTTTTGCAAAAAATGGAGAAGCTTGGTTTGTATGCGTCAGATCTAGATCCTACGGCTATTGGTGAAAGATGGGAGGCACAACATCATCACCAACTCAAGACCTGTTTGATTCATAGGATTTTGAAAACGCAGGAATAGGACACATCAATATTACAAGTTTCAAACTGATATTACAAATGTTAGGAGTAATGCTGCACCTATGAAGAGGGAATTACTAGGAAGTTTACGTAAGAACTTTTGTTACTTTAGGTGGATGCAGCATTATCGTACAAACTAAAATCCATCACCCTAAAAAGTCACTAATGGGCAAATAAGTTTTCGAGTCTCTGGCCACTTGATGTTTCAAAAACAAATTCAGCTTCTGCGGAGACTTTGTCATTTAGGCTTAGACGTTTGTGGTGATCAGCACGCCATTCATTGTTGCGCCAGAGAAAGCCAAACCTCATTACCTTGAGCACACTTGCCTCCAGAACAAAGAACCTGGCCAATTTAATCTCAGATGTGCTGCCCCGGTAGTCGATCAAATCAATTTCTGTAAGATGGAGATCAGGGCATTCGATGAGATTGTTATAGTGCAACACATTTTTCACTTTCGGGTCTTTTTTCATCTGCAAAAGAAGTGAACATATTAGAGCAGCTGGCTGCATAAGATTGTTGTGTCATCAAGAGGTACCAATATCATTCGCTCATACGATAGGGTTGGCTGGCTAGTGATATTTTTTCACTCTCTCTCTCTCTCTATCTCTCTCTTTCTGTTTCCTCTCATTTAACTAGGAGCACGTGAAGAGCTTGGCCATTTGTTGGCTTCCACTATGTGGCCGATGCCATATTTCGCAAAAGTATGCCACATAATACGCATCGATCTCAAATCAAAAGATTTTGGCACTGTTGTGCACACAGACCCACATGATAAACAAATCAATTAAACCAACTACCCCAGCCTCTCACTCTCCCAAACAAGTGTTTTTTTATTGCCTCAGTCCTCTCTCTCTCGTATGCAGTGTTTTTTCATTGCGTGAGTTAATTTGGCACCGGAGCAAATTAGGTGATCCAGATTGGGGCACCAGGTGAGCAATGGAGGGGCATCGATGCCAAATGCATCACAAGTGAATTTGGCACATGTTTTGGCCTACATAGCCCACTTTTGTACTCCCTCTGTCCCAAAATTCTTGTCTTAAATCTGCCTAAATACGGATGTATCTAGTTATATTTTAGTGTTAGATACATCCGTATCTAAACAAATGTAAGACAAGAATTTTGGGACAGAGGGAATACTACCTCGTATTTAGTATAAAATTTTGACCATAGATTTACCTAAGAAAATGCCAATGCATATCACTAAAAATTACACCACTTGAAATTATGTTCAAATACGAATCCAAAGATATAGTTCTTAGTGGCATGCATTAACATTTTGTCAGTTAAATCTATGGTCAATTTTTGATACTACAAAATTGGAAGAGTAAACCAGGATAGAGGTAGTACTTTCTCTTAGGGTAACCATAGAGTTACTGGAGTAGTCTAAGTTACTTTCCACTATGACTAGCCTAGGCTACTATAGTAGTATAGCATAAAAACGATGCACGTGATCACATGAGAAAAAAATACTAAAAACATTTCTTTCGGTGCAGTGCGTAGATGCAGTTTTGAACACTACACTTGTCATCGTAATTTGGGAAAATTATGAAAAAATTGAGCTACGTTGTGATTACCGTTCACTTATAGGAAAGAAGTTTCACCTCGATGAGTAGCTTCTCCGTGCATGAAAAGCATGTAAGGAATCCAACAACTTGATCTAGATTGGGGCTGATAGATTTTAGTGCTAAGATCTTCATTGTGCGCATGGACTGGGTCAAGCTTGTGGGAATCATTTTCTGGAAGACGGTCGTAAATACATCAAGAAGAAATTTAAAAATGTGAATTTCAAGAGGACGGAGAAGAAGATGAGTGTTGTACCTGAACGATTACGGATCCAATACAGAGTTTGGAGAATTTGGTAGACGAGTACACCAATGCTGTCAATTTTGGTGCGTCAATGACCCTGATTTTTGTTGGACCTTCTAGATCCGATACAAGCAATCTCTCAAGGAAAGGCGCATTCTCAATGACCATAACGTGGAACACTTGGAGTGATCTCTTCCCAATTGATGTCTTGTTGCGGGGCCAACAAGACACATAAATGCATTGGAGATTCGTCGAGGCGATGTGGAGGCTAATGAACCCGTGGATCTTCTCAAGACGAAGGTACTAGAGAGCAGTACAGCTGCGGAGCAAGTGCTCCATAGCCTTCTTCGAGATGACAACATCGAAGAGGTCGAACTGCTTGAGTTGAGGGAGAATAAGGGCGGGCGCGACATTAATCTGGGGAAGATAGCAGGAGCTGAAGCTGGCGTGGCGCAGCGTTGGCGTGAGGAGGAGCACGGACGGCGGTAGAGAGCGACATCGTCCAGCTTCAAAGCTAAGCTCCTCGAGCTGATCTAGGGCAGGGGATAAGAACCACTCATCGAACTTGGGTTGGACCTTGCAGTTGGTACTGAAAGTGCGGATGTCAAGGCGTCTAGCTGGCCCAGGGTGCGATGAAAGGATCTTGGAGACTGCAGCCATGCGTTTGCAATCCTCGTTGTAGAGGCAGTTGTCGATGGTGAGGTTGAGGGGGACGCAGCGCCAGAGGGGGCGCCACCGCCGGGAGAGCAGGGCGGTCCGCACGGCAGATTTGGTGGGGAGGAGGCCGATGATGACGAGCAGCATGTCATCAGGGAGGCTGTTGATGAAGTCCAGGCTCACCGGATGCGGTTTTGGCTCGAGCCGCCTCCACTTGTTGGCTGCCTCGCCGTCCATCGCAACCGGCGGCGACGCTGATGTACACGTGTGCTAGTGTGTGTTGTGTGCTGGGTGTGCGCGAGTGCGTCCTTCTGTGCATGCCGCCACGCAGTGGTGAATTGTGCACGAGTGCGTCCTTCGCGCGCAAGAAGTTTGTCCTCAATGCGCCCTCAATTTACTAGCGTGAGGGGTGCTACCCCGAGTGGTTTCAACTTTGTTTACTTCACCACGTGTCAGATGGGCCTCTAGTTTACTTATTTTCACCCACTGCCACATGGGCCAGCACACGAAGATATAGAACACGAGCTGACAAGGTAGCATGTGGATTGGTTGACCGGTCAACTAAACAATATACGGAGCTATACGCCGACACAGTGAGCGTATAATCCGTCGGTATAGAGAGTTCGAGTGAGAGGGGAGGCCCATGAGAGATAACAGAGAGAGAGAAAGAGCTACTCCCTCCGTTCGATAATGTAGTTCCAACATTTTTTTAAGTCAAACTTTTGAAACTTTGACCAAGTTTATAAAGAAATTACTTATATCTACAATACCAAAGATAAATGATAGTATGAAATAAGTACATGTTGTGATGAATCTAATGATCATTCCAGATATAAATGTTTTTCTCCACATATACCTGGTCAAACTTTTCTGAGGTTTGACTTTTCAAAACATCCATATGCTTATGGACGTGACAGAGTCCCTAACTAGAGAGAGAGAGAGAGAGTGAAAAAAGTGTGTGTGCGTGTGTGAAAGAGACATGGAAAACAGACGATAAAAGTAGAGAAAAAGCGTGCGTGTCTTATGCAAACATATCACACATGCATCTTCGATAACGGAGGCAAGGTGAGGAGATAGTGTGTGGTTGTTTGGAACCAAGGGAGCAAGACCCCTAGCATGTGGCCAAGAGGGGTCTGACAAACAAGGGAGAGAGGTCGAGAGAGACGTTACAGAGAAAATGCAGACATGGGGAGGAGAGAGTGTATGTTTGTCATAGAGAGATCCCCTGGAGGTCGTGATGGGACTACATGGATGGGAGATCGAGTGACAAGGTGTGTGCACGATAGAAGATGCCCCGAGATATCGAGATAGAAGTGTGGATGTAAGGAGAAAATACGTGTGTTCCCGATGGCTAGTAAGAGATAGTCATACTTAGGAGGGGGAGTGCTTGTGCCTATGATGGAGTGAGGGATTATGGTACTTAGGGGGGTGCGTGTCACATGGAGAGAGAACAAGGGCGGAGAGTGTTGGATGTGTCTATATGTATAGCGCGAGCGAGACATGTGTATGTGTGAACCAGGGAGATATAAGGCCAGTTTGGCTTGCGTCCTGAGCATCTTTTGCCTGGCCTGGGGTTGTGGCTGGATTTCATGCACGCTTGTTTGGTTGCTACCCTGTGAAAAAGAAAGCCCGTCTGGCCTGGGTTCCCTTGCACTTTAATTAGCCTGGCTGAACTCCAGACACTTCAAGTAGCCTAGCCCAGGCGACCAATTTCAAACGCTTGGCCGTGCCTAGTCGTGCGGCCACGAGGCTAATAGCAAGAGGGATGGATATTAGCATTAAATAATTGATGCATGGATTGATTGATGGGACATTGATGGTTTGCCTGGCCCAGGCATGAACCAAACGCTTCAGCACCACACAAGCCTGGCCAGGCAGAAATATTTTACATCTCATGTCCACACCAGGAAGTACCGGCCATCAAGGCATGAGGGTCAGGTCCAAACTGACCAATAATGTTTGAGACAGATTGAGGAGCCCCGATAAGGCTGAGTGGTGCGTCAGATAGCTGAGAGGTGGAAAGAGATATTCCATCTGCTCGATAATGCAGCGCATGTAAATTTTTTAGAAGTCAAACTTTTGAAACTTTGATCAGGTTTACGCAAATGTTATTTATATCTACAATTCCAAATATACATCATACAAAACTACATCTCATGGTGAATCTAAGGGTATATGTTTGCCGTACTAGATGTAATTCTTTTTCTCCACGTACATGGTCAAACTTTGTGATGTTTGACTTTTCAATAAATCTATATGCTATGGACCGAGGAGAGTGCCTCCATCGAGACAGATCAAGTGCGTGTGAAGGAGAATGAGTAAGTTTGCAAAAAGAGTATGTGTGTGTGAAAGAGAAAGTGACAACAAACGATAAACTAGAGAGAGAGTGTGTTTTTTCGTTTCTTATGCAAACATATCACGCATGCATCTCCGAGATGGAAAAGCGAGGAGAGGAGATACATGAAGATAGCTAGTGTGGATTGTTTGCAACGGAGAGAGACACCCCTGTAGCACATGTCCAATAGAGGTCTGGCCAACAAGGAAAAAAGGTCGAGAGGGACACATGGATGGCATGGACGCATGGGAAGGGAGAGAGGGTGTGTTTGTGATAGAGAGATCCCCTCGAGATCGTGAGGGGACTATATGGGTGGGAGATCGAGGGAGTGTGTGCGCGATAGAAAGATGCCCTGAGAGAAATCGAGATAGACCATGCACATGTTTGTGATGGAGACTAAGATTAGCTAGTCATATACATATAGGGGGGACTACGCGTGCCTACAATTGAGTGAGAGACCATCATACTTGGCTAGATGGGCATGATATTATGTGTGTGTGTGTGAGAGATGGAGAGAGAGCGAGGGAGAGAGATAGAGTTTTAGATGGGCCTATCAAGTGCGAGTGAGATATGCATGTGTATGTGTGACCCAGGTGGATGGAGAGTTCAAGAGAGGGGGGAAGAGCTCCGAGACGACATAGTGGTGCGTGAGAGAGTTACGTGCAAAGAGCCAAGGAATTTGTGTGCGTATGATGAGTGCACCCAAGATATCTAGCTTGGACTAGCTAGAGTATCATACATAGTGTGCGAGAGAGACCTATAGATGGTGTATATATGCATGCGAACTAGAAAGACCCCCCCCCCACACACACACACAAAGAGAGAGAGAGAGAGAGATATGGAGAGAAAGGGAGAGGGACCAACAAGGTTTTTGTGTCGGATGCGTGCGACAGAATTGAAGATTGTCGGCGAGAGAGCGAAAACAAGAGTCCCGGAGAGGGGGAGGTCGCGTTTTATGCATCAAAGACTGATATAAACCATGTTTCGATACAAACTTGCATTCAAATATTTGAATTGTAGAACATGTTGTCTGCAATCCAGACATGAATGGATATATGCGTATATCAAACAAGTTCATTAATTTGACTTTCAACATGTTCATGGAGTACTATAATACTGTACAACATGCTACTCGATTGAGGTGTTCAATTTTGGATTTAGTTCACTATTTTGACCTACTGAACGAGCTATTTCATTGAATCGATATATTTCATTTTGGGTTTGATTCGTGTTTATGAGTGGGTCAACTATTTCTCATATAGTAAATCGCTAGCAATGAGCATGTAAAAACACATTACTCCCGAGCATCATCTCTCCATCTAAAAAAGATGTGGCAAGCTAAAATTTCAAAATTTGATTCGAATCTACTTGGTAAGGTAGACGTGGATGCTCGTTCTCCCAAAGTTTGAACGAACCGTTAAACATCCTCACTGCTCGGTGGAATTCGCCCGAGCAAATAAATGGGAGACATGAAATTACCGTCCTATGTGGTACACGCATCAATTGGCCCGTTGTACATCGAGGGTAGGTTCATAACTTCATCCAAGCACGCCTTCTCCTCGGTCGAAATGACATGTGCCGAATAATTCATAAACCATGGTTGGCAAAATATGCTCTCCTTGCCCGAAATAGCTCGCGCCCACTATTTCAAAACACGCTCTCCTCGCCCGAAATCGCTCGCGCCCACTGTAATTCAAAACACGCCCTCCTCGCCCGAAATCGCTCCCGCCCACTATTTGGGGAGAAGCAAAGTTACTCCACTATCCCAAACCCTCAATACATAGACCCAAGCCGAGAAGCCTATAGGCAAGGGTAGAACTATAACTCCCCCTCACATTTCAGACAAATGCGTCCGTAAGACATGGTTCCACTCCCCTCCCAATTCACCCCTCCCCGCCCGCCCCCATTCATACCTCATGGGCGCCAAATCACCTGCTCCTTGGGAAGCTCCCTTCTCCCGAGCCGCGAAACCTCAGCCCCACCTCCATGGCGCCCCCACTGCACCAATTTCACAGCTGCCCTCCTCCCTAATGCCGAAGACTCTGTCCATTTGCCGTCATGCACTGGACCGTGTGCCTCTTACTCCTCATTGCTGGTGCTGCCTCGACGACGGCCGCGTGAACCATGCCGGAGCCGATTCATCCCCACCGTTGTTCATGGTGCCGGAGCGGCTCCAACTTCGGTTCCATCCAGAGTCCTGGCACTGCTTCCGCGTAGCCGTCGACCGTCGTGACATTGCTCTTTCCCTACCACCGATCGCCACCGCAACCGCGCCGGCTCACCGACTCGGCAGCTGGACCTGCCTACTTCACCATGCCGCCAGATAGGTCGCAGCCTCATCTCAAATCACTTAATTTAGGCGTCAGTTGTCTGAATTTTTATTCTGGGCCAATCGATTCCCAATGGGAAGCAGCACCCCTCGAGGCGGCGGAGCTCCTAGGCTGCTGGTTGGCTGGTGTCTAACGTAAGGGTGCGGGGCCACAAGTTCGCCGCAGAAGCAGCGCTTAGATGGCTATCTTTTAGAGTTGCGTGGGTTGAAGGTACTGCAGCCGCCGGATCTAGATGACGGGGAGTCTTTGTGGATTCGCACGGGGGTGGCACAACCACGACAGTGCGGTGGGGTGGGGAGCATGGTTTTGGTCGGGGCCACGGACGGTGGAGGTAGGCTGCTCTGCCGTTGGTCGCTGGCTCTTCGGGGGAGATCCCAAACAGTGTTAGCCGGGAGGCGCAAGACAGCCATCAAGCCATCCGGCGTAGATCGGACAGTACCAAAATAAAATAAAATCGTGTGACCCCAATTTAGTCTTCAGTCAACAGACGTGTGACCACTCTCGTACCTTGCTGTTGATCTCTTAGTGTATTTCTTCAGATCAAAGAGATATGTCGTTCTTAACATTATGCGTTATCTGCATCTTCAGACACACCGTCTTCCGACTCACCGCAGCTGCTCCAACAAGGGAAGCATACACCAGAAGGGAGCTATAGGTCCCACTCAACAGTTCCCTGCATCGAATGCGTGTGCCCGACATGGACAGCCACAACAACTGCAGGGCCATCGACAAGTCAGCACATGATGCTCACTCCTATGGATGGCAGCCAGATAGGTTGTACCCTCATCTTACTTGTGTGCAACATTTATGGCATTGTTATTCATCTAAGCATGGAAAATAGATCATCACATTTCACTGTATATTCATGTCGATCTCTTACGGGTCTTGTTCAGGAGTTCATGCTATTCCATAGTTCAGCTAAAATACTTGTTCTTTAGGTAACGCTGTTCCATAGTTATCATCCATCATCATCCCACAGGCTGGTAGTATTATACCACTTCTAGTATTACCTATGTTGTTCTTTAATACATTTGTGTACCATCTAGTTAATCTCAAGTACAAACGATACATATCCTGTAGCTTTCATCTGTGTTCTCCCTTTAGTTTATGAGACCTGTTGCTGCTAGTTAACCCCAGTCCTACTATTTATGTCGTCTCCTACAGGCACTCATTACATAAATCTAACTACTAGTTGTCTTCCATGCATGTCAGATATAATTTCACACACTGATATATCCACAAGAACCTCACGGAGCAATGTAAAGGCCAATAAACTTGATGTCAATGATACCCAATATGATGGAACATGTAAAGGCAGTTCTTCAGAAGACTTGCAGAAAGATGATGAATCCTCTTCACCCCACAAGGTCATTGCTCTAACTTGGCCTGTGATATGGGTACAACATGCGTATAATGTCCTGGAGTGTATCTACTCTGTTGCAATGCCATGTGCTTAGCATGCTGATCATGCATGTAAATATGTCATGCCTTCCTGTTTTTCAGTACCTATTCCATTCATGATAACATGTTTTAAAATTCAAGTACTGTCATTCTACTCTATCGCAATGCCATCTGCTGAATATCTTATGCATTGTTATTTATCAATATGTACTTCATCTGTCTACCATACCATGTTTTTTTACATTGAAGTGTTGTTCTAGTGCTCTGTTGCAATGCCATCTTATTTTCCGAAACATACACGTGTATGTTGCCATAGTTATTTCTGTATGTATTCCGCTAGCATATAGTTTTACATTCAACTAGTGATTTTTTTGTTGCGTTGTCCTGTCATATCCCTAGCTCTTACACCATACTCCCTCCGTCCGGATTACATGTTGCCGAAATGGATAAAAAAGGATGTATCTAGAACTGAAATACGCCTAGACCCATCCATTGTTTTCCGGATGGAGGGAATACATGTCAATATGTCATGCCTTTCTATTCTTCAGTACCTATTCCATCTCTCTGCTGTCGCATGTTTTATAATTAAATCACCATTCTTCTATACAAGGCATGCAAGGGGAAGACGACTATGTTAGAATCTGAAGGGTTACAAACAAGGCCTTTGCAAAAGATCCAAACGCCAGGAGATAATAAACCAACTCCAGTTTTTATAGATACTGCTCCAGCATAGAGAAACCCAACTTCTACTGATAATAAGCAAATTCCAATGGCCAAAGAACTAGTCCACTCCAGTCCAGCAAAAATATGTCAACTCAATTCTAAGAAGCGTGTGCGTATCCTTGCATCAT
The DNA here is from genome assembly GCF_002162155.2 of Triticum dicoccoides. Lineage (NCBI taxonomy): Eukaryota > Viridiplantae > Streptophyta > Magnoliopsida > Poales > Poaceae > Triticum > Triticum dicoccoides. Next base: position 654,012,917 of record NC_041385.1, read on the forward strand.
GAAATTTTATAGCATGCTGATCATATTTTCTACATGTTTCTTACACATCTCTCTTTTAGAAAATAAGCTTAACAGATAGAAGAATTTCTGCAATGGTATCGTTTATGAGGAAAGATTCTTGCAGGAATTCTGTGTGCTCCAATGTAGATGTAAGTACCTGTTGTATATCACTATATTTTTACATCAGCATGTATTTTGTTAATCGGCGTGAATCCAACATTTATCTGATCTAAATTTAGTTGTAGCAAAATGTATGATTAAAGGCCACAATGTTGATTTTTGTAAGGAAAACTACCTGGTAGTTTTGCATCCTGAGCTGCATGAGTGTACTATCTCACATCAGTGGGTTTGAATACTTTGGTTCTGTAGTGGGTTTTACAGTGTTTTTTTACTATGTTGTCCTGTCGTATCCCTAGCTCTTACATCATACTCCCTCCATCCGGATTAAATGTCGCAGAAATGGATAAAACTGGATGAATCTAGAACTGAAATATGCCTAGACCCATCCATTTATTTCCGGATGGAGGGAATACATCTTAATATGTCATGCCTCTCTATTCTTCAGTACCTATTCCATCTCTTCCGTAGCATGTTTTATAACTAAATCACCATTCTTCTATATAAGGCATGCAAGGGGAAGACGACTATGTTAGAATCTGAAGGGTTACAAACCAGGTCTTTGCAAAAGATCCAAACGCCAGGAGATAATAAACCAACTCCATTTTTCATAGATACTGCTCCAACACAGAGAAACCCAACTCCCACTGATAATTAGCAGATTCCAGTGGCCAAAGAACTAGTCCGCTCCAGTCCAGCAAAAGAATGACAGCTCCATTCTAAGAAGCGTGTGTGTATCCTTGCATTATTAAATTTTATAGCATTCTGATCATATTTTCTACATGTTTCTTACCCATCTCTCTTTTAAAAAATAAGCTTAACAGATAGAAGAATTTCTGCAATGGTATCATTTATGAGGAAAGATTCTTGCAGGAATTCTGTGTGCTCCAATGTAGATGTAAGTACCTGTGTTATATCACTATGTTTTTACATCTGCATGTATTTTGTTAATCGGCGTGAATCCAACATTTATCTGATCTAAATTTAGTTTTAGCAAAATGTATGATGAAAGGCCACAATGTTGATTTTTGTAAGGAAAACTGCCTGGTAGTTTTGCATCCTGAGCTGCATGAGTGTACTATCTCATATCAGTGGGTTTGAATACTTTGGTTCTGTAGTGGGTTTTACAGTGTTTTTTTACTGTGTTGTCCTGTCGTATCCCTAGCTCTTACATCATACTCCCTCCATCCGGATTAAATGTCGCAGAAATGGATAAAACTGGATGAATCTAGAACTGAAATACGCCTAGACCCATCCATTTATTTCCGGATGGAGGGAATACATGTCAATATGTCATGCCTTTCTATTCTTCAGTACCTATTCCATCTCTGCTATAGCATGTTTTATAATGGAATCACCATTCTTCTATATAAGGCATGCAAGGGGAAGACGACTATGTTAGAATCTGAAGGGTTACAAACCAGGTCTTTGCAAAAGATCCAAACGCCAGGAGATAATAAACCAACTCCATTTTTCATAGATACTGCTCCAGCACAGAGAAACTCAACTCCCACTGATAATAAGCAGATTCCAGTGGCCAAAGAACTAGTCCGCTCCAGTCCAGCAAAAGAATGACAACTCCATTCTAAGAAGCGTGTGCGTATACTCGCATCATTAAATTTTATAGCATTCTGATCATATTTTCTACATGTTTCTTACCCATCTCTCTTTTAGAAAATAAGGTTAAACGATAGAAGACTTCCTCCATTGGGATCGTATTCGAGGAAAATGTCTTGCGGGAACTCTCTGTGCTCCAATGTTGATGTAAGTACCTATTGTATATCACTATATTTTTACATCAACATGTATTTTGTTAATCGGCATGAATCTAACCTTTATCTGATCTAAAATTAGTTGTTGCAAAATGTTAAAGGCGCCAATGTTGATTTTTGTAAGGAAAACTGCCTGGTAGTTTATCATACTGAGCTGCATGAATGTACTATCTCATATCACGCACATTACTGAATTGTAGTGCTTCTCTGGTTGCCCATTCATTCATTGTGTCAATGTTGCTTTCGTACTACCTTACCTGGCTGATGATAGTTGTGCCATATTGTGTTAATTTGGTGTAGGCTAGTTGCCCAAATGTTCGTTGTGTCAATGTTGCTTTCCTATTATCTGACTTGGCCAATGATAGCAATGCTAGTGTGTTAATTTTGTGCAGGCTGCTGAAGATAAGAAGACAAACTCTGAAAACAGCAAGGCAACCCCATTGTTTCTTTCCAGTAAATCTAGGCCAGGTAATATGGCAATAACTCATAATCAATCTGTTTGGTTCCCGTCCTAATTTATGTTATGAGGCAGTGGTCGAGACACTCTCCACTATCAATAATGCAAGCCTGCCAAAATCACCATCTGAATCTGTTCAGTATCCTCTGTCTCGAATGCAACGGAATAAATGTATGTTTGTGAACCAATTAATGGCTGAAGTAATGATGGAAATGGTGGATCAATCAGAGGTGCAGAATCGTGCGACACAACAACTGATCAATGTTTTCAGAGACAGTGTAGCAAAGTAGCAAGAACTTTCCCACATGCTTATGGGCGTCATCTGTGCTGAGGTTGCAGATTGTGATGTTGTAGATGGTTAGGTTCTGCTCATTTATTTGCACTGGCATCAATCTTTGATTGCCCAGTGGATGTAATTTCCTGTAATATATGCTGGATGTGCAATGTTATTCCCTGTATGCCGTACCTTCGCTTGATCGGTTTTGGTCCTGTGCATAATTGCTCATCGTAATGGGCTCAAATTATCTAATTTGGCCTAAAGACATGTACAAACTTTAGTGGGCTCATTAAGTTAATGGGTCGTTACTAGGCCGAAAGTTAATGGTCGGCCCTCTTACCTCCCGGGTCGTTAACAGGCCGACATCGAAGCGGGCAACAGGTGGCCCCAATTCATTTCACGAGCCGTTAACAGGTCGTTACTAAGTTTGGGCTACATATGGTCCAACTATACTGTAGGCCTTTAGCAGGCCGAAAGAGACATCGGGCTTGTACTGGACCATGAAGAGCATGGGCCGCTAAGAGGCCGAAAGTCAGGTCATGTTGTAAATGGCCTAACTGTGTTGTGGGCCTTTAGCAGGACGAAAGAGAAACCGGGCTGGTATTGGACCATGGCGGGCATGGGCCGTGAAAAGGCCGAAACTAAGGTTCGACTACAAATGGCCCAACTGATTTATGGGCCGTCAACAGGCTGAAAGTGACACCGGGCCAGAAATTGGCCCAACACTTAAATGGGCCGCTAAAAGTCCGAAACTCAGGTCTGACTACAAATGGCCCATCAGATTTATGGGCCGTCAACAGGCTGAAAGACACACCGGGCCGGAAATTAGCCCAACATTTAAATGGGTCGCTAAAAGGCCAACATCCTGAAAATTGGCCCATACATTAAATGGGCCGTTAACAGGCTGAAATCTCATCGGGCCGATATTGAGCCCAAATATATAGCGGGCTGTTAACGGGCTCGAACTGACGATGGGCTGCAATGGTGTCAAATATTTAACGGGCCGTTGATGGGCCGAATTGGCACATCTCGTATGGGCCGTGGGCTTAAATGGACCTAACACAAGTAGGCCTTATATGGGCCGGCCTGCTAATTTTTACTGGACCGGCCTTTTTCAGCGGAACGGACCACTGTTGGGCCGTGCCACGTGTCGACCTATCATAGGCACCTCCTGTCCAATGAGTGGATGACATCTGTCCCAACGGTGAGGCAACACGTGTTTCCTGTTGCCAATGATGATTTTACACATGGAAAATCCCCATTGGCCCGGGCCGTTAATGGGTTATCGGATCCAAAACCGGACCCGATAGCTTAACAATGTTCCATTATGGTGGATGCCACGTGTCGGTCACCCTTGACGAAAGCACTTCTGTGACGCGCGATTTATTGTCATGGAAGTGGACACTTCTGTGATGATAATTTTGCTAATGTCATGGAACACTTCTATGACAGCACAAGTATGACTATCTTGATTCTGTCATAAATTTGTCATGGATGTACATGCATGATAGAAAATGCGACCTACTGTAACAAACACGTATCATCACGGAAGTGTATTTTTTTTGTAGTGCCAGGCCCCGGCCTCTCAGCGCATCTTCAAGAAGTTTGCTCGCGAGGTGAATGTAGTCCTCCCCAAGCTCGAGGCCACGCGCCCTCTCAGGTGTTCCACGTGTGCTATCATGTTCAGCTCAGCGGATCAACCCAAGTGTGCAGCGACAGCCGGTGTCCTCCCAATGCTCTGTTTCCCAGTTATCAGCAATGTGCAAGTCACCAGGACCCACATCGATGGCGGCGTAGGACTCAACATTCTGTCCGTCGAGACGTTCAACAATCTCCAAGTGCCATATGATCAGCTTCAGCCAACCAAGCCTTTTTCAGGAGTCACTGATGGTTCCACCACCGCGATAGGGTAGGTCCGCCTCCCTGTCACCTTTGGGCAGCACAAGAACTACCGTACTGAGCTCATCAACTTCGATGTTGCCCACATCCGCCTGTCGTACAATGCCATCCTCGGGTATCCAGCCCTGGCCAAGTTCATGGCAGTGACTCACCATGGTTACAATGTCCTCAAGATGCCGGGGAGCAGCGAAGTCATCACAGTCCCCTGTGAAGAGAAGGATGCAGTGTGCTCTCTCGAGCGTGCCTTCCAAGCCGCATCAATCGAGGACCCAGACCGCAAGAGTGGGAACCTTCCCGAGGCAGCTCCCAAGAAGAATAAGACGTCACCCCACTCAAGGCCTCAGGAGGCAGGCACCTCCGATTGCACTGCGCCAGGATCCGCGCCCGTCCAAGGGGCGCCTCCCTCCGTCACATAGGAAGGCACGCCCGGGGCCCTCCTCGTGCAAGGCTCGGGGGCTCTCTCCTGGAGGGCCACTGACTTTGCCAAGATCACGAGGGAGGCGCTCGGGCACCACCTGGAGGCTTGCTTCACGGCACATTTCCCTCAGGAAGGCATGAGGCAAGGAGGGCCCAACCCTCAGGAGTTCATCAACAAGGTCACTCAGGAGCTGTAGGAATCGAGAGTCATGCGCGGCAGTCGTCGCCTACCCGGTGCAGCTCCCCATCTAGGCGAGGATGGCGGGCTGCGCATCTGCATCGACTACCCAGGGCTCAATCAAGTCGCGTTTCAGGGGTGTTTCTAGCCTTCATGTGTGGGACATTGCGAGGGTCCACCTCAGAGCTACGTCCGCATGCCCTTCGGCCTGCCAAACGCGGCTGCTGCTCACCAGCGTCTTATGCGGAGTATTCTGGAAGGTCAGGAGGCCAGGCATCATGCGGTCCTGGCAGAGATGGAGATGGTCCTCGAGGGGCCGCCCGGACCCCCGGAGCCTCCCGAGGCTCAGGGAACCGATGGCTCGTGAGGATCGGGTTCTTCACCATGCATCATCAGCTACTCCAACACCCCTTCGTCTGCAATGGTATCAGGTGACATCTTTCAAGTTCCATTTCAGCAGGGAGCGCCCCCAGGGCTGCATCATTCCCAGGTCGCGTGGGTCTGTCCCTGCGGCATGTATCTCTTTTGCTTATGTCTTTAGTTTACCTTGCTAGGGGCACCCCTCGGGCTGCACCATCCCCAAGCCGCTCTAGCCTGACCCAGTGGCATGTATCTTTCCTACATCTATCTAATTTGGTTTGCTCTTTCATGCTTAACCTGCCTGTGATAATCGCCTGCTCGATTGACACCAACCTTTGGAGCCGCTCGCTCTCGCACGACGCTTGTGCATGGGTCCGTCCCTGCAACGTCGACAAATCTGAGTGGTCGAGCTCTGGCCGCGGTAGCCCCGCAAGGCGCCACCTCACCAAGCCCTCAGTGCCCTCATCACTCCCTCGGAGCAACCAATGGCTGGTCGACAATCATAATGGCAATCTCTGTTTTCCTCGTGTTGGTTTACAGGGCCCCTCCAAGGAATAGCATTGGGGGAGGCCTTCACGAGCTCTCTCTCTCTGTCTCACCTGTGCGAACCACTTGCACGTTAATGGGGGGTGCTTGAACATCACGACTCAGGGCTCTTACTGGCTCTCCATCCCTCACCCCCTTGCCTTGTCCACGGCATCGCGACCTGGCATACCAGCGGTGGCTGAGTTGCTCGAGGGCCGGGACCTAAGGACGTAGAGCACGAAGGAGAGTGTGGGGGAGAGAGGAGAAGCTCACGAGGGCCTGACCCAGCAACTTCCCAGCTGCCGACGTGTAGGTCTGGCACCTCGCTAAGGAACGGCTCCAAGCTCCCAAGATAAGTCGCGCTCCTGGAATAGCTAGTTAGCGCAACACCAAATCTTCACTTAATGCGGCTCTGTGATAGCGACATTGCCTTCCTTTCTCGCCCAGCGGCGGCTGCTTGAGCGCTAAAGGGGACCTCCTGAGCATCGCTCCTCAAGGGCTCTTACTAGACCTTGGGCCGCTCACCTCCTGGCCTTGACCACGACATCGCGACCTGGCATACCAGCGACGGCTGAAGCCTGCCTGGGGACTGGGACCTGTCAGCGTAGAGCACCAAGCCCTCGTGAGGTTAGAACGGGGGAACCAAGCCGAGATAGGACAAGCATCTCGCACCACTCCGTGATAACGATTATATTAATAAAAGACATTGCAGACGCTTTACATGCCCCCACGGGGTATTTCCTTGATTCCTCACAAGGAACAAAAGGTGCAAACCATAAGGAGCCCTAATTGTAGGTGCCTCTGCGGCCGACGCCATCATCAATAGTGGGCCACGAGAGGTCGGCGCCAGCCCCATCCAGATCAACCGCGTCGGCTGCCTGACGCAACAACCCAGCTCCGGGCGCGACATGAGCTCGGGGGCTTATAGCTGTCGTCGCTCGTCTCCGGAGTCACGAGAAGCTCGGGAGAGTCAGTGGACCCCCCGGCATCTCCGCTGATACCAGAGGAGCTGCTGGAGATGCGGGTGGCAGCCTTAGCCCTCGCCACTTCGGTGCCCCGGCTGCTGTCCCTGGGGCAGCACTCCAGCCGCCGTCCTTCCGCGTCAAAGACCTTGAAGAGCATCAAGGAGGCGCCATCGTATTTGAGATGAATCATGAGGGTGCCCCCTGTTCGGCAGACCCGGGCGATCTCGCCCCAGCCTCGGGTCATGTAGACTCTGCCTAGAGCGAGAACCTCAACCTCCGCTCCGGTCGCGAGGGTACCGCAGTCGGCGTGCTGCAACTAGAGCTCAAGAGGCCCCCTCGGCGGCATCTCGATGGCAAAATAAGGAGGAAGGCGAATCTAGGTGCTTGGAGGCATGGCAACGTGAAGCACGAGCTCGCGAGAGGAGTCCGCGGCATGGACTCCAGGGGCGACGACAAGCGTCGCCGTGATTCGTCGGCGTCGCCGGCGGCGCCGCTCGGCGTCTTCTGCCCTAGGGATCAAGGCAGGAGTACCTCGGGAGGTGCTCGTGATGCAAGCCATGACGATCGAGACCAGGCGGGCGCCGGCCTGTGCAGTGTCCTTGTTTCCTCTTTGGTGCAAAGGGGGAAAGCACAGACACGGAGTACCGAGGCATTAAGCAAATCTTACCATTTCAGTGCAACAAGACCAAGACCAGCAGAGTGGTAGGACGAAGGTCACCATGGAGCCCAAGACGGTGTCATCGCTAGTGCCTTTGGTAGCGGAAGACCAAGTTTAGTCAGGATAACTTGTACTCTATGTTCCCCTTCAAAATGGCCATTGTTGGCACCCTTCCCACTCAAAATTTGGGAAGAGGACCAAGGCCTCTATATATACTGATAGCCACCACAGTAGAAAGGGAGGGAGATCGAAATTGGACTGAGAGCCACAGAGACGGAGCAATTCCTCTCCAAGCACACCACCACAAGAACACCCCTTGCGAGGTTGTTCTTCCTCTGTACTGTTCATCATCAGCCCCTGAGGCAATCGATCACACCACAAACTAGAGTAGGGTATTACACCACAATGGTGGCCCGAACTAGTATAAACCTTGCGTCCCTTGTGTTGTTCATCGTATACCTTAGATTCTCAGCAAGGCGTTGGGATGTGGATCAGTAGGGGGAAGATCTTCGTGCGCACCCCAGAGTTCGAACCTTAAGGGTTTTGCCGGAACCCGATATCCGACAATGCTAGCTATAATAGGCTTAACTACAAGCAAATATATGCATTCCTATTGGTATGTTTAAAACTGGATTGATGAAATGTATTGCATAATAAATAATTGCACATAAAGCATCACATTGTGAACAACTGAAATAAACAAGGCATACTGCAAACAACCAGATATAGCAATTAAAAACTGGACATATTCTCACTACACTATGAAAGGGACTCGACAAAACAAATCATGGGTTTCCCCCTATGAAGAGGCACGACAAAAAAATCATGGGTTTCCTCACTTGTCACAAATGGGCTGGTTCCCGTGGGAAGAGCACGGACCCTGGATGCGCTCCATGTTGTAGCAGATGGGCTCCTTCCCCTTGGAAGATCACGATAGTAGGGTGCCCTCCCTGATGTTGCAGACGGGCTCTTTCCCCTTGGAAGAGCAGATGGGTTCTTTCCCCTTGGAAAAACCGGAGAGGGTGCCCTCCTCATGGTCGTCGTCGATGAGGTCTGACTTGGAAGCTGTGCATCCCAAGCCAATGTCATAGAACGTGTCCTTCAGAAATGACAAAAGGGGCTCAATGGCGATGTAGGATGGCAAATTCTTGACAGCGAGCCAGAGGAGATCAGCAGCGGGGCTATGGTTGAGATCAACGGCGGTTGAACCCGAGGGGTTGGGGGTGGGCCACTTAACCTGTGACATAGCCCGCTCATGAAGGAAATATGCCCTAGAGGCGATAATAAAGTTGTCATTTATATTTCCTTATATCATGATAAATGTTTATTATTCATGCTAGAATTGGATTAACCAGAAACTTAGTACATGTGTGAATACATAGACAAAACAAAGTGTCCCTAGTATGCCTCTACTTGACTAGCTCGTTAATCAAAGATGGTTATGTTTCCTAACCATAGACATGTGTTGTAATTTGATGAACGGGATCACATCATTAGGAGAATGATGTGATGGAAAAGACCCATCCTTTAGCTTAGCATTATGATCGTTAAAGTTTCTTTGCTACTGTTTTCTTCATGACTTATGCATGTTCCCCAGACTATGAGATTATGCAACTCGCAAATACCGGAGGAACACCTTGTCTGCTGCCAAACGTCACAAGGTAACTGGGTGATTATAAATATTCTCTACACGTGTCTCTGAAGGTGTTTGTTGGGTTGGAATAGATCGAGATTAGGATTTGTCACTCCGTGTTTCGGAGAGGTATCTCTGGGCCCTCTCGGTAATGCTCATCACTATAAGCCTTGCAAGCAATGTGACTAATGAGTTAGTTGTGGGATGAAGCACTATGAAACAAGTAAAGATACTTGTCGGTAACGATATTGAACTAGGTATGATGATACGATGATCGAATCTCGGGCAAGTAACATACCGATGACAAAGGGAACAACATATGTTGTTATGCGGTTTGACTGATAAAGATCTTGTAGAATATGTAGGAGCCAATGTGAGCATCCAGGTTCCGCTATTGGTTATTGATCGAAGATGTGTCTCGATCATGTCTACATAGTTCTAGAACCTGTAGGGTCCGCACGCTTAACGTTCGATGACGATTTGTATTATGAGTTATGTGTTTTTGATAACCGAAGTTTGTTCGGAGTCTTGGATGAGATCACGGACTTGACGAGGAGTCTCAAAATGGTCAGACATAAAGATTGATAGTATATTGGAAGGCTATGTTCGAACGAAAAAAAATTCTGTCATACATATGACACTTCTATGACGATAATTGTGACAAGACATGGTATCATCATAGATGTGGTGGGCTCCTACTTCTATGACAAAAAATCATGACAGAAAATGGGCTTTTCGTCCTGGGCGGGCCAGAGACGCAGCTGCATGACATTCTTTGGGCCGTCCATGACGGAAAAAACCGTGGTAGAAGCGAGGGGGAGGAAAATTTCGGGGAGTTGCCGGTTACGGTTGGAGGTCGGGGGCGGAGCGATGCGCGTTTCTCTCGTACGTACGCGTGTGTGTGCGAGGCGTTGGCTCTAACTGAACCCGAGCAAGGCGTTGGGCTCTAACTGAACCCGAGCGAGTGCACTGCAGGCTACGTGTTACTTAACCCGAGCGATCGATGGATGGCTGTTAACTGAACCCGCTGGAGCGATTCCTTCACTACTGCTGCTATCTGAAGCCGATCAATTGGATGAACAGTGAGTGTT
>NC_041385.1:654023866-654029023 GCF_002162155.2 Triticum dicoccoides
GGTGGAGGGGTGGCTGTGGAGGGGTGGTTGAACAGGACCCCGTGGTGTGGAGGGCTGGATGAACAATAGACGGTGGAGGGGTGCCCGTGGAGGGGTGGTTGAACAGTAGCCGGTGGAGTAGCGCGCGGTGGAAGTTGGATGAACAGGAGCCCGTGGAGGCTGGAGGAGGTCGACGGTAGCCCATGGAGGCTGGAGGAGGTCGACGGTGGAGATGAACAGTATCCCGTGGAGTCCTGTTTTGCGGTACGCCACACCCCTCCCCCCCCTGTTTCGACCGTAGCGCTCCAACACAAGTCCGTTTCGTCCATTTTGCGGTACGCCAAACCCCTCCCGATCAATAGGACCCCCATTTCGACCATAGGAGGTCCGTTTCCTCCGTTTTGCGGTACGCCAAGCCCCTCCCGATCAATAGGACCCCGTTTCGACCGTAGGAGGTCTGTTTCCTCCGTTTTGCGGTACGCCAGACCCCTCCCGATGAACAGGAACCCGTTTTGAACGTGGCCGATCGAACACAAGGCCGTTTCCTCCGTTGTGTGGTATGCTAGGCCTCGTTTCCACCACCTGTTCCGTCCAAGCCCTCTTGATGAACACGACCACGCATTTCGTTCCGACCCAGCCGGTTGGCTCCCACACGTTTCGTTGCCTCCCGATGAACACGACGCATTCTGTTGCCTCCCCATGAACACGACGACAACGTTGTTTCTCCGTTCCGACCCAGCCATGTACGTATGCGCAAGTAGGCGTTTGAGACCCCTACCCGTATGTACGTATGTGGCCGTATTTTCTTTCTTGCACCCTCGTCGTTGTACGTACGTGTACGTGCGCGCCTCTACTACGACAAGTATGTACGTACACGTTTGCGACCAGAATGACAATGCTACATACGCTTCGACCAGGTGGGTCCCGACTGTCAGGCACTTCCTTGCCTGCGAAGATGTAGCTGGTGGGTCCCAGCAGTCAGGGGGGCGAATCGTTTTTTTTTGCCCGGACGCACTTCCTTGCGTGCGAAGATGTAGCTGGTGGGTCCCAGCAATAAGGGGGGAAAATTGTTTTTTTTGCCCGGACACACTTCCTTGCGTGCGAAGATGTAGCTGGTGGGTCCCAGCAGTCAGGGGGAAATGTTTTTTTCACGAAATACGGTGGCCCGTCTGGTGGGTCCCCACTGTCAGGTGGAGGAATTATTATTTTGCGTGAAATAAGGAGGCACTTCCTTGCGGCCGCCGTGGACCCAGCTTAGCGTCTCCACGCACAGTACTCTTCCGATGGAAATTGGTCGTTGACCACATTGACCACGCCGCCCTGAGAGCACCACGGCGGTGGACGACGGTGAGGCCTAGGAAGGGGACGACGCGGAGCTAGGGAAGACGCAGCAGTGGATGCCCACGCGAAGATGAGTACGAGGGTGAGGCTGCCATCGCCGCAGAATAACAGGGGGTGTGGGTGAGTAGAGGGATGGCCTGGCCAGCGGTGGGAGTAGTAGGGGGCGGTGAGGCCTCCGCAGCATCACAGCCGGCCATGGGAGGCAGGAGCACACGGCACGACCGGCGCTGCTTTGGGCGGCTGGAGCACAAAGACCAGAGGTTCAAGAAGCACTACAGTCGTTGGATGGAGATCGTACAGTCACTGGAGCTAGAGTCGTTCATATTGACTAAGTTGACAAAGCCCTCCGTCCCCGTAAACTTAGAAGGCCCACAAGTCAGCCTCCCACCAAGGTGAGTCCCAGCTAGCAGGGGGAGTATTCATTTTTTTGTGCGTAATAAGGAGGCATTTCCGGTGGGTCCGAGCTGACAGCGGGGGGAACGTTTTTTTCGCGAAATACAGAGACCCTTTCGGTGGGTCCCAGCTATCAGGTGGAGAATCATTATTTTGCGCGTAATAAGGAGGCATTTTCCTGTGTGGGCCCCTTTTGTCAGCCTCTTCCGATGGCTGTTGTTTGTTGACCATGTTGACCTCGCTGCGCCGAGAGCACAAACGCGGTGGATGAGGGCGGGGCCAAGGAAGAGAACCACCTGGAGCCGGCGAAGCCACCGCAGCGGATGCCCACGCTGATGGGAGAACGAGCACTGACTGGTCGGCTGTGGGGTGAGGCTGACGTTGCCGGAAAATAACAGGATGTGTGGGTGGTTAGAGGGATGGCCTGGCGGTAGCACAGCCAGCCACGGGAGGAGGGAGCAGGCAGTCCCGCTGGCGCTGGTTTGGGCGGCTGGAGTAGGAAGATCAGAGATTGAAGAAGCACGGCGGCCGTTGGATGGACATCCAACAGTCACTTCTGTGTTATGACTAAGTTGACAAAGCCTTGCGTACGCGTCAAAAAAAAATTAGGACAACGTCATCGTCAACCTAGTAGGCCCAGAAGTGAGCCTCCAAATCTGTGGAAAACAACATACAGCCCATTAGCCATTATTTTCAATAATTTACAGCCCATTTGCTAATTCTTAAAGATATTTTAAGCTCATATTCTTTTTATTAGCATTACAGACCATATATTCCGGGCACTGCTAAAAAATTCAACGAAATTTTGCATATTTTGGTGGGGTCTGAACTCTTTTAATCACAAAATTTCGAGTCATGTTAAAAATAGTTTTCAAAAAAATATATCAAAATAAAATTCAAAAAACAATTCTTCGCAAAAAAAAAGAATGAAATTTAGAATCTTAACTAGCAAGATGCCCGTTCGTTGCACGGAACATGAAGATGCATTTGTATGAGTAGTTTATCTTGTGGGTGAAAAGATGATATTTTAATGTAATTGCCAGTTGGCTTTGGTTTTTATAGGAGTAGAGAGTAGAGAAATCCTGAAAAATGATATTTTAATGCAATTGCCTATTGGCTTTGGTTTAAAAATTTACAGGCCATTTCTTACAACTTATAGCCCGTTTTCTGGGGAAGCCCATTTCTTATCCCTCCTCGTCTTGAAAGATTTGCAGCCCAGCAGGGCTGAGAAAAGCAAGTACGCCTCGGTTTTGGTATTCTCCAAAAAAAGAACTGGGCTAGCCAATTTCAGAAAGAAAAAAAAATATGAATTGGGCTCGTCATGTGCTTAATAAAAGCGTAAGCGTGGGCTAGACGGGCCACAGCCCCCGCACAGCGCGCAGTTGAGCTCTATCTCTAAAACTGAAAAACAACTGGGCGAGCTGCTGGGTCCTTGGTGTTATCCGCTCGTTGTGTAATTTTCTCGTTTATTGACTACATTGACAATGGCGTGGAACCTAGTTGGCAAACATTTAGGACAAAGTATTGTTTTGGCTTGTAATAACGAGGCACCTGCTTGCGAAATGCAATGACCCTGGTGGGTCCCTACTGTCAGCCTCTCCACGTACAGTCATCTTCTGATTCCTCTTGGTTGTTGACCATGTTGACAACACCAGATGGCGGCGAGCACAGCGAGCTAACCAAGGCGGAGAATGACGGCAAGGCCTTGGACGGGAACGAACAGCAGCCATGAAAGATGCGGCACTGTAGTGGCAGGTCGAGGGGAGTACGAGGGCAACAACATGCAAGTCAAGCAGACAAATGGTACAAAAAGCCCAATGATTAATTGTTCATCAAATTTTTACACAAAACCCATATTGAACATGACATTAACATCTAACCCAACCACTCTTTTTTGCAGTCACAAATAAATGGATCGGTCTGATCCATAAAATCAACATCCTGTGCAAAAAAAATTATTTTAGGATGTCTACAACTTGTTGTAAATAGAAGCCGAGCATGTTTAGAAGCCCATTTGTCCACCTGAAACTTCTTTTTTTTCTGTTCAACATGTTCGTCCGTGAGAAATCTCTTGCTGTGAAAATTAAGCCTCATGGACAACAGTAACCTCGCATTCAACAGGAAGAATGTGACAAAGCTTATGTTTGCCTGGTTGGATGCATATCGTCCCATCGTTATTGTCCTCAACCGAATGTCATGAGAACTGAGAAAATCCTTGTGCTTATTACGCCAACGATTGGTTATATGTTTTTGTCCATGTGGTGCTGCCTAAATAGACATGAAGATTGAAAACAGTTAAGGTCTGAAAAAAGAGTATGCCGAAAGAACGACAGCTGAACAGTTAATTCTAGTACAATATATATGGGCTTTCAATGTGCATGAAATCATCACCTCTATGTATAAATTCTCCAGAGATCGAAAGCATCGCAACAAGCCAATAATTATGTCCAGATCAAAACTATACATTCTGATATATATGATCTTGACAGACTCCAGCAGCATTGATAGGCTATCAATGGACGAACTCTTCATTAAGCATTTAACATAATATTAGTACCAAAAGTGTACTCCAAGATGATATAAAACTTATGCGCATAAATGAAAAATGCAGCATATGATTACAAATGTGTAGATGATAATATACGGTACCTGAAAAGGTGAGGAGCCAAACACCAACTCCTTGTGATTATTAAACGGGTCACGAATTACACCCAAGGTCTCCAGTATGGGCGCAGAGACGACAATTATTTCTGAAGGTGTATAACAATTATGAAGGAGCAACCTTTCAAGTGAAGGGGCATCTTCGATGACGAGCTGCTGTCCTTCAAAACAAATTCCAATGCTTTTAAGGTGAGGCGAATTTATTTGGAGACAATTGATACCGATTTCTATTCCCAAAACAATTAGCAAGCGCTCCAGGGCAGGGCAACTAGAGTGGATGATGCTGTGTAGTGAGGCCTCCACAGATAAACCACCACAAGCGAAAGTTTTTTTAGCAGTGGGAGTCGAAGCATTTGTACCAGATCGTCTGGTAGATGGCACCGGGCGAAGGTGGCGGTGTGGAGAGAGGAGGAAAACTGCGAGATGGACAACGGTGGTGTGGGCACGAATTCTTGGTATGTTCATGGTATGAAACTTTCGTGGTAATGGTAGAACTCAAACTGCTGGAGTTTTCCGAATTCAGGGGATGTCAGCCAAGCGTCCACCTTGCCGGTTATGGACAGCAGGTAGCTTGTCGGGATGCAGAGGCATTGAACGGGGCCCTGCTGGTGAGAAGAGACGATGGCTCTGATGATATCAAATTCAGGAAGGACAAATATCTAACGACAGTCGAGATTGAGGGTCGCGGTGCGCCATATAGGGCGCCACCGAGTTGAGAGGACTTGTGTGCGGCAACAATCTTTGGTGGGGAGAAGCGAGATGATCTCCTCAAGGAAGACGTCC
>NC_041385.1:654029216-654030361 GCF_002162155.2 Triticum dicoccoides
GGATCTACAACCGGCGTCACCATTGGCGGGAGCCTCATCTTCTTGGCGCTGAGGCCAGTCGACTCCATTTTCCTTGTGGGCGTCGCGCCAAGCTCACGGGTTTGAGCAGAGTAGCCAGCGACGAGCCTAGTGGCAGTGCGAGTGGGGAAGAAGGAGGGCTGGGGATTTCTGTAGGAGTGGAAGAAGAGGAGCAGGCGTTTTCTGTACGAGTGAGGAAGAAGGTGAGCGGGGTTTTCTGGACGAGTGAGGAAGATTGGGGAGCGGGGGGAATTGGGTGGGGAGACGGAAGCGGGAGAGCGAGCTGTTCGTGTTTATAAGGCACGCTGCACTAACTACTTGCTTTTTCCCAAGAACCGCTCTCTTCTTTTGCGTTGCTGCATGACTGGCCATGCATGCAGGATGCATGTGCCCGCCGGCCACTGCATGCGCCTGGTTTGTTACTAGGCCTATTTAATAGGGTGGTTGTCGGTGTCAAAACCGGCGGATCTCGGGTAGGGGGTCCCGAACTGTGCGTCTAGACGGATGGTAACAGGAGACAGGGGGCACGATGTTTTTACCCAGGTTCGGGCCCTCTTGATGGAGGTAAAACCCTACTCCTGCTTGATTAATATTGATGATATGGGTAGTACAAGAGTGGATCTACCACGAGATCAGAGAGGCTAAACCCTAGAAGCTAGCCTATGGGATGATTGTCGTTCGTCCTACGGACTAAACCTCTCCGGTTTATATAGACACCGGAGAGGGCTAGGGTTACACAGTGTCGGTTACAATGGGAGGAGATCTTCATATCGTATCGACAAGCTTGCCTTCCATGCCAAGGAAAGTCCCATCCGGACACGGGACGGAGTCTTCAATCTTGTATCTTCATAATCTGGGAGTCCGGCCAAAGGTCATAGTCCGGCCATCCGGACACCCCCTAATCCAGGACTCCCTCAGTAGCCCCTGAACCAGGCTTCAATGACGATGAGTCCGGCGCGCAAATTGTCTTCGGCATTGCAAGGCGGGTTCTCCTTCAAATTCCCTGTACCCGTCGAATAGTGTCCGGCTTCTAGTGCATGCTGCCCTCCTCGGCTTCTGTGCCCCATAATGACCATCTTCCACGTGTCAAACGAATGCAAAAAGCCAGGGGATTTTTTCATTTACCC
>NC_041385.1:654030721-654077719 GCF_002162155.2 Triticum dicoccoides
CCCCCCGGTTGTGTTAATGAACCGCCCATAAAAGAGACGGGGATTTAGCTCCAATTCACACCATCTTCCCTCCGCGAGCCTTCATCAGAGTGCCTTCAACAAGGATCCATTCCACCATGGCCGGTCGGTGCAGCTCCTCCTCTCGCCTCTCCAGCCCTCGGCCTGGAGATTGGGGGCGGTGTTCCGTCCCGCATAGCGAGTTAGTAGTGCTTCAGTCCAAGGGGCTTCTCCCCTTAGCATATATGGTCCCAGTTCGAGCCGGGATTGCTACCTATAGCGGCGGAGAGCAGGCGGAGAGCGTCCCCAATCCCTCTCAAGGAGAGCGGGTATGCCTAGTCCCTTATTTGATGAGAGGACTCGGATTTCCAATTCATCCGTTTCTCCGAGGGTTGCTGGAGTTCTACGGCCTCCAGCTACACAACCTCACGCCAGCCTCCATTCTGCACATTGCGGGCTTCGTGGCCCTCTACGAGCTGTTCTTGGGCGTTGAGGCCCATTTCATGCTATGGACGAGGTTGTTTTGCCTCGTGCCTCGTTCTCAGGAGGGGTCTATTTATCAAGTGGGCGGAGCCGAACTATGGCGCATCGCCGGGACCGGATATCTATCCGGTACCCCAAAGAGGACGTCCGAAGACTGGTCCTCGGAGTGGTTCTATATAGATGACGTCCCCCTGCCGGACCCTGTACGGATCGGCCTCCCTGAGTTCAATAATGCTCCATTGAAGAAGCGCCTGAGTTGGCGCCCGCGGAACCCTCAGAGGGAAACTGATAGGGACGTCCTTTACCTGATGAGCCGGATAAGGTTGTTGGCTCATTCCGGACTGACCATGATCAAGGTCATTGCCGTATGCATTACGCGAGGGGTGCAGCCGCTTCAATACAGAGGCCACCCCATGTGGGATTTCAACGGGGAGGACGACGCCACCCGGTGCGGTCGTAAGGGGCCAGTTTCGGCCGCCACTTTAATGAGAATCTTATCCACTTTGTACAAGGGAGAAGAAGAAGAATTCCTCCGTGCCAACCCGGAGGGCGGATTCTCCATGTACAATCCACCAAGTTGGGTGAGCGAACACTTTCACTTGCCTACCCGCTTTCGAAATTCCCGTAGTTGAGTACTTAGTCTAGCAATGTTAAACGCAGGTGCTGCGCCAGACTGTGAAGGAGATAAACAACCCTCCTCCACAACCCGAGGACCCGGAACGGTCCCTCGATCTGGACTACCAAGAGGACCCGGACTTATGTGTGGAGTTAATCGACGGGGTGTTTCATCAATTGAGCAAGGAAAATACCTTAGTGGCCATTACGGCCGACTATCCCGGACTACTTCTAGCCTCAAAGGTAACTGAGACCTAAGTCCCAGTATTCTCAAGGAGATCTATCCATGCTTTATCTTGCATGCCGTGAACTAATAGTGTTTCGTTTCGCAGGGTAAATCCTTGAGGCGGAAGGCCGGGCCCGCGGTGGGCAGCCAACAAGGGCCGCTGAAGCCAAGCGGGCAAAAAAGAAGTGCGGACCAGATCGAGATTCCGGCGCAACAGTACGGCGTGCAAATTTAACGC
Source organism: Triticum dicoccoides (assembly GCF_002162155.2). NCBI lineage: Eukaryota > Viridiplantae > Streptophyta > Magnoliopsida > Poales > Poaceae > Triticum > Triticum dicoccoides. Next base: position 654,032,281 of record NC_041385.1, read on the forward strand.
CTAGGGTTTATGCCCTTGAGTCTTACTAACGTTCATGATTTTCTTAGAAAGAAGAGAGCCCGCCGGACTATATCCACCGGCCAAGGTTCAAGGCCGGGTCCGAAAGCGGAGACGGACACGGGGCGCGCCTCGGGCGTTCCTCCGACAGAGGACGCCGACGGGCTATCTACCACCAATTCAGAGGTGGAGAGTGCCCTGAACCACAGGCGTCACCGGACTGTTCTTCGTGACGCATGTTTTTCCCCAGAGGCGTTGGATGCCTTTAATACAGGAGATGCGTATATCTGTGCCGCTCAAAATGGTCTGGCCAGAGCCACAGAGCAGTATGTAAAAGACATACAGGTGAGTAAAATTGAAGGTTATATATGTCAGTAGCCCCCGAGACTTGAAACAGTGAAGATAACAGTTTTAAGGATCATGTGCTATAAGAATACGAAACTGTCCCAGGAGCTTGAAGAGTGCAAGGCCCAACTCGAGGCCGCACTGGCCACTTCAGAAAATGCCAAGGGGACACCCTCAGGTAATATATGCTTCAAAAGATAATTCCGTTATGAAGTGCGGCAGGTGCGCAACCCTGACGATAATAGTGCAGATGGGGCTGGAGTAAATCCGGACAAGCAACAACTCCTATGCCAACTAAAGGCTGGCGAGAGCGTGCTGACGAGGGTGAGGCAAGAGAAGAACAAACTTCAAGACACCAATACCCAGCTGGGCAAGGAACTAAAGGATTTTCGTATTCAGCTGTCTGCTTCCGTAAAGGAGAATCGGCGACTTCGACGCGGCATTTTTAGTAAGTGCTTGAACAAATCTTCGAAAAATGAATTCGGCGAGGAAGTCGATTGACAGAGCTATGTCTGTAGGTCTGCTGACAGGTTGTCCTGTGTAGGAAATGCCCGGTTCAATGAAAGACCTTCTTCTCCAGCTGTGTGGCCATCCCTCTCCATGCCCGAAGGCCTTGGGGAGCTTACAAAGAAGCTGGAGGGAGTGCGGCAGTGCTTCCGGTTGTGGAAGATATCGTCCTGCCGTCAAGGTGCCAGGGAGGCCCGGGCCATGGTGAAGACTCGGTACACGAAGGCTGATGTCACACCCTAGCTAGTCATGCATCAGAGAGTGTGCATCATGTTTAAAATTCCATTTAATTTGAAATGGGGATTTGTGAAACCCTCAGAATCATTTTTGAAAATGATCCAAATAAAAATTTCTCCAAAAGGGTCCAAGAAAATTCTCATGTTGCTCTCTGAAAATATTGGACAGAGATAAAAAATCAAACCAATATTTTCAAGAGCTCATAGGTATTTATTTTGGGCATTTGGAATTAATGCATAAATATTTGCATTGGAAATATATTATTTATATATATTAATATATGTCCAAATATTATGCCAATTATAAAGGAGCTCTGGAATAATATATCTAGCTCCTGCAAAAATTGGCATAAGGTAAATAAATGATTTAATATTTTATTTAAATCAAAACAAATGTCAGAAATTAGAAAAAGAAAAATAAATAAAAGGAGGAACTTACCTGGGCTCCTCCCTGTCCGGCCCAGCCAGCTGGCCGGCCCAGCCAGCAGGCGGCCCAGCCCGCCTCCCTCCTCTGTCGTCTTCGTCCTCGACAGAGGGAGGGGAGTGTGGCCGGCGCGCGCGCGCGCCACCGCGCCACGCCACCTGCTCGCCTGCCTGCCTGCCCTCCCCTCCTCGTCTCAATGCCCCAGACGACGCCACGCCCTCCCCCCTGCTCTCTCTCACTCTCCCGCGGTTCTTCCCCTCCTCCCCCTCGCTCTCTCTCTCACGGCCGAACACCACCATCGCCGCCGTTCGCCATAGCAGCAGCCACCGCCCTTCCCTCGCTCCCCCGACTAGCCCAGAGGCTCTGCCTCGACCCCCTCTTCCTCCCCACCGATCCACGGGCCTCCGGAAGCCCTGCATCGCCGCCCACGTCGCTGTTCCCCTCCTCGGCCACCGGAGATCGTCGCCGTCGAATCGAGAGCTACCGGACGCCCCCGAGCCCGCTAACCATCCCTGCAGCTCCACGGTGAGCCGCTGACCCGATTCCCCCTTGCCCCGTCGTCCCTAGCATCCTGTAGCTGCCGTCCCCTTGAGCTCCGAAGCTCGCCGCCGCCGTGCCTCGTCGCCGCTGTGGCTGGAGCCGTTGTAGCTCGAAGCCGAGCACACCATCGTGCTCCACACCTCACCAGGAGCACGTAGCACGCACCAACGCCTCCCCTAGCGCCCTGCATCGCCTAACCCGCCGTTGGCCGAACTCCGGCCGCCGCTCACGAGCTCGCCGTCGTCGGTACCGGCCACCACAGGCACGGCCACCACCACCGTTCGACGCGCGGGAGCAAGGGCTCTCCAACGAGCCCAAGCACGGCCTCGCCCGTGCCCTGTAGCGCGTTTCCGCATCGCGCCGCCGTCTCGGGCCTCGCCGGCGTCATGTCGCCGGTGGGTTTGACCCACCTTGACCACGGCAGGACCCCCCCCTGTGTCCCTGACAGGTGGGCCCAGCCCTGTTAGCTAATTAGGATTAGCACTAACCGAATTAGTTTAACTAACTATTCCCCCTGACACTGACCAGTGGGCCCCAGCGCCACTAATTCCTAATTAGGATTAAACTAACCCTGTTTAACCCCCCTGTCACTGACGTGTGGACCCCACACGTCAGGTTTGACCCCAGCCAGCCGCAGTTGACCACTGACGTCATGCTGACGTCATGCTGGCACAATATTTATATTTCTGGATTTAAATTAAATCAGGAAATTCCAGAATATTATTTAAACTTCAAAAATTCATAACTTTTATTCTGTAACTCCAAATTGGACAAATTATATATGAAAAATGATCAGAAAAATCCAATCTATCCATCTGTACTATTTTCATGCATGATCAAACAAGTTAAATTGATGTTTTAAGCAGAACAAGGAAAAGCACTTTAAAAGGCCATGTTTGAGTTTGAAATTTGAATCTTTGATTCAAATTGGTTCAAACCCTTCTGGTCTTAGTTGCATTAGCCCAACACACTCATATTGCCATGTTTCATGCATGCATCATATTGTTGCACATTGTTTGGTGATGGTCGTGTGTCGGTGTCCTTTGCGACAGGTTCTGCCTCCGAGGAGTACCGTGATTACCCTAACGAAGAACCGTATCAGTGCATCGAACCATCAGGCAAGCAACCAACCATTTAATCATATCGATACAATCCCATGTTCTCGCTCCTGCTCTCTTTTACTGCATTAAGATAACGCGTTTCAAACTGCTGTGTGCTACGGTAGTTGAACCCATTTCCTCTGCATGACCTGTCATTGCCACAGTAACTAGATGAAACCCACTAGCATGTGTAGGAGTTGATTGAGCCATATGTATGTGTTGTTCCTACCTTGCTATGCCTGCTATGCTTAGAGTCGTGTCAGGTCTGGTTCATCTGGGTGATGGCTAGAGTGAAATGATTATATCGGTAATGAGAGTGGTGTGGTGAACACGATTTGGTAAAGGTATCGATGAGAGGCCATGTAGGAGTACATGGTGGGTTGTTTCATTGAAGCCGACCTTAAGCACTGAGATCTGTATGTGTGATTTAAGATACAGCTACTACCATGCATTGGGCCCTGAAATATGACCCCGCTCGACTTCTTATTCACCCTAGCTCTCTGTCCAGGAGTTGCAAGTAGTTTCTGGTGTTTGTAGTCTACTGGAGGCCGTGGACAGCGCTGACCGTAGGGGTGGGCTGTGATGCGGTAGGTATGTGGCACGGTGTACCGAATACCCGTTAGGTATCTCGGGAACCCTGTTCACATCGTTCGGGGCCGTATGGGAAACCTCGGCCGGACTCCCTGCGGATGGAACCTGAATAGGCGATAAACCTGGACTAGAGGCTTAAGTGTTTAGGTAGGTCGTGGTCTACACCCACGTCGGCTTTCGCTTGAAGTCTGCCGAGCACATGTCGTGTGCAGACGCTAAGTGGTGGAAACATGTATGAAGAAGTACACCCCTGCAGGGTTATCATGATCTATTCGAATAGCCGCGTCCGCGGTAAAGGACTACTTGGTTGCCTATACAGTTCATAGACAAGTAAATGGAAACTGCTAAAAGCCTCAAGATAAGTGTGAGTGCCGGGGATGGCTCTTCCGTAGGAAGACGGAGGCGGATCCTTGGTAGTGTATTGAAGTGGTGAGTAGTGGACTCGTGTGTGCAAAACCATTTCAAGTTGAAGTATCGTAGGATAGTCTAGCCAAGAGTCAAAGCTGGCTTGCTGCAATAACTCCACCAACCCTTCTTGATAATATGCATGTATGTAGGATCTGATGTAAGTCTTGCTGAGTACCTTTGTACTCATGTTGCTATAATTTACATTTTTTACAGAAGACGCTGCAACCCCTTCTGATGGGTTCTATGTAGATATTGACATCAACGAGTAGGCTAAAGACCCAGGTGGTGACCCTGAGCTTGTAAAGGACCACGTAGTATAGCCAGGCTTTCCAAGCCTCTTTTATTTTACTAGTTGTCTGTACTCAGACAAGTTACTTCCGCTGCTGGTTTATATGACTGTATGACTTGAATGTTGGGTCGTGAGACCCGTACCTTTGTGTATGTTATGTATGGCTCCCTGAGCCTTAAATAAAGTACTTGTGTCGTAGAGTCATGTTGTGATGCTTCGTTGTATTTGCACATATCGAGCATATTGTGTGTATGATTGAAATGCTTGGTATGTGTGGGATCTAACTATCTAGTTGTTTATCTTTAGTAGCCTCTCTTACCGGGAAATGTCTCCTAGTGTTACCGCTGAGCCATGGTAGCTTGCTACTGCTCTGGAACACTTAGGCTGGCCGGCATGTGTCCTTCTTCGTTCCTGTGTCTGTCCCTTCGAGGAAATGTCACGCTTGAGTACCGGAGTCCTGATAGCCCGCTACAGCCCGGTTTACCGGAGTCCTGCTAGCCCAGTGCTACAGCCCGGACCCACTTGCTGATGACTGACACGTTCGAGCTGGGTCATGGATGCCTGTCCCTGTAAGTTTGTGCCACTTTGGGTTTACGACTAGTCATGTCAGCCCGGGCTCCTTATCATATGGATGCTAGCGACACTATCATATACGTGAGCCAAAAGGCGCAAACGGTCCCGGGCCAAGGTAAGGCGACACCCGTGGGGATACCGTGCGTGAGGCCGCAAAGTGATATGAGGTGTTATCGGCTAGATCGATGTGACATCGAGTCGGGGTCCTGACAGCGTTGGCATCAGAGTCGGACTGCCTGTAGGTTCTCCAAGCCAAACTGGTCGATGTTGAGTCTAGAAATTCTTTAGTTATATGTAGGGGAATTGTTTGTGGGTTGGAACGTAAGGCTCTTTTTACTCCTTTATCTTATGACATTCTGATCTGAGTCAGTCCATTCTTCCACCGGGGGTTAAGGAATTAGGATCTATTCTCTCTATCAGGATCACGTGTCATTAATCTGTAGTACCTTATAGGTATGTTGGATACAAGCCTAGTTCAGTTCTTCTACCATATTATGTTGCTAGGATGGACTCAGAATTTGATATGATGATGTTGAGTGTGTATGAAATCCTTTGTCAAATGTCTCAAAATCCTTCTTGAGCATTTACAGCTGTTATGCTGCCGAAATTTTGCTAGAAATTCTAATGCCTTTGCATTATGATTGTGATTTCAGATGGCCACTCGCGACCTCAATCAAGTGGTTCGCCTGACTCGATGCCTAGATGTACCCGGCCATACTGCCAAGTTGGTCAGGGTAATGACTGAGGCTGGATACCGCTGGTATCCTTAGTACACGGTCGAAGAGCAATTTCGGGACTTTAATCAAAGCCAGTATCTCTGCACTGTCAGGATATTTCCATCTTATCCTGGATCCACCGAGCCCCTTCACTGCTCCTATGGACTCGGGGTTACTATTGAGATGGCTGTGCAGGACGCCGCCTACTCTATGATGACCATTATGCGAGTCAGATCTGGTCTATTTCGGGACTCTGATTTCCGGTATATGCCAGGATCACTTCCGGGAGCACAAGGGTATCTCCAGGCTATCTATGCTGACCCCACTCAGGAGGATTCATGGACTCGCACTACTGCTGAGATGCTCGAGGATAAGGACCGTGAAAATCGGGCCTTAAGGTTAGAGCTCTTCAATACCCGTGCTGACCACTGGGCCACTTTGACTCGGTTCGCACCGGCGGTGCAAGCTGGATATTCGGATATGCGCGATCTCTATCCTGTGAGATCTGCTCTGCCAGACATGATGGGTTGGCGTGATGTAGGAGGCATCACCCCACCTCGCGGTCCCCACAGGCCACCGTCTGTTGGTCCAAGACCTCATCCTAGCCCCTATGGTCCACAAGCTCCGCGAGATCGTCTGTTTCCGGATGATCATGTTGAGCTTCCAGGCTATGGAGGTGACTTCTACGAGGACTACTACGGATCGGTCTGAGTTAGTGGTAGTATCACTAGTTCGCACTAGCTGTGTCATCTATCGTCCCGCGTGACTCGTGGGATATGACCTAGTTTGTACTCTTTCCGGAGGTGTAGAAAAATAATGTATAGGAGCTTGGAATGCCTCCGATGAGATGTAATCCTCTTTTCACCGTAATAGTACTTAGTTTGGTCTTGTACTAAACCCTGTATGGTGTGTATGACGATGGAATAAAAGAAGCAGTTTCTGTATCTACCATGTCATACGGATGATCATCTTGCATTCCGAGTTATTCCTTACATTTTGTATCCTATGTTGGAATTTTATCACCCTGACTAAATCATTGTCTTGTTTACCTAGGATGGTCAACACGCGCACTAACCCTGCTCCTCAAGAGCAGGCCGAAGGAAGTGAAGTCAGGGATGCAAATCTGCCTCATCCTCCTTTCCTAGCCGAGGTTATGATGGAAGCTGAGAGAAACAAGCGGGAGACCAACCGTTTGTTGGAGCGTATCGAGCAGAACACGGCACACCATCAGAGGACTAACGTGGTGTCACTCAGTGATTTTATCAAATTACATTCACCCACGTTCCACCACTCCGTCGAGCCTCTCGACGCTGATGACTGGCTTCGCAGTATCTCTCACAAACTGCGTTCCGCGCTGGTAGCGGAGGCTGACAAGGTCACCTTTGCTGCATATCATCTTGAAGGCCCCGCCAGTCTATGGTGGGAGAATTATGGAGCTATGCGCCCAGCGGGCCATGTCACTACTTGGGCTGAATTCAGCGAGGCTTTCCATGAACATCACATTCCGGAGGGTCTCATGGACCGTAAACGTGAGGAATTTTGCAGTTTCACCCAAGGCCGACTTTCTGTGGATGCTTACAGCAGGGAGTTTGGTAACCTCGCCCGATATGCAACCGAGGAAGTTTCTACTGACGCCAAGAAGCAAGCAAGGTTCCGTAAGGGACTTAGTCCTGAGCTTCGCCGCGACCTCCGTCTGCATGAGTGCACATCTTTTCAGAAACTTGTCAACAAAGCCATCAGTGCTGAAACTGGTCAGACTGACTATGACGCAACACGCAAGCATGGCCGTGACATGGGTTCCTCATCCGGTGCTGGTCCTCAGAAGCGCCGCGTGTGGGTGCCCAACACCGCCCTGCCACCCAGGTTCACACCGAGGCCATCTTTCCAGGCGCCTCGCCCTGTTCAACAGTCTGCACCAGCCAAGCCCTATGGGGGTCCAACTAACAATGCTCCTCCACGTACCAGTTCCGTGACTTGTTTCAAGTGTGGGGAATCTGGTCACTATATGCGTGAGTGTCCCCAGACCAACCCCAACCAATCTGCTAAAGCTGTTGGCCGTGGCAAGCCGACAGGGAAAGTGTTCCACGCCAAGCCGGTCACCGCTTCACGTGGCCATGTCAACTGTATCTCTGCCGAAGAAGCTCAAGAGGATCCCAACGTCGTTCTCGGTACGCTCCTTGTTAATTGCCACCCGGCATCTGTTCTTTTCGATACAGGAGCCTCTCATTCATTTATATCCGAGAACTATGCTCGTTTGCATAACACTGCATTCTGTGACATGCCATCCACTATGGAAATTTCTACTCCCGGGTCTAGATGGCAGACCTCTAGGGTAAGTTATGGAAATGAAATCCAAGTCGACAGACTTGTTTTCCTCGCGTCTTTGATAGCCCTTAAATCTTCAGATATTAATATCATTCTGGGTATGGACTGGATGTCGGCTCATCATGCCCAAATTGATTGCTTCTCTAGGACTGTTCAACTCACCCATCCTTCGGGGAAGATAGTCAATGTCTTGACCCAATTAGCCAAGCGACAGTTATATTCTCTTAACGCTAGCCCTTTGCCAGACCTTGAGGACATCCCGGTAGTCCGTGACTTTTCGGATGTCTTCCCAGAGGAATTGCTAGGTGTTCCACCTGACAGGGATGTTGAGTTCGTAATAGACCTCATCCCAGGAACCGTTCCGATTGCCAGAAGACCCTATAAGATGGCACCACTAGAACTAGCCGAGCTTAAGAAACAACTCGATGAGTCCTTGAAAAAGGGTTTCATCCGACCTAGCTCATCCCCGTGGGCTCGCCCCGTCCTATTCGTCAAGAAGAAGGATGGTACGGACCGGATGGTTGTAGATTACCGACCTGTCAATTTGGTCACAATCAAGAACAAATATCCGCTTCCCAGGATCAACGACCTGTACGATCAGCTCGCTGGATCCTCAGTCTTCTCCAAGATGGATTTGAGGTTGGGCTACCATCAAATCAAAATCAGAAACGGGGACATTCCTAAAACGGCCTTTGTTACTCGTTATGGCCAATACGAGTACACCGTCATGTCCTTCGGTTTAACCAACGCTCCAGCCACCTTTTCTCGGTTAATGAACTCAATCTTCATGGAGTATTTGGATAAATTCGTCATGGTTTACCTCGATGATATACTCATCTACTCCAAGAACGAGGAAGAACATGCCGAACATCTAAGGCTAGTGTTGAAGAAACTTCGAGAGCATCGCCTTTATGCCAAATTTTCTAAATGTGAATTCTGGTTGTCAGAAGTGACCTATCTGGGTCATGTAATATCTGGTAAAGGTATTGCTGTTAACCCTGAGCGAGTTCAAGCCGTCCTTAATTGGACTCCACCTGAATCGGTCAAGCAAGTGCGTAGTTTTCTGGGCTTAGCAAGCTATTATCGTCGCTTTGTCGAGAACTTTTCCAAGGTTGCTAAACCTCTAACCGAACTCCTCAAGAAAGATAAGAAGTTCGAGTGGACTCCACAATGTGAGCACAGCTTTCAGGAACTGAAAAGACGCCTGACCTCTGCTCCCGTACTGGTACCGCCAGACTTCTCCAAGGACTTTGTTATCTACTGCGACGCCTCGCGACAAGGACTAGGTTGCATTCTCATGCAAGATCGACACGTAATTGCCTATGCTTCACGGCAATTGCACCCACATGAGGAGAATTATCCTACTCATGATCTAGAGCTTGCAGCCGTAGTCTATGCACTTAAGACCTGGCGGCATTACCTCCTCGGTAATCGTTGCGAAATATTCACTGATCACCAAAGTCTGAAGTACATTTTCACCCAACCGGATTTTGAATCTCAGGCAAAGACGTTGGGTTGAGTTGATCACAGATTTCGATTTAGGAATAACTTACACCCCAGGAAAAGCCAACGTCATGGTTGATGCGCTAAGTCGTAAATCTTATTGTAACAACCTGATGTTACAACAAAGTCAACCGCTTCTCCATGAGGAATTTCGGAAGCTTAACCTTCACATTGTACCTCAAGGTTTTCTTTCCACCTTGGTAGCAAAACCTACTCTTACGGATCAAATCATCGCTGCCCAAAAGCGAGATAAGGGAATATCTAAAATCAAAGAGAACATTGCTAGCGGAGGTGCTAGTTGTTTCTCCACAAATGATCATGGTGTTGTGTACTTTGAGAACCGTCTAGTGGTTCCCAAGAACTAGCATCTACGGCAGTTGATCCTTAAGGAGGCTCATGAATCTCCTCTCACCATTCATCCCGGTAGTACTAAGATGTATCAGGACCTACGCCAGAGGTTCTGGTGGACTAGGATGAAGAGAGAAATTGCTCAGTATATTGCTAATTGCGACGTCTGTCGTCGTGTAAAAGCAGAGCATCAACGGCCTGCTGGCACCCTTCAACCCTTAGCTATTCCTGAATGGAAATGGGATAAAATTGGTATGGATTTCATTACCGGTTTTCCCAGGACCAAGAGAGGGAATAATGCTATTTTCGTCGTGGTCGATCGTCTTTCTAAAGTAGCCCATTTCTTACCTGTTCGTGAGAGTATAACCGCTAGTCAATTGGCAGACTTATACGTCTCCCGAATAGTGTCTCTCCATGGTGTTCCTTTGGAAATTAACTCGGATCGAGGAAGTCTTTTCACCTCTCGATTTTGGGAAAGTTTCCAAAATGCTATGGGAACCCGTCTCTCCTTCAGCACCGCCTTCCACCCTCAGTCGAGTGGTCAAGTGGAACGCGTCAACCAGATTCTAGAAGACATGCTTCGAGCCTCTGTTATCTCATTCGGAATGGACTGGGAGAAGTGCCTTCCATTTGCCGAATTCGCTTACAACAACAGCTATCAATCTAGCTTGGGTAAAGCCCCTTTTGAAGTTCTCTATGGACGACGGTGTCGAACACCCCTTAACTGGTCAGAGACCGGGGAAAGACAATTCTTTGGCCCGGATATGATTCAGGAAGCAGAAGAACAAGTTCGTATCGTTCGTGAAAAGTTGAAAACAGCCCAATCTCGTCAAAAGAGTCAATATGACCGAAAACATAAGGCTATGACTTTCGAGGTTGACGAGAAGGCTTATCTTCGGGTCACCCCTCTGAAGGGAACCCATCGTTTCGGTATCAAAGGCAAATTGGCTCCTCGTTACATTGGACCTTTTCGCATTCTCGCCAAACGAGGAGAAGTTGCCTACCAGTTGGAACTACCTCCGCACCTCTCCAGAGTCCACGATGTCTTCCACGTTTCTCAACTCAGGCGTTGCTTCTTGGATCCTATCCGTGGAGTGGACCACGAAACGCTTGATCTCCAAGATAATCTTACATATCGAGAGTACCCCATTCGTATCCTCGATCAGGCCGAACGTACCACCATTCTGAGGATGAAGCAACTTGGGAAAGGGAGGATCGTCTTCGACTTGAGTATCCCGCCTTCTTCCCGGAGGAACCCAAATCTCGGGACGAGATTCTTTTGAGTGGGGGTGAGTTGTCACACCCTAGCTAGTCATGCATCAGAGAGTGTGCATCATGTTTAAAATTCCATTTAATTTGAAATGGGGATTTGTGAAACCCTCAGAATCATTTTTGAAAATGATCCAAATAAAAATTTCTCCAAAAGGGTCCAAGAAAATGCTCATGTTGCTCTCTGAAAATATTGGACAGAGATAAAAAAATCAAACCAATATTTTCAAGAGCTCATAGGTATTTATTTTGGGCATTTGGAATTAATGCATAAATATGTGCATTGGAAATATATTATTTATATATATTAATATATGTCCAAATATTATGCCAATTATAAAGGAGCTCTGGAATAATATATCTAGCTCCTGCAAAAATTGGCATAAGGTAAATAAATGATTTAATATTTTATTTAAATCAAAACAAATGTCAGAAATTAGAAAAAGAAAAATAAATAAAACGAGGAACTTACCTGGGCTCCTCCCTGTCCGGCCCAGCCAGCTGGCCGGCCCAGCCAGCAGGCGGCCCAGCCCGCCTCCCTCCTCTGTCGTCTTCGTCCTCGACAGAGGGAGGGGAGTGTGGCCGGCGCGCGCGCGCGCCACCGTGCCACACCACCTGCTCGCCTGCCTGCCTGCCCTCCCCTCCTCGTCTCGATGCGCCGGACGACGCCACGCCCTCCCCCCTGCTCTCTCTCACTCTCCCGCGGTTCTTCCCCTCCTCCCCCTCGCTCTCTCTCTCACGGCCGAACACCACCATCACCGCCGTTCGCCATAGCAGCAGCCACCGCCCTTCCCTCGCTCCCCCGACTAGCCCAGAGGCTCCGCCTCGACCCCCTCTTCCTCCCCACCGATCCACGGGCCTCCGGAAGCCCTGCATCGCCGCCCACGTCGCTGTTCCCCTCCTCGGCCACCGGAGATCGTCGCCATCGAATCGAGAGCTACCGGATGCCCCCGAGCCCGCTAACCATCCCTGCAGCTCCGCGGTGAGCCGCTGACCCGATTCCCCCTTGCCCCGTCGTCCCTAGCATCCTGTAGCTGCCGTCCCCTTGAGCTCCGAAGCTCGCCGCCGCCGTGCCTCGTCGCCGCCGTGGCTGGAGCCGTTGTAGCTCGAAGCCGAGCACACCATCGTGCTCCACACCTCACCAGGAGCACGTAGCACGCACCAACGCCTCCCCTAGCGCCCTGCATCGCCTAACCCGCCGTTGGCCGAACTCCGGCCGCCGCTCACGAGCTCGCCGTCGTCGGTACCGGCCACCACAGGCACGGCCACCACCACCGTTCGACGCACGGGAGCAAGAGCTCTCCAATGAGCCCAAGCACGGCCTCGCCCGTGCCCTGTAGCGCGTTTCCGCATCGCGCCGCCGTCTCGGGCCTCGCCGGCATCATGTCGCCGGTGGGTTTGACCCACCTTGACCACGGCAGGACCCCCCCTGTGTCCCAGACAGGTGGGCCCAGCCCTGTTAGCTAATTAGGATTAGCACTAACCGAATTAGTTTAACTAACTATTCCCCCTGACACTGACCAGTGGGCCCCAGCGCCACTAATTCCTAATTAGGATTAAACTAACCCTGTTTAACCCCCCTGTCACTGACGTGTGGACCCCACACGTCAGGTTTGACCCCAGCCAGCCGCAGTTGACCACTGACGTCATGCTGACGTCATGCTGGCACAATATTTATATTTCTGGATTTAAATTAAATCAGGAAATTCCAGAATATTATTTAAACTTCAAAAATTCATAACTTTTATTCTGTAACTCCAAATTGGACAAATTATATATGAAAAATGATCAGAAAAATTCAATCTATCCATCTGTACTATTTTCATGCATGATCAAACAAGTTAAATTGATGTTTTAAGCAGAACAAGGAAAAGCACTTTAAAAGGCCATGTTTGAGTTTGAAATTTGAATCTTTGATTCAAATTGGTTCAAACCCTTCTGGTTTTAGTTGCATTAGCCCAACACACTCATATTGCCATGTTTCATGCATGCATCATATTGTTGCACATTGTTTGGTGATGGTCGTGTGTCGGTGTCCTTTGCGACAGGTTCTGCCTCCGAGGAGTACCGTGATTACCCTAACGAAGAACCGTATCAGTGCATCGAACCATCAGGCAAGCAACCAACCATTTGATCATATCGATACAATCGCATGTTCTCGCTCCTGCTCTCTTTTACTGCATTAAGATAACGCGTTTCAAACTGCTGTGTGCTACGGTAGTTGAACCCATTTCCTCTGCATGACCTGTCATTGCCACAGTAACTAGATGAAACCCACTAGCATGTGTAGGAGTTGATTGAGCCATATGTATGTGTTGTTCCTACCTTGCTATGCCTGCTATGCTTAGAGTCGTGTCAGGTCTGGTTCATCTGGGTGATGGCTAGAGTGAAATGATTATATCGGTAATGAGAGTGGTGTGGTGAACACGATTTGGTAAAGGTATCGATGAGAGGCCATGTAGGAGTACATGGTGGGTTGTTTCATTGAAGCCGACCTTAAGCACTGAGATCTGTATGTGTGATTTAAGATACAGCTACTACCATGCATTGGGCCCTGAAATATGACCCCGCTCGACTTCTTATTCACCCTAGCTCTCTGTCCAGGAGTTGCAAGTAGTTTCTGGTGTTTGTAGCCTACTGGAGGCCGTGGACAGCGCTGACCATAGGGGTGGGCTGTGATGCGGCAGGTACGTGGCCGGGTGTACCGAATACCCGTTAGGTATCTCGGGAACCCTGTTCACATCGTTCGGGGCCGTATGGGAAACCTCGGCCGGACTCCCTGCGGATGGAACCTGAATAGGCGATAAACCTGGACTAGAGGCTTAAGTGTTTAGGTAGGTCGTGGTCTACACCCACGTCGGCTTTCGCTTGAAGTCTGCCGAGCACATGTCGTGTGCAGACGCTAAGTGGTGGAAACATGTATGAAGAAGTACACCCCTGCTGGGTTATCATGATCTATTCGAATAGCCGCGTCCGCGGTAAAGGACTACTTGGTTGCCTATACAGTTCATAGACAAGTAAATGGAAACTGCTAAAAGCCTCAAGATAAGTGTGAGTGCCGGGGATGGCTCTTCCGTAGGAAGACGGAGGCGGATCCTCGGTAGTGTATTGAAGTGGTGAGTAGTGGACTCGTGTGCGCAAAACCATTTCAAGTTGAAGTATCGTAGGATAGTCTAGCCAAGAGTCAAAGCTGGCTTGCTGCAATAACTCCACCAACCCTTCTTGATAATATGCATGTATGTAGGATCTGATGTAAGTCTTGCTGAGTACCTTTGTACTCATGTTGCTATAATTTACATTTTTTACAGAAGACGCTGCAACCCCTTCTGATGGGTTCTATGTAGATATTGACATCAACGAGTAGGCTAAAGACCCAGGTGGTGACCCTGAGCTTGTAAAGGACCACGTAGTATAGCCAGGCTTTCCAAGCCTCTTTTATTTTACTAGTTGTCTGTACTCAGACAAGTTACTTCCGCTGCTGGTTTGTATGACTGTATGACTTGAATGTTGGGTCGTGAGACCCGTACCTTTGTGTATGTTATGTATGGCTCCCTAAGCCTTAAATAAAGTACTTGTGTCGTAGAGTCATGTTGTGATGCTTCGTTGTATTTGCACATATCGAGCATATTGTGTGTATGATTGAAATGCTTGGTATGTGTGGGATCTGACTATCTAGTTGTTTATCTTTAGTAGCCTCTCTTACCGCGAAATGTCTCCTAGTGTTACCGCTAAGCCATTGTAGCTTGCTACTGCTCTGGAACACTTAGGCTGGCCGGCATGTGTCCTTCTTCATTCCTGTGTCTGTCCCTTCGGGGAAATGTCACGCTTGAGTACCGGAGTCCTGTTAGCCCGCTATAGCCCGGTTTACCGGAGTCCTACTAGCCCAGTGCTATAGCCCGGACCCACTTGCTGATGACCGACACGTTCGAGCTGGGTCATGGATGCCTGTCCCTGTAAGTTTGTGCCACTTTGGGTTTACGACTAGTCATGTCAGCCCCGGCTCCTTATCATATGGATGCTAGCGACACTATCATATACGTGAGCCAAAAGGCGCAAACGGTCCCGGGCCAAGGTAAGGCGACACCCGTGGGGATACCGTGCATGAGGCAGCAAAGTGATATGAGGTGTTACCGGCTAGATCGATGTGACATCGAGTCGGGGTCCTGACAGCTGACCCAAACCACATGGCCGAGGTCGGCCCTATGGGTCCTGATGGAAAGGAGATCCCTGTCAGCTTAGTATATGGCCAGGTAGAGCTGGCTACAAAGTATTCCCAACACGACTGTAAATTAGACCGCCTGTTGGATGGTATTGAAGAAGAATATACTGAGTCGGATTGACTCTGTAATTTAAAATGACATGAAAAATGCCTTCTAGCCGGATTGTAGATCGTTTGTCATTGCGGACCTTTTCGCTTCGACCTCTGGACCCTATAGTCCGGAGTGTGTCCGAATACCCTCTCGATTATGTAAGAACCAGGGCATGCATGGAGACAAGGCGTAGGGGTCATAATTGCTTTAGCAGACAAGTACCCAACTAGTTATGTTATATTACATGGTTAGTAAGAAACATCTTCCAGGGAGAATAGTTCCGTTAGGGGTTCCTTTCCCTGGGAGGCATGCCCTAAAGTGCATGTCCGAACTACTAAAAAGAGCAGAAAAGCATCTGGGGGCAGATAAATAAACACGAAAGATCATCTTTTAGTTCACCGACCGAATATTCCCTTAAGAATGCTAGCTTTCGGCTTTACCCAGTCTGAGGTAAACATCCGGCTGACCCGGCAGTAACAATCGCAGAGGTGCTCCCTTTACCACCTAGCCGAACGAATGGGAACGTAGGGGTAAGCACAGGAGCCAGGCAACCTAGCTTGGCCAAACCTTAAGTCATATCGATGCATATAATGGTGTGTAAAAGGCTCATGCGGAAGTGTCACACATGTTTTGGGCATGAGGCCCGTTTTATATAAACTTCTGATAAAGAAGCCCTAGGTATGATGAGCGCGGGTGGCGCGTCAGGTATGTGCGAACAACGCACATGCAAGCCCCTAAGGGCTTGGGAGAAAAAGGTTAGGGAGAGGGAGCGAAATCCCGGACAGCTAATGTGAAAAAATAAAAATAAAAATAAAAAGGGGACGGAGGAAGGAGACGAACATGGAGTCCGGCGCTAGGCGTAGAATCTTCGTAGGCGTGCTGCGTTCCATGGGTTCGGCTCGAGTCGGTTGTCCGATGCGTTGCGCAGACGATACACTCCACCAGTCAGTACTTGGTCGATTATGAAGGGACCCTCCCATTTGGGCTTTAGTTTGTCCTTTTTCTTGTCCAGCAGGCGCAGAACTAGTTCGCCAACATTATAAGTTTTGGCCCGTACTTCTCTGCTTTGATATCTTCGAGCCTGCTGTTGATAGAATGCGGAACGAGCTTTTGCCACGTCGCGCTCCTCCTCCAATGCGTCCAAGTTGTCCTGCCGATCGAGCTCGGCTTCTCTTTCTTCATACATGCGCACTCGAGGTGAGTCATGAATTATGTCGCATGGCAGTACTGCCTCTGCGCCATATACCATAAAAATGGTGTGAATCCGGTAGTGCGATTCGGCATGGTCCGCAGCCCCCAGAGTACGGAGTCGAGCTCCTCTACCCAGTGCGTGTTAGATTCCTTGGGGGATCGCACTAGTCTGGGTTTGATGCCGCTCATAATGAGACCATTAGCTCGCTCGACTTGACCATTGGTTTGAGGGTGATAGACTGAAGTGTAGTCGAGCTTAATGCCCATGTTTTAGCACCAGAGTTTAACTTCATCGGCCGTGAAGTTTGTGCCGTTGTCAGTTATGATGTTGTGGGGGATGCCGTAACGGTGTACGACCCCGGATATGAAGTCTATCACCAGTCCGGATTCGGCCGTCTTTACAGGCTTGGCCTCTATCCATTTGGTGAATTTGTCCACCATGACCAGTAGATATTTTTGCTTGTGGGTTCCTCCTTTAAGGGGTCCAACCATGTCAAGCCCCCAGACCGCAAAAGGCCAGGTAATGGGTATAGTTTGTAGGGCGGTAGGCGGCATGTGGCTTTGGTTGGCGAATAACTGGCAACCAACGCATCGCTACACTAAGTCCTGAGCGTCTGCCCGGGCCGTTGGCCAATAAAATCCAGTACGGAAGGCCTTGCTTACAAGGTCCCAGGCTGCGGTGTGGTGCCCGCCGAGTCCAGCATGAATTTCAGCCAGAAGGTCTCGCCCTTCCTCTTAGGAGATACACCTTTGAAGGACTCCGGTTGTGCTTTTCTTATAAAGCTCTCCCTCGTGGACTTTGTAGGCTTTAGATCGCCGCACTATGCAGCGGGCCTCGTTTTGGTCCTCGGGGAGTTCCTGCCTAGTTAGGTAGGCTAGGAATGGTTCTGTCCACGGGGCAATGACTGCCATTATTGTGTGGGCTGACGGCGTTGTTTCGTTGGCGGAGCCACCAACTGTGTCAGAGTGTTCGGTGAAGGGCAGTGTGGTTGTGTCCGGGCTATTCTTTCTGGACTCTCCCTCCCATGATACGAATGGCTTGAACAGCCTCTCTAGGAAGATGTTGGGAGGGACGGCATCGCGCTTGGCGCTAATGCGTGCCAACACGTCTGCTGCCTGGTTATTCTCCCGGGCTATGTGATGAAATTCAAGCCCCTCAAACCGAGCTGACATCTTTAAGATGGCATTGTGGTAAGCTACCATTTTCGGATCCTTGGCGTCAAAGTCTCCATTTATTTGGGATATTGCGAGGTTTGAATCCCCGCGGACCTCTAGGCATTGAATGCCCATGGAGACTGCCATCCGGAGACCATGTAAAAGGGCCTCGTATTCGGCTACGTTGTTGGAATCCGTGTACATTATCTGAAGTACGTATTGGACTGTATCTCCGGTTGGGGACGTCAGAACGGCGCCAGCCCCCAGGCAAGCCAACTTTTTGGAGCCGTCGAAGTGCATGATCCAGTTGGAGTATGCGCCGTACTCTTTAGGGAGTTCGGCTTCAGTCCATTCGGCGATGAAGTCGGCCAAAACCTGCGACTTAATAGCTCGCCTTGGCTTGTAAGTTATGTCGAACGAGAGGAGCTCGATGGCCCATGTGGCAATCCGGCCCGTTGCATCGTGGTTGTTTATAATATCATTAAGAGGTACTTCGGATGCCACTGTTATTGAACACTCTTGAAAATAGTGTCGCAGCTTCCGGGATGCCATGAACACCGCGTATGCTATCTTTTGATAGTGCGGGTACCGTGACTTGCATGGAGTTAGGACAGTGGACACGTAGTAAACTGGTTTTTGGAGAGGGAACTTGTGTCCGTCCGTTTCTCGTCCGATGACGAGCACCGCGCTTACAACTTGATGGGTTGCCACGATGTATAGCAGCATTGGTTCGCCCGTGTTGGGTGCGGCCAGGATCGGATTTGTTGCCAGTATGGCTTTTATTTCTTCGAGTCCGGTCGTGGCGGCATCCGTCCACTCGAAGTGTTCGGTGCGCCGCAGGAGGCGATAGAGGGGTAATGCCTTTTCTCCTAAGCGGGAGATAAAGCGGCTTAGAGCCGCCATGCATCCTGTCAATTTTTGTATTTGTTTGAGGTCTTTTGGGGTATCCAATTGTGACAGAGCTCTGATCTTGGCTGGGTTTGCTTCAATTCCTCTATCGGATACGATGAAGCCCAAGAGCTTTCCGGCTGGTACGCCGAAAACGCGTTTTTCCGGGTTGAGCTTAATGTCATACGTTCGGAGATTGTCGAATGTGAGCCTCAAGTCGTCTACTAGAGTATCGACGTGTTTGGTTTTGACGACCATGTCATCTACGTATGCTTCAACTGTTTTGCCGATCTGGTTGGCCAGACATGTCTGAATCATGCGCTGATATGTTGTGCCGGCGTTTTGGAGCCTGAAGGGCATCGTGTTGAAGCAGAATGGGCCGTATGGGGTGATGAATGCCGTTCCGGCTTGGTCTGACTCTGCCATCTTGATTTGGTGGTAGCCAGAGTATGCATCGAGGAAACACAATGAGTCATGTCCTGCGGTGGCGTCGATGATTTGATCAATTCGGGGGAGTGGGAAAGGATCCTTTGGGCAGGCCTTATTTATGTCTTTGAAATTGAGACATAGGCGCCACGATTTGTCCTTCTTTGGTACCATCACCAGGTTTGGTAGCCAGTCCGGATGTTTTATATCTCTGATGAATCCGGCTTCCAGCAGTTTTGCTAGCTCCTCTCCCATGGCTTGTCTCTTGGGTTCGGAGAAACACCGTAGAGTCTGCTTGATGGGTTTAAACCCTTTTAGGATGTTCAGGATGTGCTCAGCCAGCCTGCATGGGATTCCTGGCATGTCTGAAGGGTGCCAGGCGAAAATGTCCCAATTTTCTCGCAGGAATTCTCTGAGTGCGGCGTCTACATCGGTTTTAGTTGTGCCCCGATGGAGGCCGTTTTTGTGGGGTCCGTTGGATGGACTTGGAATTTGACTATTTCGTCCGCTGGTTTGAAAGAGGTGGACTTGGATCTCTTATCTAGTATCACATCGTCCCTGTCCACCGTGGAGCGCAACGCAGTTAGTTCCTCAGCCGCTAGGGCTTCGGATAATGCCTCCAGGGCCAGTGCGGCTGTCTTGTTTTCGGTGCGGAGCGCTGTGTCCGGATCACTTGCAAGAGTGATGATTCCGTTGGGTCCAGGCATTTTGAGCTTCATGTACCCATAATGGGGTATGGCTTGAAAAATTGTAAATGCATCTCGTCCTAGCAGAGCGTGGTATCTGCTGCTGAATGGGGCCACTTGGAACGTGACCTCCTCGGATCTGTAATTATCCGGTGTGCCGAACACGACATCAAGTGTGATTTTTCCTGAACAGCATGCTTCCCGGCTTGGTATTATTCCTCTAAAGGTTGTGTTGCTTCGCTCAATGCGGCTCCAGTCTATTTCCATTTTTCGCAGGGTTTCCTCATAGATGATGTTAAGTCCGCTACCGCCGTCCATGAGTACCTTTGTAAGTCGGAAGCCGTCCACTATTGGACTAAGGACCAATTCGGCTGGTGCTCGGGCTGTCCGGAATTTAGGTTCGTCACTGGCATTAAAGGTAATAGCCGTGTCACTCCATGGGTTTATTGTTGCTACTTGGTAGATTTCGGTAAGGTTGCGGAGCATTCATTTCCTTGCATTGTTTGATGCGAAGGTCTCGAAGACTGTCGACACCGTACTGGCATTTCTGGGGAGGTGTTCTTTGGGTTCTGGAGTTACAAGCTCCTCGCCACTTCTGGCCACCTGCCGGAGTATCCAACATGCTCTAAGGCTGTGAGTTGGTGTGACTTCCCCTGAACTATGAATTTTACAGGGTCCATTGAGCCATCCCTCCAGTACGGTCCCATACCCTATAGAGGGTTTTTGTTTTTTGATGTTTGGCTCAGATGCCTGGCGATAATGCGCCCTTTTGTTTCGGACTCGTGTTGTATTCAGGGCCGGATTATCCCAGAATTTATCTTCAGTTTTCCAAACGCTTTCTGTCACATAGTACTTTCGTACTATGGATGTCAATTCGGCGAAGCATGTAATTTCGCAGCGACTTATGGCGTTGAGGAGTCCGATGTCCGTGCAGTTGTTACAGAAGAATGAAATTGCTTCTTTCTCACGGCAATCCTTTATCCTGTTCATAACCAGGAGGAATCTGGCCCAATAGTGGTGTACTGTTTCCCCGGGCTCTTGCCGTATTTGGGATAAATCCCTAATAGTTAGGTGGGCAGGTGGATTTAAATCCGGAACCTTGCCCGATATAAGATTCAGGGGCAAAGAAGTTTCCGAATTCGGAAGCTTGCTTTCTTGGACATTATTCAATGAATCAAGCCTGCTGCCTGACTTTAGGTTCAAGGCTTGGGCGACATCCTCCCCTCCGCGGGTGTCCGGCTTGGAGGGGTCGGGAATCCGGACACATCTGGTCCTTAGGGCGGGCGAAGATTCGCCGCATTGTTCTTCCACCACTTCAACGTGGTGGGTGACCTTGGGAGAGTCGATCTCTCTCTGATCGGGTTTAAGCCCAATCTGGCCGTAATCTGTAGCGACTCCCAGGGCAGCAATGCAATCCAAGAGCTCATTCAGGGAAGAGAACTCCGTCGGATCTAACTGCTCGGCGAGCTCCGAGCTGATGTGGAGATTGCTCTCGATGGCCCGAGAGGTCATCATCGGCGCGGCGGCCGAACAGGCGGTCATCAAAAAATCGCCTAGCCGGAGAGTTTGGCCGACAGCCAAAGCTCCTTTAGCAACAGCGTCATCTTTAAAGACGGGGTGCGGCATCCTTCCTGACGGTGACGACACAGAGGAACTCTCAATGAAAGCACCAATGTCGGTGTCAAAACCGGCGAATCTGGGGTAGGGGGTCCCGAACTGTGCGTCTAGGCGGATGGTAACAGGAGACAGGGGACACGATGTTTTTACCCAGGTTCGGGCCTTCTTGATGGAGGTAAAACCCTACTCCTGCTTGATTAATATTGATGATATGGGTAGTACAAGAGTGGATCTACCACGATATCAGAGAGGCTAAACCCTAGAAGCTAGCCTATGGTATGATTGTTGTTCGTCCTACGGACTAAACCTCTCCGGTTTATATAGACACCGGAGAGGGCTAGGGTTACACAGAGTCGGTTACAATGGGAGGAGATCTTCATATCGTATCGCCAAGCTTGCCTTCCACGCCAAGGAAAGTCCCATCCGGACACGGGACGGAGTTTTCAATCTTGTATCTTCATAGTCCGGGAGTCCGGCCAAAGGTGATAGTCCGGCTATCCGGACACCCCCTAATCCAGGACTCCCTCAATGGTTATGGAGTAAATTAAGGACATTTATTTTCTCTGTGTGCATCCACCAAATTAGAGGATGCAGTACTGGATGCAGACACTCACATTAAACTAACATTCAGGAGAACAAAAGTTCAGCATGTCTATGCATCTCAATGATCCACCATACTATAACCAATATACCAAACTGTGAGCAGGTGTTGAAATAAAGAAAATCGGTCGATGCTTCTCTGAGCAAAGGGCCTCCCTACGCACGCATTAATTTCCTGGGCATGCTTGTTTCTTCTCAATGTTGCGAGCACTTTGAGCATGTTGGCAACTCCACAGCTATCTAGCCGCCTCATCTTGCAATTGATGCTGACACATTTGCAGCAAACACATGAGGCAATAGAGATGACTCAACATGGGTCCATATTGTGCAGTTCCCCTGATATCCTATTCATTGTCCTGAATATGAAAAGATAGGAAAACAGTAGCTATACTTAAACAGTGTTGCAAAACAGTAGCACATATCAATAGCTCGGCATGACAAAACACGATCATCTGGACGAAGGGGATACTGACCTGCCTGAGGAAGATTACATATAATTTCATAAGTCCTTGGTTGATTTCCACCTTCGACTGCACTGCTTGTTTGCTCCTCCAGACATGACAGGATTGTTCCGCACTGCATTCAGCAAGTCAACGTACGAATAAGCTAATTTCATCTTGCGGTGGCCATTGTACCTAGTTATGAATGTAGGAATACCTGGAGCAGCATGAGGTTAGCTGACAGCAGGTAGATGCAGCCATATAAATTTTGTGCGGTGCTACCAAAATTGAGGTTTGTATCCCTTCCCGTTATGAGAATTCTTCTTGAAGTTGGTAGAATGTGACGGCTTGTTCTTTGCATCAAACGTGCCTCCCCCCTAAGATTGGTTCTTGTTGTTTTGGGGCTGGTTGGGCTGGAAGTTCTTCTCGTGTACCATGTGGGCACTAGAAGCTCCCTCGGCGACCCGAGCACGTGTGTCTTTTGCTCTCGCCTTCTCCTCAAAATCAAGAGTGCTAATGAGATCCAAAACAGAAAACTCATGTCTCTTGTTTTTCAGAGAAGTAGCAAAATCGTTCCACGAAGGTGGAAGCTTGGCAATGATGGTCCCAGCAACAAATTTGTCCGGCAACACACACTTAAAGTACTCAAGTTACTTAGAGAGAGACTGTATCTCATGAATCTGCTGAACAACAGAGCACTCATCAGTCATCTTGTAGTCACAGAATTGCTCCATGACGTACAACTCGTTGCCAGCGCCCGAGGGCCCAAACGTGGCCTCGAGCGCAGCCCTCATGTCTTTGCCGCTGTCAAACAACATATACGAATCCACAATGGAATCGCCAAGAACACTCAGCAGGGCGGCTTTGAAGAGGGTATCCATGTTCTGAAAAGCTTCCTGCCGTGTAGGATTAAGATCACCCTCAGGCTTACCCTTAGTGGCGTCATAGCAGCACATGATCTGAAACCAATATACTGCTCTTGTGCGCCACCTTTTATATTGTACCCCCTTAAAAGTAGGCGGCTTCAAAAGCGCAGCAAAACAACTTGGAGTAAATTGCCTGTGATCAGGTTTTTGGATTGGATTGTTGAATATATGACCAATTTAGTATGAGATTTAATCCGAATCAGCAGTAAATAGATCATGACGACAATTGCAAACATCAAAGTAATGATGCAGACTAAACCAGGAGGACAGAATCACATACTGTACAGCAGGAGCAGAACCGATGTGGTTGATGTTGGCACTCATGTCGTTGATTAAGAGGTTAGCGAGGTCGGGGAAGAAGGCTGTCGTTGAGGAAGTCATCGCTGGCAGCAGTCACAGGAGTATGCTCCTCAAAAACCTGATCGCCCCTCTCCCGTACAGGATCACGAAAGGCGGGGTTCAGAGGAATGTTGTCCCTTCTCATGGTGCACGCCGGAAGGAGGGCTGGAGAAGAATTGCATGGCGGCGCTAAGATCTAGAACGGTGCGAAACCATATGATACAGCGGCGGCTAGGGTAGAGCATGTGAGGTCGGAGTAAAATAGTAGGCCTTTGGCCCCCAAACCCCACGTCCAAGTCAATAATAGCTTTAAAAAAAGTCAATAATAGCCCCATCAAGGTTTGTCTCAAAAAATTTGGAGTAATTAAGGCGTTCGTTAGTCCCTTTAGTATAAATACAATATCATTAATAATGGCCCCACCTTTTGTCTCACAAAGTAGAGTATGTTGGAGTACAACCGACTACACGTTTACAATCCGCTTCTCTTCTCTCTCCTCTTCTCTCTCCTTCAACTAAGTACAAATACTATATTTAAATCCTTATAGCCTGCTTATGTCATCTAATTATAGTAGTACTTGCTCTAAAAGTTACTATCCACTGTGTAGTCTGAAATGTCTGGCGTGCAGCGGGCGGTGCCCTCGATCGGCGCGCCGCTTCAACGGCGTAAGCAGTGAGAGGTCGCGTCGCCCTGACTTGCCATCAATGTGGAGCGGCGGGCTTAGCTGGTGCCGGGCGGGAAGCGCGCGCGGGAGGGGGGAGGGGTTTTTGTTGGGCCAAGAAGGTGAGAAGCCAACTTGGGATAGGTCCGGACGGGGAAATATCATATGCTCCCATACTCTGCATATGACACTAGTGTATGTTACTACTCCCTCCTTTCCGGTTTATAGAGATGTTTAGAGTAACATAGTAATATGTTACAGTACAAGTTACTCCCCACTATGACCAGTCTTGGCCTCTCCCAGAGCTCCACCATGTATAGCTGCTAAGCCTGCCACGTAGGCATAAAATATGATGTGGCACCAATAAACTAAGCACCTATGCATTGAAAACTTGAGTTACTAAGCCATTTAATGCACGTAGCACATCATCTAAAGAGCATTAGTAGTATAGCCAGCTGCTGGCTATAAGCCTACAGCCCATCTTATAGTCAACATGTACTACAAATTGCCTAGGAACACGTGCTAGAGCTGGCTCTTCACGAAGAGCCCGCTTACCTTCTCTCTCCTCTTCTCTTTCCTCCAACTAAGCAGAAATATAATACGGATTATTCCTTATAGCCCGCTGACTCAGCTCTATTGTACTTGCTCTAAGCACTTCTAAGCACTCGCTAGCACCCCCTTGACCGTGGACCTTGACGGTGTACGTCACCTTGTGTCTCATAATTTTCCTCGTCATCATCTGAGTCCTAGAAGATCTCACCCACATCATCATTAGCATGCAACCGCCTTGATAGACAACATGCACAGAAGGAGTAGAGGCGACTGGGGATGCACCACCACCACGTCGTGGGCACTCCCTATGTGCTCGTGTGCGTGCAGCGTGCGTGTTTTTCCATCGGTGCTAGCTCTAAGGCCGAGGCTGCGGTCGTCTTCGTCTCCGACTAGTAGTTGAGCAACGACGGCAAAGAGGTGCTGCAAGAGATGCGTATGCGCTGTTGCATGCGAGCTTCGCCGTAGCACGACGAATCGGACGTCGCCGCGGATGGCGCACGCCTCCATGCAGCTGAGTGTGTGCGCATGCATGTGTTATTCACGTGCATTCTACGGCCGAGCGTGTGTGCATGCACGTCTTGTGTACGTGCGTTGTCTGCTCCATGCTGTGTGCGTATGTGCATGAGTTGGATTGGATGGAGTTAGTGCATTCGCTTGTGTACATATTTTAGAGTGTAGATTCACTCATTTTGTTTCGTATGTAGTCCCTTATTGAAATATCTAAAAAGACTTATATTTGGGAACTGAGGGAGTATAAAACATCTTCAACTTAGCATCCTGATGTACCATTTCTAGTGGTTAGCGAAAAGTTCATGTTCTTTTAGTTGTTTATAGGTGGGCAGGCGGCAAAAATAGGGGGAAACGCGCAAGGTTCCTTGTAGACGCTCCACCGTGAGGTTCCTTGCTCCTCCTCGGTCGTCGGGAATCTATGCTCTTCAACTCTTTTCTTTTACGTGAGCTTTGTTCATCCTTTTCCCAACACGCGAGACATCTAGCATCAAGGTGCACGTGTCATGCAATAAAATGGAGATAATCAGATAAGCAGTGCGTAAGTGAGTCGTGCGGGGGGGGGGGGAAAGCGGGGGAAAAACCTTTTCCGTAAGTGAATCGTGCACTTCGATGGCACCTACGCAATATTTTTTCCTCGATGGCACGTGAATGGCACGTGGATAGTGCACGTACTCAATGACGGAGCACGGGATGGTAGCAATGACATGGTCAGCCCTTTTTTTGAGAGAGTACGTACTACTAGTAAATAACTTTGATGTGTCCCGTCAACTCACAGAACGACAAGAAGCTTGATTACGCCTTCTCCCTCGCCAACGCGTGCGCGGTGGCTCGCAGCACGAGGAGAAACTTTTGCTTAGAAGCGGTGGACGTGCAGCAGTTCATTTGGTGTCAGATTGCCAGAAGCACTACTGTAGAACCATCGGCTTCCGGAAGAGGCGAAGAGCCAAGCGCAAGGTCACCTACTAACCTTAGGCTAGGCGTAGTGGGAGTAACATAAGTAGAGGTACCTCCTTTTTTTATTCTAGAAACAACCACACGCGAATATCAAGGTGCTGGTTACGTAGAACAAATTTCCTGCAGTCCGTGCTCAGCACTCCTCTATCTCTCTTCTCAGCCAGCCAGCAGACGCGCAGGGCCCATCGTCTGTTTGCTCACATGCAGCCCCACATGTCAGTGAAAACGCAAGAGGAACCACTGAACCTGCACATCTTTCACCTCGACGTGCTGGTGATCAAAAACAAATCCAAGAAATATCTTCGGTGGCCTCTTTTGGAGTTACTCAAGAGTAGTAAGATTATATTTACAGTTTAACCCAAGATGCACATCTCGTGGCTTCAACTTATCAATTACCACTCTATTTTCTTTCATGACACGACCTGGATGCTGGATGTCCCACGTGTCGGCAAAAGGAGGAAGAACCCGACCAAAGCTTCGGTTGTGCTCTCGGATTAGACTTGTTGTGCTAACTTAATTTTTTTTATTGTGTACTCCCTCCGTTCCAAAATACTTGACTTCCATTTGTCCAAAAATGGATGTGCCTATATACTAAAACATGTCTAGATACATATATATTTTGACAAATACTACGCATGTCACCAAACATTATATTTTTGAAAACTATGTTCAAATACGAATCCAATGACATAATTTTTCCTGACATGCATTAACATTTTGTTAGTTAAATCTTTAGTCAAAATTTGACACAAACTACAAAGGGGACCTGTAAACCAGGACGGAGGTAGTAGAACGGAGGGAGTAGAATGGATGCAAGTTTTTGTATTGGGAAGAAGAGTACATCCATATATTGATAGAGCGTTGGAGTTGGCCTTACAAGTGGGACCGCAGTTGAGGAAACCGACTATCGGCAAACCCCCACCTCGCCCGCCGCGCGATGGCTGAGTTAGAGAAACGATGAGGTTGAAGAGATTGCTCTAGCACGGACTCCAAGAAATATGGTGTCAGATGGATGTCGTGCTGGTGGCGTGTGCTGTACTCCTGGACATGAGGCTGTCACAATGGGCAAGAACATAAGCTAGTAACTTTACACTTCCCTAGACTATGTTACTACCACCATAGTGGGTAGGAACATCTATGTAGTGTCATGCAAAGATGTATTTATTAGGTTATAGACTCATTGTTTCCTGGAGTGTGTGATGTTCCGGTAACTTAGCTAGTTACCACATGTAACTTAGCTAAGTTGTATTGGAGTGTGTGATCTTACTCCTAAGTTCCTCCCCACTGTGACCAGCCTGAATGCTTGTTCTGGCCCATGCCACCCTACTACTCCTACTACTTACTATATAGTACTACTAGTATTGAGGATTCGAGGTGCTGGTTACGTAGTACAATATGGCTACAGTAAAAACACCCGCACGACGCGCGAAGCATGTGAAGCTAGTACAAATAGTGTACTACTATTGTTGATGATTGGCCTCATCCGATAACCTATTGCAATGCATGTTTCATCGGAATTAGTTGTCAGGCTCCAACGAGTATATGGGCGCTGCTCGTCCTCATGCTCGTGATCATCACCATCGTCATCTCCCCCTTGGTTATAAATTTTTTCAAGTATAGGTGGTGGAATTTTCACAGGACCTTGGAAACACAAGAAGAAGGTTAATTAGTAAAGGGAAACTTGCTAACCCACATGCATGTGGATGAAACAATTATAATTACGGTGGAAGACAAACGTACCGAAATCATAATGATTCCATGCAAAAACAGTGCCACGAGTGGTGGCAACAAACACAAGGCCCTCGTATTCAATTGCATCACAGTACTCATCCGTGTACAGAAACTAATTTTTGAGCAATGTCCATCGAGTCAAACCAGCAAGGACGGCAACAAGCTTTTCGAAGATAGCAACAACTTCATACTTGTTGTAATTCCAAGAGCGGGTGGGAACTCAAGAAATTGATATCTTCCGTAGAAGACAGTCACCATGATTGTATTTGAACGTGCGTGCAATACCGGTGTGCTGAACCTCTGGGCAGTCTGCTGAGATTTTTGGAAGTGGAACCCGGTCACGAGTGTACACATTCACAAGTTCCCACTCGCAGTTGGACCCAATGTAAACAACCTAATCTCCATTTGCGCCTGCCCATGCCTTGCCCTCAAGCGATGGCATCTTAACATCATACGTATCATTATCAAGTGGCATCAACTTCCACAGGGCGAGGCCTCCATCGTGACGGTGCCGATCATCAGGGTCACGATGAAGAAGATATGGGAGATCAAACCGTTCCTTGACTCTTGGGTTCCTTGTAATGATGTTATTAGTTGAGTCAAGAATGGGCTTGAACGAACCTGCCATGCTAGACGAGGTGATGACGTCGCACCGATCAATGAGTTCCTCCACAACGTCATCTTTCAGATCGGGGAAAGAATAACGGGGTCGTTTCCGTCCTGTTCCCTCCATGGAGAAGACGATCGAACAATGGCAAAAGAAAGCGTGAAGGGCTGAAGGAAAATGGAGGAGGGAGAGGAAGAGCGTGCGACTGCAGTTCCAAATCGAGAGGGAAAGGCGAAGCATCGGTGGACGGTTGCCAGTTTGCCACGGTTCACGAAGGGGCGCCCCGGCCTACACGTCGGTTCGGAAATACTCCTACTACTCACCGTCGTCTCACTATATGTTGGAACGGGACCACATGTCAATGAAACATGGTGTGTAATTTCTCACGCAAATTGCGATCTGGCCGTGTTGGCCCGAAGTGCCGCATTAGTTTTTTTTGAAAGTTTGCCGCATTAGTTATCGACCTTTATTTTTTTTGACATGCAATCTGAATGGATAGCTCCTGTGGTCATCACAAGTGAGCGGATATAGTGATGGTTGATTCGCCCAAGCAACTTTACTGTGGGAATATGGGAGTACCAGCGGATTCAAGGAACAGAGAAATGATGGTTGCTTCGTCCGAGCAACTTACTGTGGCATAGGTGGGGCACTGTGATTTGACTGCTCACTAGTCATTACTACTGCGGTGCAACGACCGGGGTGAATCTTTCCCTGAAGTTGTGTTGTGCACTCAATATTGTTGCATGGCTGGTGGAGCCAGATGAAGGATGTCCAACATGTCGGCGAAAGGAAGTTGAATTGTTTCTGGCATTGCTATCAATCCTTCAGGATCTGTTTATATGTACGCATAATTTTGATGAAATTGTACGGTGATGCTATGAAGGTTTCAACTCTGGTTCCCACAGGAAAAAAAAGGTTTCAACTTAGGATTCATGTGTCTTGCCTTGAGATTATCTCGTTACAACATTCCATCAAATACAAATGAAACTACCATGGCTAATGCATCTCAATGGTTCGCAGATCAGCGCCAATATTCACATCACAACTGAAGACAAAGTTGTGAGAAGGTGTACAAATAAAGAAAAAAATATAATTGATCGATGATGTTCGTAGGCATGGCTCCATTTCCTTGGCACAGTGTTCATTGCTTGGCAGCTAGTTTCACCCAGCTCTGTAGCCAAAAAAGAGGTGTATGAAGGACACCACAATCCGTTCATTTTGTGCAACTCCACTAAAATCAGGCGGACCATCCCTGTTTGCAAAGATATCCAGACAGTGTTATTACAATAATAGTGGAATTAGATGATGAAACATAACACACATAAATAGAAGCCGATCACCTCTACGATCTCTCTTTAGGACTAACTTCTTGTCGGAGAAGATTAGGCATGGAGTTGGATGAGGAGGATAGCAAAACCAATATCCCTTTCCGCAATCCCACAGAAATGTAAAACGTTGCCTGTGTGACATTTTGGCGGAACTGCACAAAACACTCTTCAGAAAAGTGATTTGTGCAGTTCACCAAAAGGTTGCAATAGCAACGAGGTGAAAATGGATAGCCCTGTTTGCAAAAGGAGGTCGAAAGGTAACAATTACTGCCAATAACACGAGTTGAAGACACATACGCTGACAAAAAAGAAGCATGTTCCATGTAAAAAGGGAAAGATAGCACATTGTGGTTTATCAAAAATGGTTTGAGGACGAGATTGCAAGATGGAAAGTACGCCGGCTGAGATACGATTTAAGCAAACAACTAAAGAAGATCCACATGCAGCAACATGGGAAGATGGGCAGTGGAGCAAGGCCGGAGGAAGCTGTACCTGAGGGTCGTCGGGATGTTACTAGGAGGGCACCGGCGGCCGGGATCTGCCCATACTGCGGCAGCGAGCAAGTGGCGAAGGCCCTACCGCGCCGGAGCTTGGTCAGAGAGAACGGCGGGTACCGCAGATCGGGACGAGCTGCCCCAATGCCGTCGAATGGAGAGACGATGCACATCCTCCCTTTCCGCCAGCGGACGGGATGCGGCCGGATCACTGACCAACGCTGAGAGAGAGAGGCCACGGCGGCCTTGTGTGAGATTGTGTGACAAGACTCACGAGAGACAAACCCATTTTTCCATTTTCCCCACGACAATCGTTTTATATTCTAGGCGTGGTACCCGACCCTCCTTCGAGTAAACAACTGCTACACGCGTCAAATTATCACGTGGGCTGCCTTTTCATACAGAAACGAACTCCACCATGTGCCCGCACGGGTGTGGCCGGGAACGAGACGTGAGTACGTGCGTCCTGCGTGAACTTCTTCTTTAGGTGCAGGTACGTACGTGGGTGGGTGTGAGAGAGATGGTTTGTGCGAAACAGAGGCAATGTGTTGATGATATCTCAATCAGAAAAACATAACATATGCAATGTGTGTGAAACAGAGTCATGGACGTGAGATATCGATAGAATTGAAAACAGGGATGAAGTGTGTGGCTGCGCGATCGATAAAGAGTGCCATCGAATTTGTGTTTTCCCACGTCAAAGATACAGGGCGGCTGGCCTACTGGAATTTGAGAGGGCAGAGGTGCAGTTCTTCTCTGTGCATGGATACCTACCTACAATGTTCGACGATCGGTGTGTGTGTGGGGGGGGTAGAGACCAGTCGACTAGTATATGTCTGGGGAAGGAGAGAGACCTAGCTATGTATTGAGGGAGATTGATCGACATCCATGGATATGTGTAGCAGAGGAATAAGGTTGGGAAAAAGACAAAGGTAGAGTGTCAGAGGGTTGGTGGTGGAGTGGCGTCTCACAAATGGTGGGAGAGGCCTGCTAGACAAACAGAGGGTATGAGTGCAATATCAATAAGAGAGGGCGGGGGACGTCTGTCTGTCTATGCATGTGCGTGCGAGAGACGGCTCGGGAGGTATTCAAGGATGATGAGGGGAGAAGATATCGTTGTGGTAAGCATGCGTAACTACATAGGAAGATCAACCATCGTGTGTCCGAGAAAAGGAGAGACATAACTAGCAAGGTAAGTGTATCAATGCTTGGTGAAAATGAATTATAGTCGACCTGGCTATATGTAGGGAGATCAGTTCATATACATGCATGCATGTGTTAGAAGCAAATAAGTTCCGGAGAGGCAGACAGGGGGAGAGAGTGCGGCTAGGAGGTGGTGCGAGAGGCCTACCATGTCGAGGGGGGAGGAGTGTGCGAGCATGTGACTAATGAAAAGAGGGGCGGGAGTGTGCACCTGTGTGGAATCGTATTGGACATATGGGGCATGGACAGTGAGAAGAGAAGAGGGGAAGTATATATGTGTTTGTTGTAGGCACACTTGGCTAGAGAGGTATATCGACTGGTGTGTGCCAGAAAGAAGGAGCCGGGAGCCTACACACACCGTTGGTGGACGACCTAAAGAGAAATAATGAACGTGCGTGATGGAGGGGATGCTAAGGGTGTGTGAGGGGGGCGGGCGTGTGCATGCACGATAGAAAGTTAGCGCTAGCTAGCTACAAATAGAAGATGATCGTGAAGGTGTAAAAGACGAACAAAGATCATAATTCATTATAAAAAGGTGGATACGGATACTTGAAGAAGATATCATAATGTACAACATTGATTATAATTTGGGCTAATGTGTGGCTTTTGCAACTCAGGTCTAAATACTTGTCATAATATAGGGGGTGGGGCACTATACTTTGTGTGATAAACACGGTGTATGTATGGAACATGGTTTAGATTATGAATATATAGTTAGTACATCATATGTATTATTATTTGGAATCAACATCAAGTGTATTCAAAAAATAGAATTCGAGTTCATGTAGTACACATAGTTCATATCTATCTCTATAGTAATCATGTGGTGCGTTATTAAGGTAATACATGAATGATGGTTGAAGTTGGCAAAAATCATGATTGTAGGTTCTTATTGAAATAGAGAAACGAATTCAAATTTAGTTCGAATTGCACCGGTAGTATAGACATTTGGAATGCACTAAAATGTTGGTATGAGTAGGTTACATGCATTATACGGAAAAGCAAAAAAAATTAATCAGACATATCATGGATTCATACTCCCTCCTTCCATCTATATGACCGCCTTTGACTATTGACAAGATTAATAGTACATGACATGCACAATGTGAAAATTATATCATTGAAAGAACCTTTCACAGACGAAGTTAATGGTGTGCTTTGTGTAAGTTGCATGTCATATATCATTGCTCTAATATTTGGTCAAAGTTAGCATCGAAAAACGCATTAGGCCCTATATAGATGGAAGGAGGGAGTAGCTTTGAATAGCATTTTATAGTAAAACGGGGCAAGACTCTCTCTGTGTGGTGTGAATAGTTTTATTTTTTTCGTTTTCTTTTTGGTTGAGGGAAGTACGAATTGATTTGGTACATACAAGTACAATATTACTACACGTTAGGCTTGTCCCTAAAATTCAACCCGCATCTTGTTATATCATGAAAATTCAGATATCGCGCTCCCAAAACTGGCGCCTTCACAACCCGCGCCTTGCTATCCCGAAATTACAACATGTGCGAAAACTCCCTCCAGCTGCCAAATCCCGACACGTGAAATCCCCCTTCTAACCCTGAGCCGAAAGGTGGGGGGTACTTTTGTAACACACCCTACATTTTGGACAAGCGCGTCCCTAAGTCATGCTTCACCCCCTCCCATCGCCCCCTTTTCGTATTTCGAAATCCCAGGCCGCCATAAACTCTCCACTCCAGCCGCGAAACCCCACCCTCCTCCGGCCGCCACGTCACCGCTGCCCAGTCGGAGCCTCTTCCCCGACGATGTCGTCCACCGCAACAGCTCAACGTCCCTTGTCCACCTCCCCGGATGAGGATCCATCGTCCATCTCACTGTCCCGCCGGTTCAGCCGCCCCGTCCTCCACCTCCAAGGAGCTGCTCCGACGATCGCCTCGTCTATCGCGGCTGCTCCATCCCTACAGCGCCGCCTTAACCTGCTCCACCGGAACCGCAGTATCCTCACCGACTCCTCGGACGAAGCCGAGGCCTACTCGGCGCCACCAAAGAGGTTGTACACTCATCGCATCACACCTTCTCCTTAACTCGACCTCCCGGCATCGACGGTGCTCCATCCCGCACCGCCATGGAGCGGCTACCTTGAAGCCGGTGCCGCGGGCGACATCTCCACGGTGGCTCTCCCCCAGTGCGAGGCCCCTTCCGTGGCGGCGACCGTATCAGCCGGATCTGCTGGTGCTGCTCCGGCTCTCGCTCGCTCGCTCGCGCTGCTGCTGCTGCTCCGGATCTTGCTCGATCACTCGCTCGCCCAGCTACTGTTGCTACTCTCCCCCTCACTCGTGCTGCTGCTCTGCTCCGATTAAGCCACACTTCAGTCGACTGAATCGAGTTTTGGGTCAGTCGATTTTCAGGGGTTGGGGGGGTGGGGGGCTCGCCGGAGTTAAGGAAGAACCACCCACAATGGGGACGGGGGCTCGCCGGAGAGGTACTGCACTATCTATCTTAGGGTTCAGGGTGGGGGCGGGGGGCCTAGAGGGCTGGCCGGGGCGGCGGTGGCGAGTTGTTTCGAGGCGGCGAGGCGGCGCTGGGGCCGGTGGTTCGACCGGTGGTGGTAGGTGGCTCAGGGGTGTGCAGGTTGAAGATGAACTGCAGGCCCTCCCTAAACTACATGTCAAGTGTCTCTCTGCTACCATTGCATTCAGTTTCGACAGTAGCATTCAGATTCCACAGTTAATTTCAGTTTCGATAGTTAAGTTCAGAGTCAACAGTTTTTACCTCATCTGTTGTAGTCAGGTGGTTTTTCGGATGTTAATTTTACATCCATTTTTCATCATCTATTGGAGATGCTATTAGAATCCCACTTGAGATTGACGATGTCTGTCTTGTGCTGCTTCAGCCTTGATGTCTTACGGCACACCGGAGCTGCTCCAACGACAGAACGATCCATCACAAGAGAGCAGTGCCCTGGACGCTGTCTACAGCTTCCTCAGATCTTCCTCCATACCTCCGACAGCCACCTCTGCCTCAACTGCTTCAGCGACCAACCCAGTGATGTTGAGGTCGACACAGCTACGGCAAATAGGTTGTACACTTGTTGCGTCACTTATTACTATACATTCACGTTGATCCATTAGGGCTATTTTGGTTCAATGGAAAAACATAGCAATAGGGAATTTTCCAATGGCACTCTACTATTCAATTATTCATGCATTTTGTTGAAAGGAATGAAGCAAAATATCCACCTGGACCTACTTTTCAAAATCCTATGCATGAAAACAAGACCAAGTGCATTAGGGCCAGAATAACATTCTAACTGTACACGCTTTCATATGGTTTCTCTTTATTTTGTCCATGTTTCTTTGCATTCCTCTGCTCTTCCAATTCCTATAAACCAAACACCTAAGTTGATAGAAATCCTGTGTTTACAAATGCTCTGTTTACCATGTGCATTTTCCTATTCTATTCTAGTGTTTTTCCTATCCCTGTGTTTTAAGAATCATGCAACCCAAATGAGCCCTTGCAGAATTACTTCAGTTATAGGTACGTGTCGAAGGGAACTTTGTGTGGTTTGTCCTGCTCCTGCCGCGACGTCGTCCACCTAACTTGAGCTGCTCCATCGACATAAGCATCCACCAAACCAGACATCACGACTCCTGACCGTCTTTCGCCGCCTCAGATCTCCTTCCCTGCCGCCAGCACGCACCCCAACAGCATCACCATCATCGACTCAGCAGATGAACCTGAGGAGTACACGGGTCCACAAGAGAGGTCGTACTCTTTTGTTTCTGCTTATGTTATGCATTGCTTAAACTTACCTGCTACTTTATCGTCCTGTTCAGCTCTTGGACTCCCAACTCAGGTCCAAATTCTTGTTCAAACTTGAGTTCTAAATTAGTAGTGGGGCACATATCGAGGCAGCAATGAATAGTATGTTTGTCTAATATCTGGTTCACCTAGGGTATGCCTATGTTGTTCATCTTGGGTGGGAACAAATAGTAAAGCAATCATCATCTGTCTTTTTATTAATTTAAAGCAATCATCAGCCTGCTATCATTATTTTTGGATCCATCCACTGGTTGTTACCATCACTCTAAATTTCTGCATGCTCTCCTTACATAATCTCACCATATTTTTTCGTATGCATGTCAGATATTGTACACAGTCATGCTGAACATGTAGAGAAAAAGAGAAGAGTTTTGCACGGCAATACAATGTCACGCAGACATCGCTCCATGGTGGGTTCAATGGCACACCCTCCCCACCCCTCTCCAGATTGTAATCCAGAGGAAGATATTTGTTCTAAGGCGGATTCAGACGCCGCTGACCACTCCTATTTACCCCCCAAGGTGTTTGCTCTACCTTGACATGATGATGTTAGTCATATCATGCATATGTTGCCTTGTAGTGCCTAGTTTTGACATCATATATGTCATCTGCTTAGTTTAGACATGTTCTGTAATGCAACCTGTTTAGTTTCTATATCATATATGGGAATTATGCAGTCTCATGTCTTTTAGCCAGCCATAATATATGTGACATGTGCAATGCCATCCTGTTTAAGCAGGCATCATATATTTGAATGATATCTTGCCCATCCTTTTCTTCATTACATTTCCATTTGTCGACAATGTTTGTACATTAAACTACTCTTCCTGTGAATCAGCCATTTGGGTGGGAGATGGAAAATTCTGGAGTGAAAACAAGGCCTTCGGAGCAGACAGTGCTACTTGTCGAAGCAGATCTCTTGTTGGGTCCCGATAGCTCCTTAGAGATGGATTCAGAGATAGATGACCAGTCCTATTCCCCTACTGAGGTGTATGCTCTAACTTGGCACGGTTATACTGCTCATATCATGCATACGGTGTCTTGCATTGCATAGTTTAGACATCATATACACAATATTCAACACCATGTTCTTAGTTCAGACATCATATTGAATGCCCTCTGTTTAGCATATAAATCACATATGTGAATTAAATGATGTGATCCTGATTACTTAGATAACATGTAGGTGAATTATGTCATGCGATCCTGTTTTGTTATTCATCATATCTTTGAATTATGTTATTCTATGCTATCCAGTTTAGATAGACATCATATATGTGAAATTATGTCATGCTATCCGTTTTAGTTAAACAATATACATGTCAACTATTTCATGCCCTCTTTTTTCCACACTATCTATTGCATCTATCTCTCATACAATGTCTGTACATTCAACTATGTTTCCTGTTTATCAGCCATTTGAATTGGAGCGGGTGATGCCAGTATCTAGCGGAATAAAAACACGGTCTTCAAATAAAACAGTGCTACCTATTGGTGGAGATAGCACCCCGGTTGTACATGCACAAGAACCAGCCCTACCACACATAACCCAAACTCTCGCAGATTGTACCCCTACTGTGATGGACAGAGAACCAGCTTCACCCAATCTAACCCCAACCCCAGCCGATAGTAACCCAGTTCCTATTGACACAGCACCATCTCCACCATAGAGCTCCCAAACAAGAGCAGTTAGTAAGGCAGCTCCAGTGCCCAAAGGGCCAGTACTATCACGGCGAACCCCAGCTCCACCAGTTAGTACGCCTATTCCCGTGGAGGAAGCACAACCAGCCAGTCGTAGTTTAGCATCTATCGCATTTGATGTTGTTAAATCGTATGTGTGTATCTTCCCATCTTGGAAATATTATACTGAAGATGAAGGAAAATGCCAGTTGCAGGTGTTTGTCCAGGAGTTATGTGTAAGTAATGTTATTCATGGCAATTACTTTGCTTCGTCCCATACATCCTACCTCCATGATGGTTATAATACAGCCAATTTTCCCACTTTTCTCTATAAAGAAGGACCGATTTGGAAACTCAGGATGAGGTAACCTGTGCTAATACCTCTGCTATCTTCAAGAATGTTTGGTGGCAGTATCGGAATTACCTGAAGAAAACGTACTTCACCGGCAAAGAAACTCATCAAATTCCCTTATGTTCTCCTGAGACACATTTACTGGACGATGACTGGGGACGCCTTGTTCTGTACTGGTCCTGAACCAAGAATGTGGTATGGTCTATGAGCTCATTTTCTATTTTTAAGTATTATATTCTTGCGTCTTACTGTACTCTGTTCATGTAGAACAAGTGCCTAAACCTGAAGAAAAACTGTTCTAATTTAAGATTCCATTGCTATCATAGTTCAAAAAAGCGCTAGGCATTAATTGTGCGTTTTGCCACCGCCTTGCACTTTACTGACCAAAGCGCATGCTTATGCGCAGTTATGCACAGATCAAGCGTAGTTATGCGCAATGCGTTTTGCCAATGCCTAGAGCCTAGGCGCGCTTAAGCGCTCGCTTAGGCGCGCCTTTTTTAACTATGATTTCTTTGCTCTTGTATCATTGTATTTACTCATACAAACTTATTTTTAAATTGAAGGATCCAATCGAAACTCCAATGGTACGGTAGGTATGTTCACGCATGTTTCTTTAACAGGTTTGCTCTTATCAATAGCTCTTTTGATTTGAATTTCAATTGTGTATACAGTTGACTTTCATATCATGCACATTACTAGCATCACAACAGAGCCAATAGTGTTGTTGTACATGTAGACCCGTGGTACCCATCTGAAATCTTGTTGTGCCGTGTAGTTTCCCACGCTTTGTATTCTTTCACTACTGCTTTGTCTTGAACTGTGTCTCTATTTTGATTTGGCAAGACAATAAAGTGACCATAGGACATAGATATATGTTTGTTTGATGCTTTTATTATGTACTAGTACTTGGCAATAGAAGACTTGGTTGTTTAATCCTGTCCACCTTACTAGTGAACTGGTTCACCGAAATGAGTTTCATATACTAGTACATGCTAAACTTGTTATGTGTCTGCTTGTTTCTTCTTTTAGAATGCTGATAGAATATTGGGGAAGAGTGCCTTATTAAGCAATGGTAAAGGAAGTAATGCAGATAAGGTTCAGGATACTGACACATCCTTGTTGGTCTCCAACAAAGCTGATAAAACAGCTAAGGAAGACTATCTTGAAGACAACGAGACAACCCCAAAGTCCTGTCTTAGTTTAGTGTTCGAGTTACTGGCCACTACCACTTGCACAAGCTATTCAAACTCACCGTCTGAATCAGTTCAGTTTCTTGAGTCTCAACTACAAGCTGAAAGACACCGATCAGCTGTGCTGCGACAAGAAGCGGAAGGACTGCGGAAGTCCCTAGAGCATTCAGATGCATACTTTCTAGTGCAACAGCAAGCGTTGGAGGATTTTAGCGCCAAACAGGACAAAGCTAATCAGCTTGCTAAGCTTATTGCCAGCATGGTGGATACCCAGGATAATGTTTCTTGAGCTCTTCTGAAGTTGTTTCAGTTATGCTCTTGTTTTGCTGCCACATTTATTTGCACTGGTGGCCAATTTTGACGGACAAGTGTATGTAATATGCTGCTTTGTTCCCTATATTTGCACTGGTGGCGAACTTTGATGCCTAGTGGATGTAATATGTGTAATAGCGGTAATAGGCTAGCCTTAATTGCTTGCTTATTTATTTCCTTATTGTCTTGTTTAGTTGTTTGCTTGTAGTCACCGCAGTTCTTTTTCTGTGTTTTTCTAGTGGCCACAATAACCTATTTTTGGGAACTAGGCCAAAATAATCATGGCAACACATGGACTATTGTAACCATGGGCCTCCTGCAGGCCGTATGATCCATGGGCCTTCGTTCGGCCGTAGGACCATTGGCCTTCTATACGGGCCGTAGGATCCATCGGCCTTCTATACAGGCCTTAGGGATCAATGGGCCTTCTACGGGCCGTAGGGTCCATGGGCCTTCTACAGGCCGTACTATCCATGGGCCTCATACGGGCCATAGGATCCATGGGACTTCTACAGGGCGTATCATCATTTCGCTAATCATGGGTCGTTCTATTCGTGGACCATAACGGGCCATTAATAGGCCATATTTGATAACTCTATGAAAACAGCCCAACGGGTTTTTTTGACATGAAAACGGCCCAACGTATTAATGGTCTGCAAACGGGCCGACTATAACGACGGGCTGAATTTGGCCCACAAGCAGAAAATGACAGTAACGGGTCGTATGTAACCGAATGCTGCAAATGATCCCAAGAATCAATGGGCCCTGAGAAGGCCGAAAGGTAACTTGGGCTAGAAACGGCCCAACGGAATAACGGGCCGTTAATGGGTATAAAGTGATACACTGTTCATTACGGCCAGTTTCACCACGGGCCGTTAATGGGCCAAGAGTTACAAAGGTCCTCATATGGGCCGAAAGAAGTCGTGGGCAACACACGGGCCGGAAGTTAAAACAGGCTGAATCATATTGGACGGCCCAGATGACGCTACTGGGCATAATTCGGATAGGGCGTAACGGGCCCTGGGTTAGCGGGTTGTAAATGGGCTATATGCGAACATGTCGTTAATAGGATTTCTGTGGGCCGGCCCGCCACCTTTTGACGAAGTCAAACGGGCCGGCCTTTTCATAGGAATGGGACTTTGTTGGGCCGTGCCACGTGTCGCCGTATCATAGGCACCTTCGGTCCAATGAGCGGATGACATCTGCCCCAACGGTGAGCCGACACGTGTTTCCTCCAGCCAATGATGATTATACACGTGGAAAATCCCCATTGGTCGGGGCTGTTAACGGGTTATCGGATCCAAAACCCGACCCGATAGCTTAACGGCGTTCCATTACGGTGGATGCCACGTGTCGGTCACCCTTGACGAAAGCAGTTCTGTGATGCGCGATTTATCGTCATGGAAGTGGACACTTCCGTGATGATAATTTTGGTAATGTCATGGAACACTTCTACGACAGCACAGGTATGACTATCTTGATTCTGTCATAAATTTGTCATGGATGTACATGCATGACAAAAAACACGACCTACTATGACAAACATGTATCATCACGGAAGTGTATTTTTTTTTGTAGTGAAGGGGATTACTGGAACCCCCCGGGGGAAGTAATGGGCCTTATTATGCTTTAGTGGAAAGGAGAGGAGGGGCCGCAGAGTGCCCCCCCCCCCTTGGCTGGTCCGAATTGGACTAGGAGGGGGCGCCCCCCCTCTTTCCTTCTCCATTTCCACCTCTTTCCCTCTCTCCCTCTCTTGGAAAAGGAAGGGGACTCCAACTAGGATTGGGAATCCTAGTTGGACTCCCCCTATAGGCGCGTCCCTCCTAGGCCGGCCTCCTCCTCCTCACTCCTTTATATTACAGGGTCAGGGGGCACCCCAAAGCACAATAGTTGTTCTCTCAGCCATGTGCGGTACCCCCCCTCCACAGT
Organism: Triticum dicoccoides; assembly: GCF_002162155.2. Lineage (NCBI taxonomy): Eukaryota > Viridiplantae > Streptophyta > Magnoliopsida > Poales > Poaceae > Triticum > Triticum dicoccoides. Next base: position 654,073,317 of record NC_041385.1, read on the forward strand.
TTAACACCTCGGTCATATCATTGTAGTGCTTAGGCGAAACCCTGCGCCGGTAACATCATCAACACCGTCGCCATGCCGTCGTGCTGACGGAACTCTCCCTTGCCCCCAGCTAGATCAAGAGCTTGAGGGACGTCATCATGATGAACGTGTGCTGAACACGGAGGTGCCGTACATTCGGTACTTGGATCGGTTGGATCGTGAAGACGTTCGACTACATCAAACGCATTACTAAACGCTTGTGCTTTCGGTCTACAAGGGTATGTGGACACACTCTCCTGTCTCATTGCTATGCATCTCCTAGATAGATCTTGCATGACCATTGGAATTTCTTTGAATTACTACGTTCTCCTACAGTGGCATCAGAGCCAGGTCTATGTGTAGATGTTTTATGCACGAGTAGAACACAAAGAGTTATGGGCGATAATAGTTATACTTCTTAACACCAACGTCTTACTTTTATTCGGTGGTATTGTTGGATTAAGCGGCCCGGACCGACATTAAATGACCACGGTCATGAGACTGGTTCTACCGATGTGCTTCGCATACAGGTGGCTGGCGGGTGTCTGTTTCTCCAAATTAGTTCAATCAAGTTTGACTACGGCCGGCCCTTGTTGAAGGTTAAAACAGCACACTTAACAAAAGATCATTGTGGTTTTGATGCGTAGGTAAGAATGGTTCTTGCTAGAAGCCCGTAGCAGCCACGTAAAACTTGCAACAACAAAGTAGAGGACGTCTAACTTGTTTTTGTAGGGCATGTTGTGATGTGATATGGTCAAGACATGATGTGATATAATTTGTTATATGAGATGATCATGTTTTGTTGAAGTTATCGGCAACTGGAAGGAGCCTTATGGTTGTCCCTTTATTGCATAAGATGCAAGCGTCATATAATTGCTTTACTTTATCGCTATGCGATAGCAATAGTTGCAAAAGCAATAGTTGGCGAGAAGACCATATGACGACACGTTGATAGAGATCAAGATGATGGAGATCATGGTGTCATGCCGGTGATGATGGAGATCATGATGGTACTTTGGAGATGGAGATCAAAGGCACAAGATGATGATGGCCATATCATGTCACATATTTTGATTGCATATGATGTTTATCTTTTATGCATCTTATTTTGCTTAGTACGGCGGTAGCATTATAAGATGGTCCCTTACTAAAATTTCAAGGTATAAGTGTTCTCCCTGAGTATGCACCATTGCGATAGTTTTTCGTGCTGAGACACCATATGATGATCGGGTGTGATAGGCTCTACATTCACATACAGCGGGTGCAAGCCAGTTTTGCGCATGCAGAATACTCGGGTTAAACTTGACGAGCCTACCATATGCAGATATGGCCTCGGAACACTGGAGACCGAAAGGTCGAGCATGAATCATATAGTAGATATGGTCAACATAGAGATGTTCACCATTGAAAACTACTCCATCGCACGTGATGATCAGACATGGTTTAGTTGATATGGATCACGTGATCATTTAGATGACTAGAGGTATGTCTATCTAAGTGGGAGTTCTTAAGTAATATGATTAATTGAACTTTAATTTATCATGAACTTAGTCCTGATAGTATTTGCAAATTATGTTATAGATCAATAGCTCGCGTTGTAGCTTCCTGTGTTTTTGATATGTTCCTAGAGAAAACTAAGTTGAAAGATGATAGTAGAAATGATGCGGACTGGGTCCGTGATCTGAGGTTTATCCTCATTCCTACACAGAAGAACTATGTCCTTGATGCACCGCTAGGTGACTGACTTATTGCAGGAGCAGGTGCATACGTTATGAATGTTTGGCTAGCTCAATATGATGACAACTTGATAGTTTAGTGCACCATGCTTTACGACTTAGAATTGGGACTTCAAAGACGTTTTGAATGTCATGGAATATATGAGATGTTCCAGGAGTTGAAGTTAATATTTGAAGAAAATGCCCGAGTTGAGAGATATGAAGTCTCCAACAAGTTCTATAGCTAAAAGATGGAGGAGAATAGCTCAAGCAGTGAGCATGTGCTCAGATTGTCTAGGTACTACAATCGCTTGAATCAAGTGGGAGTTAATCTTCCAGATAAGATAGTGATTGACAGTGTTCTCTAGTCACCATCACCAAGTTACTAGAACTTCATGATGAACTATAGTATGCAAGGGATGACGAAAACGATTCCTGAGCTCTTCATGATGCTGAAATCAACGAAGGTAGAAACCAAGAAAGAGCATCAAGTGTTGATGATTGACAAGACCACTAGTTTAAATAAAAGGGTGAAGGGAAAGAAAGGGAACTTCAAGTAGAATGGCAAGCAAGTTGTCACTCCTGTGAAGAAGCCCAAAGGTAGACCTAAGCCTGAAACTGAGTGATTCTACTGCAAAGGAAATGATCACTAGAAGCGGAACTGCCCCCAAACATTTGGCGGATAAGAAGGATAGCAAAGTGGACAAAGGTATATTTGATATACAGGTTATTGATGTGTACCTTACTAGTGTTCATAGTAGCCCCTTGGTATTTGATACTTGTTCGGTTGCTAATATTATTAACTCGAAACAGGAGTTACATAATAAACAGAGACTAGTTGAGGGTGAAGTGATGATGTGTGTTGGAAGTAGTTCCAAGATTGATATGATCATAATCGCACAATCCTTATACTTTTGGGAGTAGTGTTGAACCTAAATAAATGTTATTCGACGTTTGTGTTGAGCATGAATATGATTAGATCATGTTTATTGCAATACGGTTATTCATTTAAGACAGAGAATAATTGTTATTCTGTTTACATGAATAAAACCTTCTATGGTCATACACCCAATGTTGATGTTTTATGGAATATCGATCATGGTAATACATATTTTCATAATATTGATGCCAAAAGATGCAAACTTGATAATGATAGTGCAACTTATTTGTGGCACTACCGTTTGGGTCATATCAGTATAAAGCGCATGAAGAAACTCCATAAAGATGGACTTTCACAAGTGCAGAACCGGCCTTTAGTGCCGGTTCGTAACGGCCTTTAGTGCCGGTTCGGCAACCGGCACTAAAGAGTGGGGACTAAAGGTCCCCCCCCTTTAGTACTGGTTCATCACGAACCGGTGCTAAAGTGCCACCACGTGGCACCAGCCAGGCCCGGGTGCGTGTAGAACATTAGTACTGGTTGGTAACACCAACCGGTACTAAATGTTTGGGTGTTTTTTTAATTTTTCCTTTATTTTTGTGTTTTCAATTTAATTTAGTGATTGTTTTACATTATAATAAGTTGTTAAATCATTAGGTGAAAGTACCAAAGATTAGTTTCGACTGGATGCATTGGATCCTAGCTAGCTACTAGCTATAAGTGATCAAGTATATGCCATATCCATATTATACTTGATCACCTAGTTAGGTGATCAAGTATAATATATATGGATATGGCATATACTTGATCACTTACAGTAAAAAAGACACATTCGTGACATTTTGGGCCGAACGAATTTTTTTTCTGTCATACATATGACACTTCTATGACGACAATTGTGACAAAACCCGGTATCATCGTAGATGTGGTGGGCTCCTACTTCTATGACAAAAAATCATGACAGAAAATGGGCTTTTCATCCTGGGCGGGCCGGAGACGCAGCTGCATGACATTCTTTGGGTCGTCCATGACGGGAAAAACCGTGGTAGAAGCGAGGGCGGGGAAAATTTCGGGGAGTTCCCGGTTACGGTGGGAGGTCGGGGGCCAAGCGATGCGCGTTTCTCTCATACACGTACACGCGTGTGTGCGAGGCGTTGGCTCTAACTGAACCCGAGCGAGGCATTGGGCTCTAACTGAACCTGAGTGATTGCACTGCAGGCTATGCGTTACTGAACCCGAGCGATCGATCGATGGCTGTTAACTGAACCCGATCGAGCGATTCCTTCGCTACTGCTGCTAACTGAAGCCAATCGATTGGATGAACAGTGAGCGCTGCGGGGGGTTTGGATGAATAGTGAGCGGTGGCGTTGCCTCTGGATGAACAGGACCCCGTGGTTTGGAGGGCTGGATGAACAGTAGACTGTGGAGGGGTGGATGAACAGTAGCCTGTGGAGGGGTGGTTGAACAGGAGCCCGTGGAGAGGGGTGGTTGAATAGTAGCCGATGGAGTAGCGCGCGGTGGAGGCTGGATGAAAACGATCCCATGGATGAACAGTCGCAGGTGGAGGCTGGAGGAGGTCGACGGTGGATGAATAGTAGCCCGTGGAGGCTGGAGGAGGTCGATGGTGGAGATGAACAGTATCCCTTGGAGTCCCATTTTGCGGTACGCCACACCCCTCCCGATGAACAGGACCCCCATTTCGACCGTAGCGCTCCAACACAAGTCCGTTTCGTCCGTTTTGCGGTATGCCACACTCCTCTCGATCAACAGGACCCCCGTTTCGACCGTAGGAG